>NC_137467.1:36449756-37049756 GCF_964235325.1 Thermobia domestica
ATTAGTAAGAGATTACGTGAATTGGGGTTGGAACTAGGGTCTTTCCTTTGTACTAATTTAATATTTAAAATTTAAAATGTGTAATTTTTAGAGAAGCAAGTTATGGTTGATTTATGTCCTTGCTTCATCGTTCTCATTTACATCGATTTTATACCTGGATTAAGGATATATAAGCATAAGAGAATCTTAATAAGGAAAGTTTGTGAATAACAAAGCTTTGCAGTTTGCAATTATTCACATGTAGTATACCCCAAATTTAAAATATATGTCGGCCTTCATTCTCAAGTTTCCCCGTAAGATAGAAAAAATATGTATGATCGAGTACTCTCCCGATTACACATACACTTTTGACCGTAGTTCATGGTAGGCTCATACTAGTGGTGGCTTCAGGGTCCTAGAAGAGTAAACTTACATAAATGTAACTTGATGATTGAGTTCAATGTCCCTTTCAGCAGCGATACTATATGAGGCGTAGACCTACAGATTTACATGGGATCCGAACCACATGAGATCCCACCAAAGGCGCATACGTAACCACTCAGCCAGGAAGCAGCTCGGGAAGTAATATCGAGAATGGAGCTGAAACCGGCTCCTATCTGGGTGCACCAGTATTTTTTTATTTACAAAACATTTGTTAAAATTCTTACATGCCACAAATATTACGGAAAAATAACAAATATTTCATTGCATAATTTTATGTACACTATGTATGTTACATACAGAGCGCGAGAGATTGCATGAGAAGCGGGAGGTAGGAGGAACGCTATTCGCTGCGAGGGTGACAGTGGAGAGAGGAGGAAGATTTTCTGGTAGTGTTTCTAACCCTTGCTGATACTAACCTCCAACATAAGTGAAAACAACACAGAACTATACACAAAAAAACCACACTTCAGTGAACACAAGAACACTGTGTCCGGTTAGGCTTCTTCATGTGTCTCTCAAGACGCCCCCACCTGTGTCATAAATAACTACCCCGGGAGGAAGGGTACTAATAGGACCACTTTGTTTTACAGCGAAAATGACAAACTTCCTTGTATGAGGGGGAAAGAAGGAGTTGACAGGTCTGTAGCCACGATTTCCCTAAGGCGATGACATGAGTCGTGGTCTCCAGAATGAATGAATTGCAAATATAGGTTGTGTTATATGATGTAAGTTTTACTTACTTTAGCTTACTCATTTAAAAATAGAGCTCCTTCGTGGCTAAGCGGTTAGCGTACGCGCCTTTGGAGTGGGAGACCCGTGTTCGATTCCCGGCGGGAGCTCATGTGGTTCGAATTCCACGTTAATCAGTAGGTCCACGTCTCATATAGCCTCGCTGCTGAACGGGACGTTAAATTCAAAATCAACTCATTTAAAAAAATAAATAAAAAGAAACAATGAACGAGTAAGGAAACCTTTATTACACCGAGTGCACTTTTACATCTTACTAAATAAATTGACCAATTTATTGTTCAGATATTTCTAAATGAAGATGAGAAAAGGAAGGCTGCAGATTGATTCAAAGTGTCTCTGTCATCCCTTCCCAGAAATGCTTCAAATCGCCAAATTCTAGTTCACTGTTGTGACAGTTAGTAACACTATTAGGATTGCCCGTTCCTTTCAAGTGTGTTGGTTGCGGATTTCAAGGTCATAGCTCATGCTATCCCTCGCGCCCTGTAATAATGAAATTTCTTCTTAAATATTTTACTTAGTACAAAAAATTCAAGAAGTAGGAAACTGTTTGTGTTGCTAACACTGCTCAACATTCTTTCAGTTAAAATTTCTGACTTGTCTTCTGCGCGGGAGAATCCGACATCAATTTCCAGCGAAAGTTCGTGTTGTTTGTATCCCACGTTAAGCTGTAAGTCAATGTCCAATTTAACCTTGATGCTGAAAGAATCATAAACTTAAATTCATTCAATTTCACAATCTATTTTGTAAAAATCACTTAAGAACATTAACCTACATATTTATTAACATGGTAATTCGGAAAGAATCGAAAAGAAAAATAAAACTGAAAGTAATGGTGCAGCAATATTCATCCTCCCCATTGTTGGGTGTAATCTCTCCAAAAATAATGAATTCCTACACTAATTTGCATGCCAAACGCATAGCTGATTACTTGGTAGCCTGTTTTCCCTACTTTTTAAACACATCAGTCTGTAATATCTTACTTCTTACGTTAAAATTATCTCATTTGAATCAAAAAATAAATGAAATGAAATCCTTCAGTTTTACGTCGTGTAGGGTGAAGGAGATGGGAACGATGAGAATGATTGAAACGGTGGGATGAAGAAAGTAGAAGAAAATGGGATAGTCCCAAGGAAACTCACACACATGGTGTGTTTCCACCATAGAGTCCAGCTGACGCTAGCTGGTATCGGACCACATAACCCAAGCATTCAATCTAAAGGGAATAAATTCTTTAGTATGACAATTAATTATTTTAAAGTGTAGTTCGTATTAAGTTATCTCTCACAGTTAGCTTTCTCAAAATCATCATGGTATAAATGGAGTCCGATTGCGCAATTTCAATGAAAAATTATTCGCTTACCCACCCTCTTATAAAAATAATTCATGGACACAATCTACTCCTTGAAAAATGCTTCTGAACACTGCTGAGTCGTTGTAGAACACACGGATGATTATACGAATATTAGTCCACGAAGCTTAGATGGGAAAAAAAAAGAAGGAGGGATGGAAAACTTCGAAAACATTCCGAACAAATTGGATTTTTCTGGATATCTTTGTTTTGATATGCTCAATATCTCCTAAAATTGTCCTTGACTTGAGCCGTGGATTTTGTGTTTTAGGGAGTCAAAGGAGGAAAATTCTAGTTAGTTTGCAATTATAGAGAAAAATATCATTTTTTACAAGAAAATAGTCATGAGGAAAATTTTAGTTTATGAAGCTGTACATAGAAAATATTCTTAGACTCTTTTGCCTACAGAGCCAAACGTTTCTAGGACATACACTGGCTTATGTGTGAACAGAAATAAAGTGTGAAGTTTCTAACTGAAAATTTAAAATATTGGAAAAATAAACATAAACGAAAAATAAAGCAATGTTCGAAATAAAAAGGGTAATATTTTGAAGTAGGAAAGTTTGCCAGCATTGGAATTAGTTTACTTATGCATTCTCTAAATGGGGACGGGGGCAACTTTGAAAACTTAAAAAAAAAAATCAGCATTTTTGTTGTAGATTTCGGTTCTACGAGGAATTACAAATTTTAGTGATAGAGGCGCTGTGATCAGAATTTTTTTTCTAATATAATTTTTGCATATATATATTTTTTAAATATATACATAAAAGTAGAAGTACCCGGCTTCACTCAAAGAATATTATTTGTGTACAATATCTGAATTTAAATATGTGAATAAATTAAATGACGAGCCCCTATTAATTCCCGGGATAGCTAATATGCAATTAACTTGGGCTTAAATGTCATCGGGAATGTAACCAATAAGCTTAAAAACTCCCAAACTTTTGATTCGGCACTAATTTCGGTCATTTTAGACATGGTTTCATATCTTCTCATTCCCACATAAGATGGTGGCTCAACTTGAACTTAAATGGCCTCCAAAGTGTCACTATTCTATCTCAGCAGACCCCAAAACCATGGATCAGACAATAATATAAGATGATCTCGATGATTTTGTTCTGTCACGAGCATCTCAATCCTCTCAATGCTATTTCTTTTCTACCCACAGAGTATTTTTTCAGGTTGTAAGCCATATGTCCACTTGTTTTGAAAATGAGTTTAGAAACTGCGTTTCATCTTCCTGGCATGAGGTGCTCGTTGATATATTTGTTTCAAATCTATTTTTAGTATATATCTTAAACCATTTCTTTCCCTTAGAAATCCACCTGAGGATAACCCGTCAATAATTTTTAAATATACTACAGTCTCTTCCAGACTACGTTCTCTTCGATGTAGTTACTTAGAAGTATGCTAAGCAATCGACCTTGCCTTGCACTTCCGACTATCATACTGATGCTACGAAAAAAATCTAAGGATAGTTTTTTGTGCAGAATTTTATAGGCTACAACTTTTATCATAGATTTAACTCTTTCCTAAAAAAGTTGATAATTTTCGAAATAATTGCATAATCCTAGAATTCCCTCTTTTCTTCCTAGAAGAAAGAAAAACCTATGATGAAGTTAAAGACAATTTTCATGATATTCCGAGGACATCAAAATACAGGTCTTCACAAAGCTCCGAATTGTTAAGAATATTTTCGAACTTAAGAGCAGTCGCGGATCTAGAAGGTAAAAGCTGGGGAGGGAGAGCAGTCAGAACCCAAACTATGATAGGTATATCATGAGTTTACAAAAACTTAAGAGCAGTCGCGGATCTAGAAGGTATAAGCTGGGGAGGGAGAGCAGTCAGAACCCAGACTATGATAGGTATATCATGAGTTTACAAAAACTTTGGAGCATTCGCGGATCTAGAAGGTATAAGCTGGGGAGGGAGAGCAGCCAGAACCCAAACTATGATAGGTATATCATGAGTTTACAAAAGCTTAAGAGCACTCACGGATCTAGAAGGTAAAAGCTGGGGAGGGGGAGCAGTCAGAACCCAAACTATGATAGGTATATCATGAGTTTACAAAAACTTAAGAGCAGTCGCGGATCTAGAAGGTATAAGCTGGGGAGGGAGAGCAGTCAGAACCCAGACTATGATAGGTATATCATGAGTTTACAAAAACTTTGGAGCATTCGCGGATC
This sequence comes from Thermobia domestica, assembly GCF_964235325.1. NCBI lineage: Eukaryota > Metazoa > Arthropoda > Insecta > Zygentoma > Lepismatidae > Thermobia > Thermobia domestica. The sequence goes on from NC_137467.1 coordinate 36,454,464, forward strand.
TAGAAGGTATAAGCTGGGGAGGGAGAGCAGCCAGAACCCAAACTATGATAGGTATATCATGAGTTTACAAAAGCTTAAGAGCACTCACGGATCTAGAAGGTAAAAGCTGGGGAGGGGGAGCAGTCAGAACCCAAACTATGATAGGTATATCATGAGTTTACAAAAACTTAAGAGCAGTCGCGGATCTAGAAGGTATAAGCTGGGGAGGGAGAGCAGTCAGAACCCAGACTATGATAGGTATATCATGAGTTTACAAAAGCTTTGGAGCATTCGCGGATCTAGAAGGTATAAGCTGGGGAGGGAGAGCAGTCAGAACCCAAACTATGATAGGTATATCATGAGTTTACAAAAGCTTAAGAGCAGTCGCGGATCTAGAAGGTATAAGCTGGGGAGGGAGAGCAGTCAGAACCCAGACTATGATAGGTATATCATGAGTTTACAAAAACTTTGGAGCATTCGCGGATCTAGAAGGTATAAGCTGGGGAGGGAGAGCAGTCAGAACCCAAACTATGATAGGTATATCATGAGTTTACAAAAGCTTAAGAGCAGTCGCGGATCTAGAAGGTAAAAGCTGGGGAGGGGGAGCAGTCAGAACCCAAACTATGATAGGTATATCATGAGTTTACAAAAACTTAAGAGCAGTCGCGGATCTAGAAGGTATAAGCTGGGGAGGGAGAGCAGTCAGAACCCAGACTATGATAGGTATATCATGAGTTTACTAAAACTTTGGAGCATTCGCGGATCTAGAAGGTATAAGCTGGGGAGGGAGAGCAGTCAGAACCCAAACTATGATAGGTATATCATGAGTTTACAAAAACGTAGGAGCATTCGCGGATCTAGAAGGTATAAGCTGGGGAGGGAGAGCAGCCAGAACCCAAACTATGATAGGTATATCATGAGTTTACAAAAACTTAGGAGCATTCGCGGATCTAGAAGGTATAAGCTGGGGAGGGAGAGCAGCCAGAACCCAAACTATGATAGGTATATCATGAGTTTACAAAAACTTAAGAGCAGTCGCGGACCTAGAAGGTATAAGCTGGGGAGGGAGAGCAGCCAGAACCCAAACTATGATAGGTATATCATGAGTTTACAAAAACTTTGGAGCATTCGCGGATCTAGAAGGTATAAGCTGGGGAGGGAGAGCAGCCAGAACCCAAACAATGTAGGTATATCATGAGTTTACAAAAGCTTAAGAGCACTCACGGATCTAGAAGGTAAAAGCTGGGGAGGGGGAGCAGTCAGAACCCAAACTATGATAGGTATATCATGAGTTTACAAAAACTTTGGAGCATTCGCGGATCTAGAAGGTATAAGCTGGGGAGGGAGAGCAGTCAGAACCCAAACTATGATAGGTATATCATGAGTTTACAAAAACGTAGGAGCATTCGCGGATCTAGAAGGTATAAGCTGGGGAGGGAGAGCAGCCAGAACCCAAACTATGATAGGTATATCATGAGTTTACAAAAACTTTGGAGCATTCGCGGATCTAGAAGGTATAAGCTGGGGAGGGAGAGCAGCCAGAACCCAAACTATGATAGGTATATCATGAGTTTACAAAAGCTTAAGAGCACTCACGGATCTAGAAGGTAAAAGCTGGGGAGGGGGAGCAGTCAGAACCCAAACTATGATAGGTATATCATGAGTTTACAAAAACTTAAGAGCAGTCGCGGATCTAGAAGGTATAAGCTGGGGAGGGAGAGCAGTCAGAACCCAGACTATGATAGGTATATCATGAGTTTACAAAAACTTTGGAGCATTCGCGGATCTAGAAGGTATAAGCTGGGGAGGGAGAGCAGTCAGAACCCAAACTATGATAGGTATATCATGAGTTTACAAAAGCTTAAGAGCAGTCGCGGATCTAGAAGGTATAAGCTGGGGAGGGAGAGCAGTCAGAACCCAGACTATGATAGGTATATCATGAGTTTACAAAAACTTTGGAGCATTCGCGGATCTAGAAGGTATAAGCTGGGGAGGGAGAGCAGTCAGAACCCAAACTATGATAGGTATATCATGAGTTTACAAAAGCTTAAGAGCAGTCGCGGATCTAGAAGGTAAAAGCTGGGGAGGGGGAGCAGTCAGAACCCAAACTATGATAGGTATATCATGAGTTTACAAAAACTTAAGAGCAGTCGCGGATCTAGAAGGTATAAGCTGGGGAGGGAGAGCAGTCAGAACCCAGACTATGATAGGTATATCATGAGTTTACAAAAACTTTGGAGCATTCGCGGATCTAGAAGGTATAAGCTGGGGAGGGAGAGCAGTCAGAACCCAAACTATGATAGGTATATCATGAGTTTACAAAAACGTAGGAGCATTCGCGGATCTAGAAGGTATAAGCTGGGGAGGGAGAGCAGCCAGAACCCAAACTATGATAGGTATATCATGAGTTTACAAAAGCTTAAGAGCACTCACGGATCTAGAAGGTAAAAGCTGGGGAGGGGGAGCAGTCAGAACCCAAACTGTGATAGGTATATCATGAGTTTACAAAAACTTAAGAGCAGTCGCGGATCTAGAAGGTATAAGCTGGGGAGGGAGAGCAGTCAGAACCCAGACTATGATAGGTATATCATGAGTTTACAAAAACTTTGGAGCATTCGCGGATCTAGAAGGTATAAGCTGGGGAGGGAGAGCAGTCAGAACCCAAACTATGATAGGTATATCATGAGTTTACAAAAACTTAGGAGCATTCGCGGATCTAGAAGGTATAAGCTGGGGAGGGAGAGCAGCCAGAACCCAAACTATGATAGGTATATCATGAGTTTACAAAAACTTAAGAGCAGTCGCGGACCTAGAAGGTAAAACCTGGGGAGGGAGAGCAGTCAGAACCCAAACTATGATAGGTATATCATGAGTTTACAATAAACTTAAGAGCAGTCGCGGATCTAGAAGGTATAAGCTGGGGAGGGAGAGCAGTCAGAACCCAAACTATGATAGGTATATCATGAGTTTACAAAAACTTAGGAGCATTCGCGGATCTAGAAGGTATAAGCTGGGGAGGGAGAGCAGTCAGAACCCAAACTATGATAGGTATATCATGAGTTTACAAAAACTTTGGAGCATTCGCGGATCTAGAAGGTATAAGCTGGGGAGGGAGAGCAGCCAGAACCCAAACTATGATAGGTGTATCATGAGTTTACAAAAACTTAGGAGCATTCGCGGATCTAGAAGGTATAAGCTGGGGAGGGAGAGCAGTCAGAACCCAAACTATGATAGGTATATCATGAGTTTACAATAAACTTTCATAAAAAATAGATGACAGTTTAAATTACTTTGTGATTCAAGAAATTGGGGGGCTAGGCCTCCATACCATGGGCTAGATCCGCCATTTCCTAAAACTCTAATTTTACCAATACACGCCTTTGGCGTGGGAGACCCGGGTTCGATTCACGGCAGGAGCACACGTGGTTCGGACTCCACCTTAATCAGTATGTCTACGTCTCATATAGCCTCGCTGCTGAACGGGACGTTAAACTCAACTCAATTCGACTCTAATGGAACTGGGTTGAAATGAAGATTGTTGTGACGCGATATTAGCCTGTTGTAAAGACGTGGGGCTAAGGAGATGGCCTCCAGCTCGAGTAGGTAGCAGATAGACTGGCCAGAAGTATCACAAAGAGATGACATCATCGTAGTCCTCTGATTTACTAATAGCGTTTACCTGGAATTCATAGCGCCGTCTTCAGAGGCCGTCAAGTTTGTTTCACGCCTTAGTTTCTTTTCTGTTTGTTTGTTAGCTTTAAATCTCACATTTTAAATTTCCTTTACTTCCATAATAAGTAGATCTCTGAAATTTTTTGTATATAGCCTATGTAAACCCGAATACAATAGAATATTTGCACATAATGTCCCTCTCGCTTACAGTTTTCCACATAATGTCCACCTCAGAAAGAATAAACATACAGAGAAGGATACATATACTCCTGGGAGAAACTTAACCTCGGAAGTAAAACTTGTAATGGTAGTAATGATAGAGATTCTGATTGAGAACTTCGCAATTAGAAAGTAAAGAAAAGTTTTCAAATATAAATAAAGTAGAAGTATATAAACATAAAAGTTATTTTCCATTTTACTATATATTTTTAAATTTCTATTAATACAATTTTTATGGCTTATTATTGTTTGTGATTTTGAATTTTAAGAAGATATATATGGGAGTACTAAAATAATTTAAGTGCTTAAGACCTGGTTGTATCAAGATTATTTTCAGTTTAGATCTCTCTCATCCATGCCATCTGTAAATACAGGATTGGAGGAAAACAACTAGATTAGATTCTCGTTGAGAGCTCATGTATTTTGAATGCCATGTAAAGCTGTAGGGACACATCTTATATAGCCTCAGTATTCAACATGGCGTTAAACTACGATAAATGAAACAAAAACTAACCTGGAATGGATGAGTTATAATGGTTTCTCCCTCTCTCTTGGTCAAATCTAGCTGTTTGGGTGACCATCTCTCCAAAGGCTTCAACGCAACTGATTTTCTCGTTCAATTTCACCATTCTGTTCCTAAAGTTATCATTCTCCACCAAAATTAAAATTCTGTTCTCCAAGTATAACATTCCCTCCCTAAATGTACCTTTCTCCGCAAATTTGCCCTTCACCTCTTTTGTTGTACCCAGGGCCGAGCATAGGTAATTTGCCACCCCATGCATCATTTGCCCCCCTTAATTTCTCCAGAAAGAACAAATCTTAAAACCCACGATTTTAAGTTTGCTACCTCATCATGAACAACGAAGACGAGGGAAAGCGCAAGCGAACTCAGAAAGGCCTAGGAATGGGCACGAGTGAGTTCAAGCGAGTTTTCTTTGAAACTCGACTCTACTTGAAAGTGACATCTTTGAGGTCGACTCGAGAACTCGGCTGGGAAAATTTCCTCCAACTCGACTAGAAACTCGACTCAAATTCGGGACAAGTTTTGAGTCGAGTCGACTCAAGCCAAAACGAGCCAATTCGAGCTAAATCCTGTGTGCAATTCCAAATACTCTCTTCAAGTATCCTATGTATATATATAGAATGTAATTATCAATGATACTATTACTACTACTAAAATTATTATTATTATTATTATTATTATTATTATTATTATTATTATTATTATTATTATTATTATTATTATTATTATTATTATTATTATAACACCATGTATAACCACGAAAGGTAGGCGGTTTCTATCTGAATACTGAAAACCTGTTGACTGCCGATCTCGGACGTGGAGATCTTCAGGAGGAAAAACATCGGTTACAAGGTTTTGAGTTTGAGTTCCGGAGGAGCAAGTATTCGGGCTTGAGGCACAAATTGTGAAAACCCATAGGGCGCCGGCCAAATATGTTTAAAACTAATTGGCCCAGGTTTAGGGTTGTGAACCGCTAGAGCGGCTATGATCATAGCTCATTCACTATCAACAGCTCACCCAACCGAGCTTACTCAAACTGATGGCTCATCCGAGCCAAACACAATTGAGCTGATTACTCACCCAACCGAGTCAGTTCGAGTTGAGCTGAGTCGAACCGAACAGATGGACTCGTTTCTACGGAGCTGGCTCGAGTCGGTGACTCATCCCAATCGAGCCGGCAGTTTGCGCAGTTTAACCGAACCTAGCTGGTTCACATCACTACCCTGGTTGGGCTCGAAACTTCGACCGTGCAAGTTTCAGCCTTGATGGTAAGAACTACATATATACTTATATTGGTGCTCACATTTGAAGGTGTCTCGTTATACAAATCTATTGTCGTCTCATTATCGAGACGAGACGAGACACATTAAAGGTACCCCGCAAGATGCACTAAAAGTACGAGACGAGATGCACCCTTGTCGTGAGCAACACTAAAAGTATTCCACATTATTGCTTACATTTCTCATGGTTTTCGCTTTCCAGTCTAATCTGCAAGATTTCAAAACGAGTTAAAACGAGTTGAACGATCGAGCCATTTATCAAACTCGACTCGACACGAAAATCGACCTCAAAATAGTGACTCGACTCGGAACTCGACTTGAGAAAATTACATTTGACTCGACTCGAAACTCGAGTCGAATCGAGTTTTAGCTCTACTCGTGCCCATCCCGAGAAAGGCCTATAAACACTATAAGCATAAACACTATTGTTGTGTCTATTTTTACTTTAAATAATAATCTATTATGTTAACGAAAGGTAAAGGAAACACACCTGCAGAGAAGAGATGACAAATCTTTTTACGGAACTCAATATCGAGCTTCAGTCTCTATATAGCAGTTTCCAATTCCAGTTCTACTGACTCTTTTATCTTTATTTCTTGATTTTCCTTCTACATCTGTTCAAAATTTTTAAAAAAAAAAACTTGTTTTCCCTCTTCAATGATAAGGAATTTGTTTGTTACTAAAACAAGACATGTTTTCATATTGACCATTTGCTTTAGCATTGTGCATGTGACTTTCAACTAATATGCGACCTAAAAGTGATTTATGAATGTTTTATTCAAATACAAGGTCAGCTTAGTAAATTTAACCATGAAGTCTGTTTCAACAATAAATTAAAATAATACAACAGATTTTGCTGTCCCTCGAAACTTGCCGCTCCGTGCAAATGAACGTGTTGCACATGGTAGAGAAGGCTCTGATTGTAGCATTATCTATGGAAACGCTTTCTCCTTTCTCCCAGCGCCTCAAAATCCGCCTATGAAAACGGCTGGTAAACAACTTCGAAGAATAAATTTTAAAAAATGATTTCTTTAGTTTTGTAGTATAGAAAAACATATCTTCCACACTTCACATAGAAGGCGTTTTTTTTGTACCTGTTTTTGTTAATAGAAGAAGAAGAAAGAAATCAAGAATGCCATATAAAGTACCTAACTAAATAAAGTGCTTGGTCGCAGTTTTCAAAATGGATATAGTTAAAATCATATCAAGAGATGGCAGCACATGTTACAAATATCTGGTTTGGAGAATCTCGGTAAAAGCTAAACAGGCTTTGAACAATTTATCCAGTACCGTATTTGCTGTGAAACATGTACTTACGCAATTTACTTGCAGTATGTATAATTCAAAATATTTGTAATTGCTAAGCGTAAAGTTCCAAATAACCATTAGTAACATATTTGGGAAGGTGAATTGGGCCTCGAAGGAAGGCGCGTACAATAGGCGAACTCGACTCAGAATTCAGGATCGATTATCGATTCTACGTCTGAGAACGATTACTAACGCTCTAAGAGCATTTAACATCATTTTTGTTTTCGCTTAGGGAGGATTGTTCTGTTACAGACAATCGACATCCCCTTGCAGTCCGTATTGTTGACTCAAGTGGGAGCCCGTGGCCATCATCACATCACATCGTCGTCTCCTCACCTTTTGTGGAGGGCCAGTGCTTGCACTGACCGACATCTCCGCGAGGACGTATTGTTGCCTCAAGTGAGAGCCACAGTGGGCTTCCTCTCCGCATCTACTTCGTACGATTGCCTTGAAACACTCAGTTTCCTCAACTTAATACACGGGCAACACTCCTTGAGTGACCCGTTTTTGCTATTGTAACTGTCTTCTGTTGTTTCAATCATGCATAAACTACCAGGAGTGTGTCGACCACCTTCTTCAAAACCTGAACCTAAAGAAAAACCTCATTTCACCGACCTCTCCCGCAAAACACGAACCTTATCAGGATCTTCTGAAAAATCAACAAGTTCCGAAAAACGAGCACGCTCAAGATCTCCAGTTTACACTTATCAGGTGCCAAATCAATCTTCTACGACAGACCAACTAACTGATATGGACTTGGAACATGTTCCTAATGAACCATCCGGATCTGCTTCTCTCAAACCTACCATTCATAATTTCCTGCTCACTAAATATGATACTAAATTTAGAACACCAAAACTTGTGTATTTTCAACTTCAAAAATATATGCCGAGAGCAGATATTTCTGACATAATCTTCACCCGGAATGGGGTTATTCTCAAATCTCCAGACATCAACTTCCATACGAAACTTCGAAATAAGGCCTCTTTTGAAATTTTTGGCCCACAGGCTACTATGCAACGCCTTTCACCTTCCTCCAAAAAACAACCGCCTATTCCTCGGCGACCTCCACAACTATCAGTCGTCATACGAGGTGTACCTCCAGACTACACTGACGCAGAAATCGAAGACGAACTACGCTATGCTGGACATGAAATCACAAAATGTATTCGAATCATCGGCCAAAATGAACCTACCTATATGGTACGAGTGCTCACCACTTCTAAAGATACTATCGATGACCACCTTCTTTACGGTGCTTCCATCTATTGTAAAAGACATCGCGCAGAACCTTCTAAAACTCCAGCTCCTTTATCAGTACGCTGTGCACGTTGCCAAGAATACAATCAACATACCACTGCTCAATGCACCAAAACTCCTATCTGTGGATACTGCACTGGCAATCACAATACCAAATCCTGCCCCAACCTACAAGCCGCTCCTAAGTGCAATACCTGCTCCGAAACTCATGCTACCTATTCCTACAAATGTAAGGCTAAACCGCACCCTCTACCAGATAAACCAAATCTAACTGTCTCTCTCCGTACAAACGACGAATCAACTCCTACCAATAACTCCATCAGAGACCCAATCATCATAGAAGACATGATACGCTTTACTACCATCGTTCTTCAAAATGTTCATCCATTTCTTAGAGACCATATCCTACTACAAATCACAAACACTGCCAAGTCTCTTTTTAAAGTCCAGCTTCAAGCCACCTACTCAGGACCTCACGTACACTTCACTTCCACCCAATTGAACCTCAACATGATTTGGACTCTTAGATTTATGGTTTTCACTTTCTTGTTCTTAAATATTCGATCCGTCTTAAAACACAAACTCGTTTTCGAACAACTCCTACGTGAAGAACAAGTGTGTGCCTTTGCGCTCAATGAAACATTTCTTACACCCAGTTCACCATTCAAAATTCCTGGATATCAGTTATTTCGTTATGACTGTGCCAGAAATGTCCTCAGAGCGCAAGGCGGAACAGCAATAGGCTGCTACCGACATCTTCCTGTCCGCACTCATACTTTCCCCCACAATCTTCTCCAGCCTCTACCAGAACATAATCTTAATACAATCTACTTTAAATCCCTAACCATAACAGTAGCTACTATCTATGTTCGTCCAGGACATCCAATTCCCTATGACTTCTTTCATTACATCAACAATCACTTTCGCCATTATATCATTATGTCAGATATCAACTTCCATAGCCGGTCGAATCGAGAACGTATAAACTTCATAACCTATGTCCAAAATAACCTGACAGCTGAAATCAAAGATCTTCCTTCTGCCTCAAGACCAATCAGCGATACAACCCCTGATGTCATCATAACCTCTACCACGCTCAATATCGCAAACATTCGTGTTCTCCCGCCTTTTGGCAGTGATCACGCTCCAATTTTGATCGATATCACCTCACCTATACAACCCATACGACAGCCTGAGCCTATCAAATACTATGACTATCAGCATGCTGACTGGAACGCTTACCAATCAGATATTACCAGAGTACTGCATTCCGTACCTGCTCCTACTTCTGAACAGGATCTTTACCATCTCGCCGACAAAATTCAAGAGACAATCTTACAAGCAGCTCAAGATCATATACCTGTTAAGATGCGTTTCCCCCATAAACCACCTGTACCACCTCAATATCGTCAAATCATTACTGCATCACGACAAGCCTTTAGGGACTATCAACGAACTCGAAATCCTGACGCACTTCGCCTCCATCGCCAATGGAACAGAATGGTCTCTAATTATCTCTCTGCCTATAAGCGCCGACAGTGGACGCGAGCCTGTAATTCTCTTTCCATTAAATCCAATCCTACTCAATATTGGCAAAAATTCAAATTACTTACTGGAAAATTACAAAGACCTACTTACCCTATCATGCTCAATACCCATCCTCTTCACACCGATCTCGAGAAGGCAAATGCTTTCGCAACTTATTTTCAGCAAATATTCACTCCACCACCTCAACTGGTTAATAGACCAATTTATCGTCGCATAGCACGATTTTGTGACCCACATAACCGATTTCTCCAACCTGACTGTACACATATTTTGGAGCCTGATAATAACCTAACTTCTGAAATTGTTCCGGCAGATATCCAAGCGATCATCTATCGAAAACGCTCCACAGCTCCGGGCTTTGACTCTATCACGTATAAGCTCATCAAGGCGGCTCCCCCAGTACTTTTCCAGCTCCTAGCATCTATCTACACCTTCATATTACGCACAGGCTTCTATCCACCTGATTGGAAAGTCTCCAAGGTCCTTCTCTTCATTAAGCCCGATAAACCAATTCATGATGTTTCCTCATATAGGCCCATCCAACTGACCTCTTGCCTTAGTAAAATTTTTGAAAAAATTCTTGTTACACGTCTGCATGCTCATCTCACAGATCGTAATCTCATTCCTAATCACCAAGCAGGCTTTCGCCCTGGCATTAGTCTTAATGACCAATTACTTCGCCTCAGTAACACCATCACCAATCATTATAATTCTTCTCACCCATCTTGTCTTCTACTGTTCGACCTAGAAAAAGCGTTTGATAGAGTATGGCATCAAGGGTTGCTTTATAAACTTCACAAATTTCACTTACCCACTAACTATGTCCGCCTTATACATTCCTTCCTTGCCAATAGACTCGAATATATCCTCATAAATTCTACCACATCTCATCCTATATTCCTCCACACTGGAGTACCTCAAGGCTCTGTTCTCTCCCCGTTACTGTATATACTTTATGTGACAGATATGCCACCCTTACCGGGGAATATTCACTTATTTCAATATGCTGACGATACCGCTTTTTTGACTCTTGGAAAATCTATTCAACATATTAATCGCACTCTACAACCAGCCATCAATGCTTTTATCAACTGGTGCGACATATGGAAACTCTCCGTCAATGCCTCAAAAACCCAAACCCTCATTATTCAAAAACGTCCCTCCAAAATCCGTCGCAATCCTAACTTGCTACGTCTTTCCGTTCAAGGCACTCCCCTATTACCAACTTCCCATGTTAAATATCTCGGTGTGATCTTCGATAGTAAACTGACTTGGAAGCCCCATTTCCAGAAGATCCAAACTCAAGCCACTAAACGACTAGCTTTACTAAAAAGCTTAGTAGGTACCTCATGGGGCCTCCATACACAAACTGTTCTTACAACATACAAATCGTTTCTCCGACCGGCACTCACTCATGGCCATACTGCATGGATATCTGCCCCACCACAACTGTATCAGCGACTAGAAATCATTGAACGCCACGCTTTTCGACTAGCTTTTCGCATTCGCCTTCCGTCCCCTACTGCACTCCTCTCCGAGAGAGTTACCTTTCCTACCATTCTTCAACATCTCGAACAAACCCGTTCCAAGTACATCACCAAAGGCATTCAATCAGGTAATCCCCTTATTCTTGACGCCATTCATATAGACATTCTGCTAGACACACCTTCTCAATATCTTGATACCCCTCTTCAACATCTTCTAACAATGTACTCCAATACCCTTGATGACAACGATCCTACTAAACAAGATTTTGCCATCTACCACCCTGACCATCTATCACGGCACATCTATCCATCTTTGCACTAGTACTCATCATTGTGGTTCCAGAGGCTCATCTGTGCTCATTAGTTCTGAGTTGCCACAGAACAGAAGCTAACCCTGCATTTGTCTCTACTAACCATCTTCCCTGTGTTTTGTCTTGTCTACTTGCACTGCATTCATCTATCATCTCATTATCCAGTGGATTAACTCCTAGCTACAATTTCTCGCCGATTATAGATATCTAAATGATGCCCTCCATATTTGAAGAGTACGATATATGAAATGGATGTCCTGAATAAATAAAGAAATAAAGAATATGTAAACCCAACTACATTAATCAATGCAAACCCCAAAATAAAATGCACTGAAAATAAATAAATAAATAAATAAATAACAATAAATCACTTAGCCCTCACCTTCTCTCACCTATCCCTTAACTTTCCCTTCATCCCCTTCCCGAAGAAAGGGTGTACCCCTTGACCGGTTTAACCTTGTAAAAAAAAAACGCGTACAATATTGTCTGTTTCTTGAAAACAAGTAAATTTTGTTTATTTTTTGAGAAGCAAGTTTTGGGTGATTTACACCCTTGCTACTTGCTTCATGTTTAAAACTGGAATTTATCGCTTTGATATAAATATAATAATAATAATAATGAAATTTTACAATACCTGATGCGAAGTTTACACAAAAGCTAAAACATTATGTTTCTTCTTTTATTCTCTAAGTTTCCTCTCTAAAACGTCGAAAAATTGTCCCAAATTACCCATGTTCTTGTGGTGAAGTTCGATAATTTTGGTACCATCGTATTTGTCTTGTCATGTACTACAAGAATCAAGCGAAAAAAGATGGGGCCCTGTTTGCTTCCCTCTAACCAAGAATTATATATGGTGGAGTACACTCATAATTACAGATAAAGTATTGAGTGTTGATGGTGGTAGGATCATACTAATGCTAACTCCAGGGTTCTATGATCGGTAAGATACGTCGATTAGATTTGTTTCTGAGTTTAGTATCTCTTTCAGCAGCTAGGCTAGGCCTATATGAAAGGTGGACCTACAGTTTAATGTACACTGAGAAAAATCCATTATCCGGACAGCGTATATTGTACAAATACAAGGAATCGTTATGTTTACTAAGGAAATCTGTACGGAGCGTACTTTATCCATAAACTACATAGGTACTGCCTTTTACCCACTTAGATGTTACATCATGTGGCTGCAGGATGTCTGACATCTAATAATCTTCCGTATTTTACATACGTATACGTATGTTAAATACTTCAGCTATATGTTATATACGTCCATCTGTGTGTAAGATCTTGACCGCCTATAGACACTCTTTCTTTTGCCATAGCTGACGTCATTGAACTACCGTCTTTTGCTTTCGAGTTGGTTTATAAACGAGCTTGTTTACAAACGGAAAAAAAGAGAGGAAGGAAACAAAAGCCTGGATAAGTACAATAGTAAACTATTACTTTAGTTAAATATTATCTTAATTATATATTCTTTTAGTGTAAGTTCATTTTGTATAGTACTAACTAAGTAATGTAGTTTATGACTACAATTCTTACTATTGTAACTGGTTAATGGTAGAGGAGAATGCAATGGGTGAATCTGAATTTTGAGAAATCTTTGAATATTAATGTTTTGAAACATTTTACGTTTCAAGGATCAAAATGAATGTTATGTGTTTATTCATTCCGTTTTGTGTGTGACGATTTATTACTTGGTGCAGATTTACTACAGGACTTCTTAACATAATTACTAAGAAACCATTTTCAGCGCGAAAATTTCCTTGAGTACTGAAGATTCAGGATTTAGATTTCTAGGCTTTCGGCATCAATGGCCCTGTTAGCACGTCACATATGATGGATGACGTCCCTCGGTGAGCACACTATCCGGGGAAAGGAAGGGAAGAAAGGATTGGGGAAGGAAGAAAACGGCCTGGGACCTATATGTTAGGTACCACTCCGGCATTTGCCTAGTGTGAATGAGAAAAACCCAGGAAAACCTCAATCAGGATGGCTGGAGTTAAAATCTTTTGATACTTTTTCGACCGAGTTCCCCCACCGAGATTGAACCCGGGACCGTTCGGCCCGAATGCGAGAGCGTTAGTGACTACGCTACGCGGGGCCACTTGTGTATTCTAGAGAACCCATTTTTACTAGGATATTTGGAAGACTTTATAGCTTTTAGTTTAACGCCCCATGATTGTAGAATATATCAATATAAGTGAGAAGGTGACGATGAGATACATGATAATGGTGGAATCAAGAAAATGTAAGGAAACTGGAGAGTCTTAAGAATAACCACACCTATAGTGTTCACCAAAAGCCTATTTGTCGGAAGCAGGAATCGAACCACGGACCTAATGGGTCAGAGGTAAGCGCTCTACTACAGAGCTTTCTTTTGTTTAAAGATCTTATTTACATTGAAATATATATATATTACGAAGATATTGACATATTTTACAGCCTCACTGAAATTTAAAAAAAGTAGTCACAGAGAGCTTACTTGTCAGGTTTTTATTTTTTAATTTAATTTAATTTTATTTTTATTTATTTATTTTTGCTTGTTATGTTCCCTAGTTAATTAATGTTTGGGTTACTGAGAATTAAAACCTTTTCAGTATTATTATGTCATCACTTTGGAACCAAAAAGTTAGATTTTTTTTTCTTGTGTTTTGATATAGGAAGTTGGTGAGTTTATGCCTTAGAATTGGTTTGGTTTCTAGAACGTAATTGAAAGTCAAGAGCTCTCTCGTGGCTATGCGCTTAGCGTACGCGCCTTTGGCGTGGGAGACCCGGGTTCGATTCCATGTGGTGTGGTTCGGTGGTTCGGATTCCACGTTAATCAGTAGGTCCACGTCTCATATAGCCTCGCTGCTGAACGGGACGCTAAACTAAACTAAAATAAAAATAAAAAAATAATTGAAAATCATGTAGAGTTGAGTCTTGGCGGGTTTGAGTTCGTGAAGTGTCGGGCACTGCTTTCGCCCCTGGCTTTGTCTGTGATGTTTCCTGGCTTTGGGCTGTGACGTATTTATGTTGAGGAGTAGCAACGCAGACCGCGTGATATAGCTACAACACAGATTCAACAGCTACGGTGACAAGCTTTGAATTTCAGCTTTTGTTACGGCGTGACTAATGCAGTATAGTACTAGGTTCAAATTCTATGGCTGGTAAAAACGGTATATTACTTTCGTGGTTTGGTAAGAAGTACAACGTAATAGTTATCAGTTTAATTAGTGTTTCTTCATATTATTGTTTCACTATTTCTAGAAGGAATTAAGTATAAATGAAGTAATGAATAAGAAAGAGCCCACTTTGATTGACGTTTATTATTTCCCATACAGATGAGCTCCTTCTGGCTAAGTGGTTAGCGTACACGCTTTTGGCGTGGGAAACCAGTGTTCGATTCCCGGCCGGAGCTTATGTGGTTCGGATTCCACATTAATCTGTGGGTCCACATCTCATAAAGCCTTGCTGCTGAAAGGAACGTTAAAATCAACTGAGCACTGCTTTACAGATGCAATTGTTCGATTCCGAGTTCGAATGAAGCTTTTTACGGGCAGGGGGCGACTTTTAGATATACAATCCAAGCATTTTATTTATCGGTGAGGCAATATATATATATATATATATATATATATTATAAAATTGAAAGTGTCTATGTTTGTGACTCTTAATCTCTTGAAGCGCCCAACCGATCTCGATCAAATTTCCAACGGAGATGCGGTTCTGGCCTGGGAGTGTTTTAGCTCTTTACTTTAACATTAGAACTTAGGGGCCGGGGAGGAGGGGAACAGAAAAAAATAAATAAAACTTAATTTATTTTGAAGTGTAAAAGTGATAGCTTTTTCTTCTCTCTTTCTCTCTTCACTCCTTCATTCTCCTCCCACTTTGATTTTATGATTTCGCACTCTGATGAAAAGTATTAAGTACCTCCAGGAAAAGTACTAATATAGAACCTCTCTTTTAGGTGCCCCTTCAACCACGCGCTCGGGGCACGTGCTTTGCTTGCTCGCCCATAGCTGCGGCTCTGTGAGCTTCATAAGTAACATACAATGCTTATGTAATACTTTGACTTATAAATACTATTAAGAAAGGAAGAATGGCATTTTTTTAACTTTTGGAAAGAAGCTGCTATGGGATTAAAGATAAGGTAGGAAAGGCAACATATTTGTATGCAAATGAGGTGAAACACATTCCAGTCTATGCTTTCACCCAGCAGACATATTGTTTCGTACCAAAAAAAATGACTTTTGGAATCTTGTAATTACGTTCACTGTGGAAGCGACGAAATAACTTGACTCATCCATTGTAGCTCTCTCCGTAACCAGTGATGCCAAAATGTTGACAATAAGTTTGCGAAACGAGAGGTGACGACTCCAATTTTGGGTGAAAAGTCGCTATAAAAAATAATCGAGAAATGCATTATCTATAAGCATTGTTTGAAGTTGTAGATGTAAACTAAACAATATGTTCTACTCACTGGCGAAAATCCCGGGGGGGGGGGGGATGACGGGTACATGTCGCCTCCAATCTTGGAACTGGGGGGACTTCTCCCCAATAATCCGATTTGAAATGTGCTTCTTGGGAGAAATTTGATGATTTTTGTCCAATTGCTACAAAGGAGCGTGAGATAAAAAGGACGTCCCCCAGAATAAGCCTCAAATCTGCTAGCATCCCAACGCTGAAAACAACTCTGATCCTCCACAACTTTGTTTTTCAACTTCATAAGTATGCTCATAGTTTGTTTTATGGGTTTAATCCATAAAACGATAAAAATATTTTTTCTTTATAATAAGTACGGATAAAATAGTAACATGAATTACAATCCTTTAACCCTTTAAAGTTTTTTTCGGTCGTTTTCGACCGATATTGTAGTGTCTTAAAGATTCGATTAAAAGAGAACTTAGAATGCTATTTAGTTCAGGTTTTTTCTATTTTCCAAGAAAGAAGGCATTCAAGAAAGTATTGGAAGGGTCTATACGCTTCCGAGCGTCAGAACATAGGGGGTATGACGTCATCAATTTACAAATTCCCTTTTTTACTGAGGTCTAACTTCAACATTTTTTGGTGAGCTTCTCTTTAATCCTAGAATCCTAACATTTTCCCTAAACAATCAGTGGGCCAATTAGTTTTTATGAGAATTTTTTCGGATCGCTTCGTCAACATATAAGGGGGTTCAGAGGGACAAAAAGTAAAAAAGGGATATTTTTGACAAAAATTACACTTTCGCGATTCTTGCTCCGCTCGGCTACATGATAGGGATTTTTGAGTCATACTTTCTGAACGCCTACTCGATTCTGAAGAGAACGACGTATGAATCATCATCCTACAGTAATTAGGGACGTGTCAGGAAATTTTTGAAGTTTGTAGAGTATCCTTGGGAAATTTCGGAAATATTCGCTGAAGAGGAAAATATTTTTCCCGCCCTTAGCATTGAAGATAGCAAATTGGTATTTGGCTCAAGTAATTAGTACCATAGGGAATATTTTTTAAAGTGATTTCCAGATCTCTATGTTAACCCTGGACCGCGCCAAAGGGCCCCAAACGGGGAAAAGGGATTTTTTCTACAAAAATCTCTATTTACTCAATTTGTCCCTCCTTAGAGACGTCCGAGGGACATGGGGGTAATACAATCTAGACGCCTACTCTAATCTAAAGAAAACGACGTATGTATCATCATCCTACGATAATTAGGGACGTGTCAGGAAATTTTTGAAGTTTGTATACTATACTTGGGAGATTTCGGAAATATTCGCAGAAGAGGGAAATATTTTTCCCGCCCCGTCCGTGTTTGGCAAAAGTAATTAGTACAGTACGTAGTATTTTTGAAAGTAATTTCCAGATCTCTATGTTTACCCAGGGCCGCACCAGAGGGCCCCAAAACGAGGAAAAAGGAATTTTTCAGCAAAAATCTATATTTACTCAATTTCCCCCCCTAAGGGACGTCCGAGGGACATGAGGGTAATACAATCTGGACGCCTGTTCCATTCTGAAGAGAATAGTGTATGAATCGTTAACTTACGATAATTAGGGACGTGTCAAGAACTTTTTGAAATTTATATAGGGTATTCTGGGACATTTTGTGAATATTGGCAGAAGAGGAAAATATTTTTCCCGTCCTTAGTGTTGAAGATAGGAAATTGGTGTTTGGCACAAGCAATTAATACACTACGTCGTATTTTTGAAAGTGATTTCTGGATCTCTATGTTTACCCAGGGCCGCGCCAGAGGGCTCCAAACTGGGGAAAAATGAATTTTTCAGCAAAAATCCCTATTTTCCTCACTTTTTCTTCCTTAAGGATGTCCGAGGGACATGTGGGTGATACCATCTGAAAGGATACTCCATTCTGAACAAAGCAACGTATGAATCATAATTTTACGATCATTAGGGGCGTGTCAGAATTTTTTTTAAATTTGTAGAGTGTATGTTAGGGAAATTTTGGGCGTTTTTTGGTGCTCTCTCAACATGGGTAAAAAATTTTCCCGCCCTTACTATTCAAGACAGGAAATTCGAATTTGTCCCAAGTAATTAGTACATTACGTAGTATTTTCCCAAATTTTTGTAGGTTTGTGCGCAGACCCGGTAGAGCCTCAAGGAGCCCCAAACTTTGAAGAAGTTTTTTTTGGTAAAAAAAATTCCGATTTTCCCTCAAATAATTCCCTTCTGGCATATTATACGGACATGCAAGTGGTATTATTTGAAAGCCTGTTCGATTCTGAGAAAAACGAGGTATAAACGATGATCCTGGGATAAATAGGGATGACACTGTCGCTGCTTATCTGAGACTCAAGAAAAACGCCGAAAAAGGCAAGAATTTAAAAGGGTTGACACCAATCAAAAGACAATCAAAAATTTAAATAAACCAAATATTTCTATTGAGTTTGATGTAGATGTTGGAGATGGGTTTGTTCATCCTTATTAAGCTGATATTTATGTAACTTTTGAAATTAGAGGTAGAGATGCTAATGGAGAATGTACTGCTGGTCAAAATATTAGACTTATTAATAACTTCTTCCCACATCTGTTTTCTGAAATACATGTTAGTAAGCATGGACAGGTATTGGATATTATAGATTATCCTGGTTTAACTTCGACAGCTGTAAACACATATACGATTTCAGAACCAGAAGCAAATCATTATGATGAATGTGCATGGGAAGGAATTACGTGGCGAAGAACAGATGAAGAAATAGTATTTTTACTACGACTTTTACCAGGATTTTGTTCTGATTATAAAGATAGTATGTGGAAAGGAGGATAGAAATATACATTTTAAAAAAGTGGTTCTGATGATAACGCATTTGCTATTTGAAAAACAAAAAAGGAGGATGGAACGTATGAGAATGATCAACCACATCCAGGTAAAATTAAAATTACAAAGATGGAGTTGAGAATGCCTATTGTTAATTATGAACCTAACTATGCCACCTTCTTGCTAAGATCTAACATGTTAAAAGAGGGTAAGATTCCTATTTCCATCAACACATGTCAATGTTTACAGAAATCAGTTACAGGCAAATATTTGGAATTCGATCTAACCACACAATTTAACAAGTGAATTTGATATGCCTAATTTCGTTATTGCATTTTTCCAAACTGATAGGAATGATAACCAAGAAAGAGATTCAAGGTATTTTGATCATTGTAAAGTTCAGAATATCCATTTTCGTAATTCTAGAAATGAGTCTTCCTTTAGAATTTTTGAACTTAGATTTTGAAAGCATAAATATCTCAAAGCTTACGAAATGTATACGATATATAAGAGAGTTACAATTGGAAACACTGAGATGTTTTATTATCCTAAAGAGTTTTTAGAAAATAGACCAATGTTTGTAATTAACACAAGCAAACATAAATCAGTATAACAGAAAGTGATAGAACTAATTTGAAATTGACTATTAATTTTGAAAGCGATGTACCAGATAAAACGATTTGTAATGTTGTAATGATTGGTAAGAAAAACTTTGAATATGATATGCAAAATGAAAAATGATTAAGAAGATATATATCAATTATATGTTTGTTAGATTTGTTTATTTTGTGTTTTAATGGTAATATCATAAAAACTTACGTAATAAAATGAATATTCTAGATAACATTCCATGAAAGAATCTAATTGCGTTAATTGAGGATGCAATATTAACATTCCAAAACTTACTAGCGAAAAATAAAAGGAAATTTAAGAGATTAAAATGTATTTATGCTACTCTTATTGCATTTTCGATACTGCTTTCTGCTTCAACAGGGTTTATAATTATATTTATTTCTGTTACAGTCTATTCGATTATTACAACAGCATTTCCATCTACTTCTGCCGTTATCACTGGCCTATCAACACGATTTAATATAGCTTCGAAGAAAGAGTATTATAAAATTATGGTTACTCAAATTGCTATGCTTAAGGATGAGCTTAATGTTGTTAAAGTAATGAATGGAGAATTAATAGACGAACATATAAAAGACATTGTTGATAGAATTGACTATATATATATATAACGAGATAAGGTAATTACAAAAACGAACAATTTTTAAAAAGTTTTTGTACAATAAATAGAAAATGGCATCACAATTAAGCAAGAAAAACAATATAACCATTTTAAAACTTGTTAAATTGCAAGATCTGGAGGAAGGAAAATCATACGAAATAACCTTATGGAAATTGGTACAAACAAAATACACTGGTAAAAGAGTATTAGTACATTTAAATGAAAAATACAAAATCATATTACCCCAGAGATATAATGAGGATACTGAACAAGTTTTAAAAGAGATGGAAACTAAGAAACTGTTTATGAGGTATGATGGAATGAAAGATCTTTCTAATGGTTACACAATGCACCAACTATTCTTCAAAAATGAATCTAAAAAGTAACAAAAATTATGAAATTTTTTTAAAAGTAATAAATTGAGTAGTTAGTATGGACCCTGAAAAGAAATTCATTCTTACTAATAATTTCAATGTAATTGTGAAGATTGTACAAAACGAAACGCAAATAGTTTTTGAAATCAATGGTTGTTTATTCAGCTTGAACTATGGCCAATGGAATGAGTTTAAAAAATGATTGTTTCCCATAGAGAACGAAGTTAGCAGAAGATTCTATTACCAGTATCCAAACTTGTAATTTTAAGTATATTTAAGTGTTCTTATGGTTATAAACTTATAAAAACTGAGATTTAGTCATTCGCAACGCATAAGGAAAAGCAGTACTTTCGAATGCCATTTGAATTTTAAAGATCCATATATAAATAAGAGATATATGTGAGTTTTTTTAATGTATGTTCCTTAGAGTTATGCAGCCTACAAGACATTCAAAATATAGTAAATTTATTTCTCTATTGATCTCCGTTTGAATTTTTAAAATCAATGAATATTTGACGGTTATAACAAATTCAAAATTTCGGGAATTTTTAAGGGCTTATCTTTGAGTTTTCGGGAAAATGTTATTCTTTAAAAATGTCTTAAAATTTTATGCAAATTATGCTAGAATTTTTGATTTTTGAAAACCTACATAAATTAGTAAAGTTAATAACATTAAATTAATTATCCTTAAAGGTAGGCAACCCGCTACACATAAAAAATAACGACATTAATTCTATCTCGATACCCGTTTGTATTTACAAAATTGATCTATAAATAAGGAAGATATAGGCAGTTTTCATTCCTTGTCCCTGAAATTTCAGAAGCTATGCAACTAGCAACACTTACACATGTAAAGCATGCAACCCACAATACATATATGAGCTATCCAAAAATGTAATCAGATTGTCAAAATATTCAATAGGAACCGAGATATCGATAATCTTATTACTACTATATTTTGAATTGGCCGCTTCTATAAACAGTTGTGCTTACGTGGTCTCATTAAAGGATTGTGTGTCAGCAAGAGAACCAAGAAATATTTCGTTACGGATTTAATGACGTCCAGCGAGGAATAGACTACATCATTGGTACAGTGCCATCTGGTGAAATGAAAAAGAGTGCTTGTATATGTATGTGTGACGTTGTCCAGCGAGGAATAGACTATGTCATTGGTACAGCGCCATCTGTTAAAATGAAAAAGAGTGCTTGTATATGTATGTGACGTTGTCCAGTGAGGAATAGATTACGTCATTGGTACAGCGCCATCTCACGACTGCTAGCTAGAAGCTCTCTTAAAGGAAGAGAAAAGAAAATATGTTGGCGTGAGGAAAAGGAAAAGAAAATCGGATTGCATGTCACGTTCTAAGAAAAAAGAGAGAGACTATAAATCTAATACATATATGTATGCTCTTGCTTCTCTCAACTGAAACTCTTGCTTGCAAACTGAATTGTATGTGTGTGTGTGTGTGCGAGAGTGTATATGTATGTAACAGTGAGTCAGATTTGAGACAATGTATACAATTGAATGTGTGCAACATACTAAACTTTAACTTCTCATCATTCAGCCATCTGTGGACCGATTTGGATCAAACAAAATCTGTCTTTAATCAAAGGGAGCACTATAAGTTATGTTTTTAGATGTAAGTTTTTATGATTTTAAATGTCATAAAAGCCTATGGGCAAAGCACCCTGCCCAATCTCACTTTAGAACTATAATTGTGCTAAACTTCTGTTAAATAATATTTACCAGAATTACTATGAGGCGGAAAAATGTCCTCGTAGTTTGGTTTGTATACTACTAACGTATATGTGTTCGAATTCTGGACTAATGCAAATTATTTAGAGAAATCATTATTTCTATGTTGCTATTTTTAGATGTATCCTTTATCCAAATCGTACGAAAAGGAGACATCATACATCGCTACACCCCGTATGAACTACGTTCCGTATTTACTTAATCACTTTGTAACTTTCTCTAGTGTTGACAAGGCCATAGGTGTCAATCGAATACTTTAGTGTTTCACTTGTCACCTTGTGACTAAGATACACCTTCTCTCAAATGGTTGAACGCATTCTTTATTGGTGTTTTGAGGCAAAAATTTTCTAAGTCCAGCTTCGGGTATCTTCGGGAAAAAGTAAGCCAGGTTCGAACCTCCAAGCCAGCCTTTGCAATCGGGAAAAAGTTTGCAGATGTGTTTTTCTTCTTTTAAATATAATAAGACTTGTTACCAAGTGTTTAAAAAAGCAACATTGAATGAAATACTTAATGATACAATATTTCGAAACCTTTTATTAATGTCAGCACATGCTTGTTTGTCATTTAGCTCCCCATACGTAATGGAACATTTAAATACGTTAAAGAATCTTTCCATATGTAAAAGAATGCTCAAAGTTAACAAATAGAACATAATTATCGCCTGAGTACTAAAATAAAAGTCAAAGTAGAAGAGAAACAGCGTTTGTAATGGATATGAATGTCATAATTATCTTGAGATCCGTTATACATCGCTAGAAGCATAGTTCTAGAAGTCCTTGTGTTAGCTCATTGGTAAGCTGTCGGATTTCAAATCATAAGGTTGTAAGTTCAATTCCCGTCCAGGTTAATGCGTTTTTAAAAATTATATTTTCCGCAATTATTGTCGGTTTGTATAGTACTAAAACTATGTTTAATATTTACTGTTTGCTGTTTTAAATATGTTAATTTCGATGTTTCTCTAAATGTATTAGTACTTTTGTAAAAAAAAATTAGTGAATTCACAAAGCTTCTGAAATAAATATTAATTATACCTAAGATGGGAAAATAAAAGAAATATGGTGCCGCATCCATTCAGGTTCGTGTTATTGAGCTAATTATTTACATTGTTTTCAACGACTCTCCGTACTTGCAATCGTCTCCGGGGATAGGGGCTCCCACATTGATTCTCCGGTCCCAATTTTTTCTTAAGAAAACTTGGCAACCCTGCCGAGAACTAGAAAACAACTTCAATGTGGTGAAATTAGAGCAACGTAGGTTTGTTAATGATTTAGTTTTTTTCCGCAATGCATGAAAAATTATATAAAATAATTACATTAAAATACATAAGTTGTGTATATATAACATAATCATTCCAGAACATAGTAATTATGTTTAAAATATAATATCTGAGATAATTTTCACAGTAGGTCGGTATTATATATGAGAATGTTAAATACAAGTTAGGAAAATCGTTTAATAGCAATAAATAAGTTATGTAGTGTATTTATTTGCAGGTATTTGTCATACAGATTTAAAGTCTCAATATTCTCATTACAGTATGTTACTTATATTCGTGAAATACAATATATTCCTACGGATATAGAAAGTGTATAAACAGAGTATCCAAAGTCGTATCCTGCTTCAAGACACATAACTTTTCCCGATCCCCTTAACGTCACGGGAAGAAACACAAATTCTCTTTAGAACGGAATGTCGTTACTTAGAGCCTGATTCCAATACGTTGAATATGTTTTTGTATATTCATCTCTCTCTCTCTTTCTCTTTCTTTCACTTTGTTTATGTGTGTGTGTGTGTTGCGGAATATCCCAAGTTGAATACAACATTTGCAAAGTATATGAGCATCATTGTCATCGATTCCCAGAAATTGAAAGTCGTGTTTCTTCAGGTTGGGTTTGCGTGTTCATGTAGCTCACTGGTAGAGTACGGACTTGCCACTGAAGAGGTCTTGAGTTCAAAGCCTACAGCTAATTATCATTCTTTTGTTAGTAGGATTGCACAGAAATCGGATACAAGGAGTGGTTTACTTCTAAAAATATTTTCAGAAGCGTTTAGGTAGCCCTGAAAACGGCTGTTTTCGGGAGTTAAGGTGAAGACATTAATATTGTGTCCAAGACCCTTCTGAATTTATTACACGCTCCGTTCTTCTGGGCATGGAATCTATTACATGGGTGACAAATCTATCTCCTTCCCCTACTTCCAGCCATGCTTCGGAAACAAGATGCCACAGGTCATCCTGAGCTTTTGGTGGATATGCCTCAGGCCAATCCTTCGAGTACGCTTCACTTCTGCCCACATACTTTCCATGAGATTGAGGTCTGCTCCACGAGGCGGCCAGTCGATTAAATCAATCTCAGGGTGCCCTGCGAACTATTCCTGAACCACACGGGAAGTATGTATTGGCGACTGGTCTTGCTGGAACTGAGTTACACCATCAGGCTGTAATACTCGTACAGATGGCACCATGATATTACTAATAATGTCTAAGTACTGAGCATTGTCCAGATGTCCTTCAATTCTATGAAGCTGTACTGCTCCGCGACTGGAAATCCAACCCCAACATAAAATAGATACATGGCCACTGCGATTGCAAGCAGCCACATATCCATGGTCATATCGGGTGCCTCTCGGACGATACACAAAATGGCGTAACTCCTTTGATGTGAATATGGATTCATCTGAGAAAACTACGTTTTCCCAATTGAGACCCACATTCGCCTGTGCAAACGCGAGACGGTAAATTTTGTAGTCGTCTGAGAGTTTTTCCTTCACTGCAGCAACACGGCCACGTAACCCAGCATGACGAAGCCTTCGCAGAGCTGTATGCTTACCACCAGGAAAGAGAGAAGCTTCCCTTAGCTGTCTAGACGTCCTTAGTAGGTCTAACCGGGCTTCGTTTACTAATCTCGCATCTTGGGCTTCGGTTGACACATGCGGACGACCAGGAAATCCTAAATTACCAGTCTGACCTGTAGCACCATATTTCCGAATCCATCGCCTTCTTGTAGAGGCCGGGATACCTACTCGCATTCTAGCTGCAGTTGCAGAATAACCTTCCAACTCCCATAAGGTAATTACTGGTGTACGTCTATGTATAGTTACCAATGTTCTGAGCTGTGAGAAGGAAGCAATAGGCAAAAGTTAGTACCTGACGTGTGATTGGTTACTTGCACGACACGCCTATTGTGGGGAAAAGCGTTGCCAGATCTAGCATAATGATGCTAGGTATAGCATAATTTGCATGTCTCTAGCATCTAGCATCTTGCTTTTAGCATCCTGCCCAAATCAAGCACAATTTCAGCAAGTTATCAAAAAGCCGTAAAACCTGGAGATGAGAAAGAAGTTGGTCGTGGGAAGAAAAAGAACGGCAGAAATGTATCCTCTTTTATTGATTCATACACTCGGTAAACCATACAGGCAGTCTTATTTTTTGAAGTAATTTCGAAACGGCTTTGGGCTTTTTTTTTGTGGCTCCACCCAGGGTTTTCTAATCCTTTAACTCCGAGGCATGTGCGGAGCTATGGGGGCCATTCTCCCCCCAACGTTTTGACAACTTCACCATCTTTATTTCTGACTTCATGATCATATATATTCCTGAAATGACAGCTCCGAGACCAACCAAAAATCTGCCCCCCCCCAGCAGACGATTCCCAACTCCGCTTATGCTGCGAAGTAATTTTCTTTCAAAATATGTAAACAAAAACTTTGCATTCATTTATACGATATATTCGCCATTGAGTCTCGCAATGACTGCAGTAATTTAGTTGAGTTAAAATTTTGGTGCGTGAAGTATTGAGTTCTATCCATGCATTCTTGCTCTCTGTGTATTTGAAGTTACGTTATCGTATCTCAACTTCGATTTTTTAAACTCCTGAATTACTAATTATGAGGATCTAGCATAATTTGACCGAATCGAGCATAAGTTCGATCAGGTTTTGGAATAATTCCGAGCTGTGACTCTGTCAACGCTGGTGGCGAACGACTTGGTCAACGACTCGCGAAATAAATCTGAAAATGGTGCGCCGTAATAATAATATTAAAAACAGTTTTTATAAAGGAATATTAATACATACGAAAAGCTGTTTAAAGAATGAATTGTTATACTGACTTTACACGTATAAAAACATATACCATATACCAAACAGATTGAGCGATATGATGATAGCTGTTTTGAGACGAACACTTTCGTAGTCCAACTTCGGGTATCTTCGGAAAACAGTAAACTAAAGCTGCTGGTTCCAACCTCCAAAGCCAACCTTAGTAATCGGGAAAAGATGTACAGATATGTTTTTCCTTCTGTTAAATATAATAAGACATGTTGAAATGGTATTAAGTGTAGAAAAAAGTAACATTGATTGAAATACTTAATGATACAATATTTCGAAACTATGTACTCACACTCTTGTTTCGTCATTGTGATTTCAATACGGAAAAGAGCATTTACGTATGAGCTCAGTTATATTTCACAAGCAGCTTCCGAAAAGCGGTGATGTTAGCTCAGTGGTTTAAATCGTGAGTTCGATACCCGTTCAGGTGAGATTCTTTTATGATATAATTTTTTCCTCAATGCATGAAAATTATGTAAAATAGTTACATTACAATTCATCAGTTGTCTATATATTTTCATATCATCAGTTGTATATATGAGTTGAATATATATATTCATATCATCAGTTGTATATATCAGTTGAATATATATATTCATATCATTTCACGACATAAGTAATTCCTATCTTTAAAATATAACATCTGAGGTATTCACAGAACGTCGGTGTGTTATGTGTGAATATTGAATACAAATTTTAAAAAATCGTGTAATAGCAACAAATAAGTTATGTAATGTATTTATTTGCAGCTACTTTCACGAAGTTAAATAATAATGGCCACAACGCATCTCCTTGTTTCAACCTATTTTCGACGTGAAAGCAGGTGGACAAAAATTTTCCTACCCGGACTTTACTTCGGGATTTATCTAAACTTATCTTAATTAATCTAATTAGCTTTCTCGGTATTCAAAGTTCTGTAAGAACGTTGTATAATGTTTCTCTCCTAACCGAGTCGTACGCCTTTCTAAAATCAATAAATAATTGATGTACCGGAGTATTGTATTCCCACTTTTTTTCCAGTATTTGGCGGATGGTAAATATTTGGTCGATAGTTGATCGATTTCGTCTAAATTCGCACTGATTATCTCCAATAATTACATCTGCGTATGGGCTCAATCTTGCTAACAGAATATTTGAAAGGATTTTATAGGGTGTTGACAGAAGAGAAATGCCTCGATAACTATTACAGTCAGTTTTGTCGCCTTTCTTGTGAATTGGAACAATGATTGATTCTTTCCGCTCTTGTGGCAATTCTTCCTTGTTCCAGGTAAGGGGAATGAGTTTGTGTATCTTGTTCCATAATTATTTGCCTTCAGCTAAAATTAACTCAGCCGGAATTTCATCTACACTCGGAGATTTGTGTTTCTTTAATTTCTTTATAGCGGTTTCTACTTCTATTCGGTTGGGTTCTGGAACCTACTGTTCTGCGGTGTGTATCACCTTTTCTCCACGCACACTAGTGTTTGGTTGCGTGTTAAGCAAATCGTCAAAGAAATCTTTCCATCTATTTAAGATGCTATCCGTGTCAGTGAGAACTGTACCGTCAGATTTCTTTAATATATAAGCATGAGGTTGATAGCCTTTCTTAAATTCGTTGATTTCCTTACACATGTCCCGGATGTTTTTATTTTTACTATTATCTTCAAGTTCCTTAATTTTAGCTTTCAGAAAATCGCGTTTCTTTGTTCTAAAAGTTTTGAAAGTTTCCCGCCTGATATCTACGAAATTTTGTGTAGTTATTTCATTCGGATTTTGTAGCCAGCGTAATTTTGCCTGTTTTCTCTTCTCTGCTAGTTTTGTGCATTCCTGGTCAAACCATGGTTTGTTCCTATGTATTTCCGCGTGTCCCAATTTTTCTTTTGCTGAAATTTTAATGCTATTTCTAATTTAAATCCAGGTATCCTCAACACTAGCGCACTCCGAATCTTCTAAAGCCGAGAATCTATTCGAAACTTCAATCTGGTATTTCTCTCTTACCTGGCTCTCTTCTAATTTCTTTAAATTGAATCTCTTCGATTTCGGACAATGAATAATACCTTTATTCAACGATAACCTCTCTCGTATTATCGCTGCTACCAGGTAGTGATCAGTGTTAAAATCAGCCCCTCTAAACGACCGAACATCAATTATGCTAGATTGCCTTCTTCTGTCTACTGAAACGTGATCAATTTGATTGTGTGTTTTTCCGTCGGGCGATGTCCAAGTGTATTTATGAACGTCGCGATGTGGGAATTTTGTACTCTTCACGATTAGGTTTTTGGATGTTGCAAAGTTCACGAGTCTAACACCGTTGTCATTACTTACCTTATGCAGACTTTCGTTCCCTATAATCGGTTTGAAAATACCCTCTCGTCCTACCTTCGCATTGAAATCCCCTAATAGAATTTTCATATGGAATCGCGGGAGTTGGTCAAATATTCGTTCCACTTCTTCGTAAAAACTATCTTTTATATCGTCATCCTTATCTTCAGTTGGGGCATGTACATTTAAAACAATAATATCACACCACGTCCCTTAAGAGTAATAAAAGAAAGTCTATCAGTAAAAAAATTCAACCCGTTTAATTGCTGGTAATATACGTTTGTGAACGAAAAACCCTGTTCCTAACTGGTGATTTTTATTTCCTTCCCCGTAAAAGAACGTAAAATTTTCCGATTTCTCAGATCCATTTCCTTCCCACCTAACTTCCTGAACTTTTACTACGTCCATCCTGCATTTCTCTAACTCACTTCTTACGGATTTTATATTCCATGTTCCAAATCTCATGTCCATTTTCTTTTGCTGAGGTCGTGCCAAGTTATCAGTCCTTGTCCCAGGCTTTTGTGAATATTTCTGAACAAGTGCTTTTTTATAGGATGAGGTTGTTAGCCCTAACCAAACCCCCAAGCTGGAGGACTACTCCTAGTCGGCTGTCCGCGACTGCTTATTCAGTATATTCGCAGCTAACCTCTATATCTAGAGGCGTTCTATTCGATCCGCAACCTGAGGACGCGCCATGACGTGGTGACAGGAACCCACGTTACACGGAATTAAAATGTACAGAGAAGTTATTTCTGGAAAATTCTATTCAGGCCTCTTGTGCTAACAAGTGCACTTTGGAAGAGGATACTATTAAGGAAAAGGAGGTAAAATAATCTTTATATCGTACAAGCAATGGATGATAACAGCTTAATAAATGACTGTACGTAAATCTAGTTTGAATTTGAATATATGATTTATATAGCTGTGAATTTTGCATTATTATTGAAGTGCTGCAACTAACTAACTACAAACCATATGATATGAATATTGATTTACTCTGTATGAAAACGAAAATAGTTAAACATATGGTTAACCTCCTTTGGTCTATAATTTTAAAATTAACGCTTGTGCCACTTTTTAACATTTGGCTTTGAGTAGCTTTCTAATGAATTAGCAGGAAGTTCAAACTTATAGGACACCCTGGAGGTAAATACATTCCTTTGGACTGTTTCACTGCTCCAAACTAAGATTTGCAAAGTGTAGTATTGTTAATTTTATTATTATTGCCACAAAGGGGATCAACCACATTTGAAGCTATTTTTGTTTTCACACAGAGTAAAACAATATTTGACAACATTACAGTAAGAATGTATCATTCACTTTGCAGTATGTTGCAGCACTTTAATAATGGTGGACTATACATACAATCTAGATCCTGCATATATCCAATCCATATATTACAAGAAGGCAATACATATGCGATACAGATAAAATCCGTATATTTCATATGGACAACCTATTAGCTATATACAACCAATCCATACATTACATATGGCAAATCTGTACGCGACATACGTATAATCTATATGTTGCATGCAGACAGTCTATAAGCTACATATGTACACTCTGTATGTGCATACGGATATTCTGTATGCTGTATCTGGACAAACTGTGTGCGACATAAGGAAAATCTGTATAATACATACGTACAATACGTATACTGTGTCTAGTCATGTGTACGGGACATACAGATGCTGTCTCGGAGTTGAACGCAAGAAACATATCTACGTACAGAGCGTATATTGCATACTTCTTGAAATTATACTCCGTCCTGATAGTTAGTGTGTGTCGTCATTATTAACTCACATGCTACATACGGTCCTCACGTCACAAAGCTAGATATCACCTCCGTATATACTTGTTACTGCAGATGACGTCACACGACTGACGTCATTGCATTTATGCAGACAGTACGTATAATACATACTTTTTCAGCTATAGGTTTGATGCAGGAAATTGTATACGGTTATACGCTAAATCCAGAAACTACAGGAATTACGAATGTAACCAACGTTTTTAAGTACGCCACCTACATTTTTTCTCAGTGCAGGATCCGAACCACATGATCTCCCGCTAAAGTCGCTTATCCACGAGCGAGCTCGAGGAGTTAAATCGAGAATGACGGCAGAACTGTCTTCTGTATGGGTACTCCAGTAATTTTTCATTTTCAAGATATTCTTTAAGTTCTTACGTACCAAAAATATTACAGAAAAATAATAAATTTCCCATTGGATAATTTTATGTTTAGTATGTATATTACATAATCATGAAACCTTCTTCTTAAATATTTTAGTCAGTACCAAAAATTCAAGAAGTGGGAAACTGTTTGCACTGCCAACACTGCTCAACATTCTCTCAGTTCAAATTTCTCAACTGCCTTCGACAAGCGTTCAATTTTGCGGCGAAAGTTCGTATGGTTTGGATGCCACGTTAAGCTGTATGTCCATGATTCTTTTAACATTTGTACTGAAAGAGACATTAACTCTAATTCCATCAATTTCTCAATCGATTCTGCAAAAATTACTTAATAACACTAACATACATACTTATTAACATGATAACTAGGTATTGCCAGAAAAAGAAAAGACTTAATGGTCCAGCAATGTCATTGGTCAGTATGCTAGAGTGCAATCCACTGAAATGGATAATTCTCGCACCCAAAACGGTAGAAGAGAAGATGACCAAAAATAATGAATTCTTACACTAATTTGCATGTCGAATACGTAACTGATTATTTGGCAAACTGCTCTCCCTAGTTTTTGGACAGAATCAATCTATAACCTATTGCACCTCTCTTTTGAAATATCTCTTTTGAACGAAAAGATAAATGAAATGACATTTCTTCAGCTTTACGTTCGACGGTTATGCCGTGTAGGATCATGGAGACGGCGATGATGAGAATGACTGTGGGAGGAAACGGAAGAATCAATTAGCAAATCATGAACATGGTTTTGTCCACCATAGATCCCACCAGGCGTTAGGTGGTAACCAACTACGCGTCCCATGCATTCAATGAAAAGTGTATAAACTCTTAAGTGAGACAATTAATTATTTTAAAATGTTATTCGTATTAACTTCTTTTTTATATATAGTTAGCATTCATAAAATCATAAATGAGGCTCAATGAAAAATTATTCACCCCAATAAAAATAAATAATTCATAGGCACAACTTACTCCCTCATAGATGCTTGTGAATATTCTGGGTCCATGTAGAATACGACGCTAATGATCATGTTGATGTAAGCCTAGAAAGCTTAGATAAAAAAAAGAAAAGAAAAGAAGAAAGGAAGAAAGAGAATGAAAACTTTGCAAAAATTGCAAACAAATCGGATTTTTGTATAGATCTATATTTTCATATCTTCGGTATATCCTGACAATTACCCTTGACTTAAGCCATGAGTTTTGTATTTTAGGGATTCAAAGTGGGATATTCTAGTTATTTGCTATTAACTATGCCAAAAGCTATCATTTTTTTTCGAAGAAAATAGTGCTGAGGAAAATTGTAGTTTACCAAATTCTACGACAAAGTAGGTTCGTAGACTTTTCTTTCGTATAAAATCGTTGCAAAAATCCAGACTGGGTTATGTCTGAACAGAAATAGAGTGTCAGGTTTCTAAATGACATAAGACTATAAAATATCTGGAAGCGACGGAGAATAAATCTTAGAATTAAATTAATATTTTGGGAGGAAAGTTCGCCTGTGATAAACTAACCCTGCTTCCTTGTTCTTTCGAAGTAGGAAAGGGACAACTTTGGAAACACAAACTGGAAACAGCATTTTTATTACAATTTTTTAAAATTGGATTCTACGTGGAAAAATTTAAATCTTATTTCAAACGTTTTTCTCGATTCGTGATAGATGGCGCTGAAATCAGTGAAAATACGTTAAAAAACAAACATAAAACTAACATAAGAAACCGGGTTCACAAGAAAAGGATAATGTTTATCTACAATTTTTGAAATTAAAGAACTGAATAGAATAAATAATGACACGACCCTATTAATTCACGGAAAACATTTGATATGGATGTTGTTTACTAAACTTCAAACTAGAAAAGAAATCACGAAACAAAGCAAACTTTATTTTAAACTAATCACTGTGTGATAGATTCGTCAACTAACTGAAGTGAGAGTGACAGCGTCTGATGAAGCCAATATGCTCAGTTAGTTGGCGAAACTGTCACACAGTTATTAGTTTTAAAAGAAAATTGCTTTTTCAATGATTTGTTTCTCAAGTTATTTCTCTAAGATAGCATAGCTCATACGAAACAATTAGCTAAACTTCGGCTTAAATATAATCGACAGTCACCAATAAACTTTAAAACCCCATAAACTATGGATTCGCCACTATTTTCGGTCATTTTGTACATTGTATAATCACTTTTCATCTCCCTCAAAGACATGGTGGCTCAACTTGGACTTAAAGGCCATCGGTATCACTATTCATGACAGCGCCTGTCAAAACTATGGATCAGACACTAATATCGGTTGTTCCCGGTTACTTTTACATCACACGATTCTCACTAATGATGAGCGCAAGAGTCTTGGTCCATCACTTTTTGCAAGAGTCTTGCATGCAAGACCAAGACCAAGACCAGGACCAAGGAATGCAAGACCAAGACCAAAATAAAAACAAGACCATAGCCTACCTACAAGACCAAGACCAAGACCAAGACTATTGCGCAAGTGCACCAGTACTGGTGGTATTTGATTTTTTTTTATAAAATGTAAAAAAAAGAAGAAAAAAATCATTACATCTCTTACTTGAATTTCTTGACTTCAGTAAAAATGCCGTTGGAGTGTATGTGTTCCCAGTAGTTTATGCAATCCGTGTGAATCGATCTGCCCCTGTAGCATATAGCAACAGTGTGTCGTTTCCTGAATTGGTTATTCGCGTTTTCTGTAGATATTACTTGTTTTCAATCCACACAGGTGTCATCTTGCTCCAATGAGCTTTCTTGGTGGACATACACCGTGTGCGTGGGTTTTTAGGGGGATTTTCCGTTTCCTTGTACTTTCTACATTCCACAATTTCAGTCATTTCTCATCATCGCCGTCTCCCTTAGCTTTGGTGCATAATTGTGGGACGTTAAACTAGATACTTCATTTCATTTCAAAGCATATTAGTGGTGTTCTTCTTCCAAAACTAAAGAGAAATGTAGTATTCAACATCGGTAATTCCGTATACCATAGATGCGACTTGATGGGTATGGCCTTGGCTCTGGAACTCAAGCATCTGTTGTAAATTTTTAACGTGTGCTCATAGAATTAATATCGAAAATAACATTTTCATGACATTGACAAAAACTTAGTACATCTGACCGCAAGTTTGATTTCATGGGCGGATGCTTATATGTTGAATAATTGTTTATCAATATAACTTTTAGCCTTCTTAGGTATACGGTACGTCGAGGATTGAGCGATATAACATTATACTACGACAATAAATTTATATTATAAAATTCAAAGTGATTATGTTTGTGATTCCTAATCTCTTGAACCATCCGACCGAACTCGTTCAAATTTTCAACATAGATAAGGTTAGGACTTTGAGTGTTTTCTCATACCACTTTAACGGTACAACTTTGGGAAGGTGAAGGGGAGAGGAAAATGTACAGTAATAGATAAAACTTAGTAACCCTTGAACCACCTGACCGATCTCGACCATATTTTCAACATAGACGAGGTTCGAACCTGAGATGGTTTCTGTCATATCACTTTGACGGTGCACCTTAGGGGAGGGTGACGGAAGAGATACATATATAAATGATCGAAAATGATGAATATTAATGTCGAATCCTTAGTTTTCGAGGTCGCTGAATTGAATACTGACACTTCTGATACCATTTACGACCAAATTCAGCCCCGTAACTTGCGGGAGGGGGAGATACATAAAAATGACGTAGAAATTTCAGCAACTCCTCATTAACAATCTGCTTTTAGACTTAAGTGTAATAACGACTTTTCTTGGTCAGTTTTGAAATACTCTGCAAGAAGTACCGCCTCTCTATCAACACACAACATTTTTTCCATATCGACCATGTCAGTTGGCAATGTCGACTCATAGAGAACAGAAACATCATCTACCACACCTTCGATAGGGAATCTTGTAAATAAATTATCAATTAAAGCCTGATAAACTGATGATTTCTTATTTGTTTATAAATTTATATTTTGTAATTGGACATGAACGTTTGATGCCATTACCAAGTTCCCTCCCTCCCTAGGAAGCAAAAAAGAACGATGTTCCGGGGAAGTGTTCCGAGGTGAATGGGAATTTCCCTCCTTCTTCCCCTTCAATTAGCTCTCTTCTGTATGTCATGGGCAAAATTACGATGAATTTTCATTAAATTATCAAACTATAATTATTTCCTTGTTGAATTATCAATATTTATCAGTGGAAAAAGCATGAAACGTGATAGTCTTAAAGGTAAGTAGAATAACGTAAAAGGAAAAAAGTGTAAAATTTTCCTAATAATTATGCATACAATCCAACCTTAAAATTACCGTGTAACAGTACAAATTTTATGTCTATTTTTCTCACAGCTTTATGAGTTGATTGTCCTGTGCTGTAAGCGTTCTACATAACAAACATAAGCTTCAGCAATTATTGTAGTACAAAGGAATGGATATATGAAGCGAAGCGCTGTATGTTTTGTTTCTAAATTTCTTTCTTAACTAATATCGAACGTTTTCGATCATTTTCACAAACCAACTCACTACCAATTTTCCATACATAGAAAATGTCTTCCACCCACAAAGCAGAATTAAAAAAAATGCTAGGACACATTCTGTTTATTTTCAATAAAGAGTTCATACACTCAATTTTAGCTCCGTAAGTTTAACGGCTTGCGAGATACTCATTTGCTTTTCGCAAAAATTCGGATTCTCGCTACCTCCTTAGGATATGTATTATAACGAAAGAAATATAGCATCCCAGTTTGGATTATTACGTAACTATATACCAAAAGTCATTTCATTTGACTTTGTAATTTGGCCGTGATGACCAGGCACATATAGTTACATTCAATTTTTTATTTAATAATTTATATATTACAGTGATTCAAAAATGTATTTTTCCACTAGTTAGCTCCTCTAAAAACTCACAGGCCTCCAAAGCCAAGTATAAATGTGAGTCTTATTGCTATTATTACAATTACAAATACCAATATCAAAAAGTGCCTGGAGTTCTTTTTTCACTTGGATATACTCAGTTCAGGTAAGTAGACAGAAACAAATGGAAAAGGAAGGGAAATGAAGTTCTTGAAAGTAAAACACAGACAAATTCTTCAGAAGACACTGTGCAGTGAGCAGAGTAAGTCGGTAGGTCAGACTGAGTCGGTGGTTCGCAGTGGATCATGGTGGGTGGTGGGTTCCAGTGGGTCATGGTGGATGGTGGGTTGCAATGGGTCATGATAGGTGGTGTGGATAAATAAATAACAATGATGATAAACAGTACTTGCATACTACTTGCATTTGAGGAAATAATATCTATTATATAACTAAAGATACCACCAATTTATTAGTAACTTTAACTGATTGATTAATAATTCAACTCATATTAAATTCATAATAAAGAAAATAATAAAAAGAACGATTCTATCCTATAGTTCGTACATGATGACGAATTCTCCGTTTGTCCACCTAGCTAGTTCGTCATCTTAAGCGAAACAGCCAAGAAAAATCTGTTATACTGTTAGTTTTTAGTTACATTGGACTATTGAAATAAATAATATCAAAGGCGGCGACTAGGGGCAGAGGGAACACTTATCCCCCACTTTTTTTGAAGTGATCCAATGATCTATATTATTTGGAAATGTAAAGTTTTTGTATGTATTACTGGTTCATAGAAAAAATGATACCATGTAATATTTACCGTTACGTGACCACGAATTGGCTGTCTTCCCGTGGTGTTAAGATAGCTACAGGAATTGCGTTTAAATTGACACGGAAAATGGCCCAAAATTAACCTATTGGAGCACAACAATTCCAGCATACTTTTATTTCTTCTTACAAGGGCGCGACTCGTTAGTCAGACGATTTGAAACCATTTGAGAGAACATTTCGAAAAAAAAAGGAAAAGTGTTTCACAAGTTATTCATTAATTGCATGCAAATTGGTAGTTCCTAGAATGTGTTTTCTTTTTCCTAATATTAAGAAATATTGATTAAAAAGAGAGTAATAAGAAACAACTTCTACCTTTTCCATTGTTTTGCAGTGTAACATACGAATGAAATAGTGTATTTAAGGGTGTATCAGTGTATATACAATTAAGTTTAGTGAATTCAACATAATTCTAGGTTTTAGGATTATTTCGTATAACTGGAGTGTGGAGTGATTCTAAGTACTGTTGAGTTTTGATGTATTACTAGTGGTGTATTATTAGAAAGGGAAAAGTGCACCTAAGTTTAACGAACATGTTTCGAAAAGCTGAAAAAGTATTTCTTTAAATGTCGTAGCATATGCTCGTACCTGGTATTTACTGTCTTCCCAAGAGTACTAACATAGATTTAACAGCATGTGTGGAATTAAAAATATAATATGTTAATTAATCCCTACTTTTAACATAGGTTTTGAAAAACAAGCCTATTATTCATTAGTATTATTAATATTATTCTTTCTATTTATTTTCATCGAAATTTGTTATTAAATAATCTGATCACACATCTTTCCAGATAGAATTTTCAAATGTTTATGAGCAAGGATTCAAATCTCTTCTTAAACCTTTTTTGTTTAAGAGTACGAAAGTCTCCTGAGTACTTGCGTTGCTCTTGTCAATTTACTTAATAAACTATGAAATACGATATACGGTATTTTAACTGAAAAATATAGTATCCTATTAGTTATACAACCATTCCTCAAACGAAATGTTAACATCCACCAGGGACACTAACATTGATATATCAATGTTCAGATCACGTCTTGCCCTCCCACTTTTATCGTCTAATAGCTGCCACTGAATAATATACCGTTATGCTACGGAGGTTAGTTAAACACAGAAATACGTACCGTGTGATAGAGGCCTGCACGGGCCGGGCTTGGGCGGGCCGACTCTGTTATTTCTTTGGGCCGGGCTAGGCTTGGGCGGGCCGACACTGTTTTCTCTTCAGCTCGGGCCGGGCTGGGGCCGGTCAATGGCAATTCTTTAACAATCATTGACTTTCGTTAAACGATAATTGGAATAAAGCCAAACGTTGAAGAAGTGTGTCCGTGAAAAATGTTGCAAAAAATGCAATAGCAATTGTAACGCCCCCTGCCACCTAGCTTCGCCTTATCGAATCCACATTGAGAGTTTATAAAAAAACCAAACAAAAATTAAACAAACTGTCAATGTGGGCTCAGATAATAAAGCCTGGCAGAGAGAGCTTGGGAGAGGAGAGTCGAGCAGTATCGCGTAATCAACTTAACTAGTATTAGCTGGAATTGCAGATCCAATATTTCTATTTTGGAAAAGGAAACATATCAAACATAAACTTAATGAACATGTACAACAGTGTTTCAATTTTAAAGATAACAACTTTATTGCCAATGGAAGGTGGTGTATATGCACTAAACCGTTTGAATAGCGCATATACACTCGGATGAAAAGTTCAATATACAACTATCCTAACAATTAATTATCTGTCGATTGAATATGATTAAATCTTAGAAATTTCAATTTTTACTTTACTATCAGATCCAAATCTTCTTTCAATTCCGTTTCAATAATATTTCAAATAGAATCTACTGTCAATAATTACTATTCTCATCAAAATTTGACTTTAACAGTCACGAAACTCCTGCCGACTTTTACGAACATCAACTACTCATTGATAAATTCTTTCAAAAATGAAAACTATTTCTAAATATAATTCTGACAATATTTTGAGTTCTAAAATAGTTAATTCATTCAAATAATAACAGTCAATTTTAATTCTGAATCAAAATGTATACATTCTATGCTTATGACAACTTTCGAGAAAAACTAAATGTCTACATTTGTCTTTCGAGAAAAATCTAAACACGCTCTCCTTTTAACATATGGCTAAACAGCTGAAAAAGAAAATGCTTAAATTAAGTGAAATATCGGATCCGCAGGTAGTTCAAATCTTACATCAACGATTATGGTCAAAGTAGAAAGAATAATAGTCACAATTTCTGGGAGGAAAATAACTACGATTGGAAAGCAAAGGTCCTCGGATTACAAACCCTTTGGAAAACAAACTATAGACGACCTTACTATCCACACCTTTAACGAACACAATTACTATAGGTAAAAATAAAAATATTAACTCACCAAGTATTGGAAAAACTCAATGGTTTACCTACTGTCCTCATTCCTCTCGTCTGGTATATGGCCTCTTTGACTTTCGGTTGACTAGCCACGTACGCAATTCTTTGCTCTGTGCCAGAAATTATGCTATCACGTTGTTACAGAGATTAATAACAGGCACAAAACGTACTGTAAATTCACTCACTAACTACAAAAGATAGAGTGAAAAGAGGTTCACTTTAGCATTCAAACTTTCCCTCTCTGACTCTGTAACTTTACAGACACAAAAACAGCCTATTTCTTTGCCAACTTTTTCCAGTAACACTGTGAACTTATTCCACAAATCGTGATACTTTACTTCACTTAACTCGCAAAGAATATATATATAATAGCAAAAGCTTTTCCGGCACGGAACTTAGATTTGCCCACGTATTCACACTCAACAACATGTCCTACTTAACACACAAGCAAGCCAAGAACACGCAAACACCAAACAACTCCATCCTCTCTGGGGTTAATCAAGGAACAAGATAACCAGTCCTTGAGTCACCGAGCCAGGTAGAATCGGCGAGACAAGCCACGCCCACCGTACAAACACGCGCAAACACCTTTTTCCCTCAAGTTGTCATAGCATCGCATTTCTAAGTCGATTCCTCCTTACATTATTTCTTTCAAACATTTTTACATACTTTTTTCTTCACTTGTTTTTCTAAATAGAAGACTTTTTACAAAGTGAAAAATAATCGTTTTAAATACTGACTATTCTTAACATTATTATTTTCAATAGAAATTATAAAGCTCTATATACAATTTTCCTTCATGTAACCATCCATACTTCTTCTTCTCGGATCCAGAAGGATGGTACGTTACACTATTTACAGTTTGTGTTGCTTAGCGGCTCCACTTTCACTATAGAGGATTGCAGGTATTATGCGGTAAATTGAGCTCTGACCTTGACCGTCACTGAACTCAAAATATAAAAAGAAGAGGTGGGAATGTTTTGCCTGTCGCTAAACAATATTGCCATCTTCACTTTATGCTAAAAATCAATTAAGTTAGATTTTCGTTACAGGGAATAGAGTTTTTGTTCTCTCGATGACAGGCAAAGTTCTAGGAGGCAATGGTACCATTCGGGAGGCAAGAGCAAGGTTGTAAACCAGAGTTTAGAAAATGTTTCTGATGGTTAGGTGAAATTTAGTACTAAATTTTGAGGAAGATTCGGGCTCAAGCTAATTTAAAAAAAAATATATATCGGGCCGGTGTCTGGCCAAAATCTTTTAAAATTTATCGGTCCCGGGCCGGACTTGGGCCAAGAATTTTGAAAAACTGATCGGGCCGGGCCGGGCTCGGGCCGAAAATCTGCAAAACTTTTCGGGCCCGGGCTGGACCGGGCCTAGGTACGTTCGGGCTGGATTGGGCTCGGTCCGAAAATTCGGCCAATGCAGGTCTCTACCGTGTGATGTGAACGTTCCATAATTGCTTCAGATTCTATTCTCTGACACGAGATCTCATAACGGACCTACGTGGAAACGGTCAAAGTCTCTGACTCCACTGGAACATGCCCGGATGGGACTATTTCTATCTCGAAGCACGTGTAGTGTTAGTGCCTTTCTTGAGGTTCTCCCGTTTCCTTCCACTTTCTGCATTTCACCATGAAGGCGCGGTGGCTCAGTGGTAGACCATTCAACTCCGGTGTTTGGAGTATCTGGTTCGATCTCGTCTCGAGCCGTTTGGACTTTCTTCTGGACAAACACAGTGCTCGTGGGTTTTCTCGGGGTTCTCCCGTTTCCTTGCACTTTCTACATTTCACCATTTTATTCATTTCTCATCTTCACCGTTTTCTTTAGCCTAGCTGGCATAAGCGTCGGACGTTAAACTTAAAGATTTCATTTCCTTTCATTTTTCCATTTCAAAGTTTTATTCATTTCTCATCTTCACCGTCTCCTTTAGCCTAGCTGGTATAAGCGTCGGACTTAAAATCAGAGATTTTTTTTATTCCTGCTTCGGCAAAACTCGAGAGCAAATGATCTAGACCTAAAAGGGAATGAGTAAATATTTAGAGTCAATTTTTCGAACTTACTCTCTGGAAACAGTCTAGGTTTCTGTGAACAGAAATGTATCATTTTATATGAAAACATTACGGTAATAAATATTCCCATAGAAGGTTCCAGCACCCCAATATCCACCTGGGGAAACCCTGACAAATTTCGGAAAAAAGAAAACAATATCTTTGGTTTGTAAAATTGACAATTGAGGCCTCCCACACTTCCACTTAAAGTTTCACCTTATTTTCTGTATGTATGTAGTTAATGGTAAAAGAAGAAAGCAAACAAATATATTATATAAAGTACCTCACTTGAGTGCGTTTTCATAAAAGTTTGTATAGTTAAGGGAAGTCCAGAGATGGAAGCACATTTACTAATCATTATTTTGGAAAATCCTGATTAAAAGTATACATACATTGTACAATAATTACAAGAAATGTAATACCTATAAACGACAAAACAAAGTAATTTCCTCAAACTACACAGATTTGGAAATATTTGTATTTACTAAACATGAAATTATAAATAACCCCTGATAACTTATTTTATAACTTAGATTGGAGTTATAGCTACGCCAAGTGCCAACGAACTGGCCACCTGGAATCTCTAACCAAGTAAAAAAAATAACGTATCCGTAGCTGGCGGAGAAAAATAAACAAGTCATTTAGGTTTTCATCCCCCTAGGTTGAATTTTATTCGCGATCATCTTACATACGGTTGGATTACTTACCTCATCGAGGTAAAGGAAACAACCGTC
The DNA here is from genome assembly GCF_964235325.1 of Thermobia domestica. NCBI lineage: Eukaryota > Metazoa > Arthropoda > Insecta > Zygentoma > Lepismatidae > Thermobia > Thermobia domestica. The sequence continues at coordinate 36,496,105 of NC_137467.1, forward strand.
GAATTGTATTGTGCCTCTACGGAGGCGGACACACTAAATTGATCATATCTTTAGACGACCTTGCTATTCCTCTTGGCTTAACGATTTATTTTGGTACTCTCCTCTCCGGAGGAAGAGACAAGCGAAATTAGTTGACGACTTAGGCAACTCTACTGGTTACCGATTACTTCGCACAGCAGAGGCAGGAAGCTCCACTACTACAATGTCTCCAACGAAAACAGGTCAATGCGACAGTCTACATCTGCAACTCTATGTTTATTTAAAACGTTGGGCTAGGCGTCGCTGGCAGCTCACACTTCATCCAGCCTACAAGACACTGTGGAATAAACTACGTGCAAAGATCAAGATGCTGACTCAGCGACAAAACCAACAGTACTGGGAAGACACTTTTCGTAACCTCACAGTAAATGATCGTAAAATCTGGACATACTCTAAATCCTTCCAACGGGCTACTAATGCTTCCAGAGCTAGAGTCCTCCAAGGACCACAAGGACTGACTCAAGACCCTCAGTTGAAAGCAGCTACTTTCGCTGACACTCTGCAAGCACAGCTCCAGCCCAATAGAGGTCAACTCGATCCTTATTTCCACCAGCACATTAGAACTACCTTATATAGTATACGAACTCAAAACCCTACACATGGCATCAACCCAGTTACACCTCGGGAAATAGAAAGACACATCAAACGTCTACCAACAAAGACAGCACCTGGGCCTGATGGTATTCGACCTGAGATACTGAAACATCCAACTCGAAAATTACTGGTCTTTTTGGCTTATTTATTTAATGCCATCTTTCAAATATGCTACTTCCCAAAGACCTGGAAAGAAGCTCGTATCATCACCATCCCTAAACCCGGAAAGAATCCGCTGCTTCCGGAAAACTATATGCCGTTAAGTCTTCTGTCACACTTAAGTAAATTATTTGAACGTGTGTTCCTCTGGAGGTTGAAACAACATGTCGCCAATAGTGATCTTCTACCCTTCCATCAGTTTGGGTTTCGTGCTCAACATAGCACTACTACCCAACTCGTACGAGTAGTTGATCACTTAACAGTGGCTTTCAATAGAAAATACCACACCCTTGGAGTATACCTGGATGTGTCAAAAGCATTTGACAAAGTCTGGTTAGCTGGATTATTATATAAGCTATACACTCAAGGTTTTCCGGATCGTTTTCTGCATTTACTACGTTCTTATCTTATTGGCAGAACCTTTCATGTGTCGGTTGATGGTGACAAATCCTCGACTAGGCCAATTAAAGCAGGTGTCCCACAAGGCGCTGTACTTTCACCGCTTCTATATAATCTCTATACAGCAGATCTACCGACTTTACCAAACTGCTTTTTCGCAACGTATGCCGATGATATCGCCTTTTTCACAACAAGTAGTTCACTTCCACAGTGCTACATCTATATGCAACGACAACTAGACAGTTTTCAGGAATGGGCCAGGCGCTGGAGAATTAAAGTAAATGCCGACAAAAGTTGCGCTGTCATCCACAGTACAAGACGCATCCGCGCCCCTCGAAATTTAATATATGAGAACGCACACATTCCTCGCGCCACGTATGCGAAATATTTGGGTGTGATATTAGATCATGGACTCACGTTCGCCCCACACATCAAAGATATAAAGCAACGAGCATTACGGAAAATCTCGGCATTGTACCCCTTTTTTCGATGCAGTTCGCTCTCTCATGAGGTCCGTGTGCACATATTCAAGATGATAGTCCTGTCCACACTTTCTTATGCATGTCCTGCCTGGCAACATGCTTCTAATAGCCATCTTCAAACACTCGAAAGTGTACAAACGAGAGCCGGTCGCATCATCACTGGTCACGACAGATATACGCGCAACAGACAAATTCTGGAAGATCTAGAGCTGCCTCCTGTTAGAGAAGTTCTACGGCATCTCCATCATAAGTTCTGGCATACTTTCCCAAGACATGTTAATCCCGCTATAGCCACCATCGGCACCGAATACGCTCTACGGAATGTTCATCGCACGCCACGCATATAATATCTTTCCATAGCTTGTAATACCATTATCACCTACTCTACGACAGTTGCAGATGTAGACCACCAGACGTAATAAAACAATAGTAATACCCAACTAGCCACCTGCACATCTATATATATTCTTTATGTCATCTTATTAATGGAGTCAGGGGCTTCGGCCCGATACTCTTCACAAAACTTCACCATTACCGTGACCGTGACCGTGACCGTGACCGTGCCAACATCATACTTTCTTACCAGCTTGACGTACCATACCACAGTCTGTGTACCATACGTCACAAGCTGCATTTTGTACCAAGCCTAGCCTAGCTGAGTATCGTTAACGTGCTTTCGAGGACACTGTGTTGCATACGCACAGTAGAGACCAGCACGCATACGTTCTCACTGGGATTGACAGTACTTCTCAGTACTGGAGGGTGAAACCTATCATCATCATTGTACACCGTTTCATCATATCATATCATCTCAACTCATCTCATATCTTCGACATCAACCGGACTGATCATTGTTGTTCTCTTCTTCTATTGTACTGGCTTCGGCCACTCCGCAGTCTTCGCGATCTGTGGGTGTCCCCCCTGTGAACTCGATGGAATGCAAGGGGGCCAAACCCAAAACGGGTCTCAATTTCCAAAAACGATCAGGTGAAACACTACAATCACAAAATCAGAAAAAGCAACCTCGTCCTCGATCCAGATCTCCTGGCAGTCAAGCATCCGAAAGTGACCTCTATGATCTAGCTATGGACATCGCTTCAAACCAACCTCCAGCAACCTTCAATTATCTTCTGACAAATGCTGACAACAAATACTCTAATCCTAAACACATTCTAATTCAACTTATGAAATACTATCCGCGAGCTAATGTATCAGAAATCATCTTCACCAGGAACGGAATAATTATCAAATCTCCAGATCAAAACTTCGTTACTACCATCAGAAACAAAGCAGGCTTTCACATTTTTGGCGAAAAAGCTAACATCCAAGCTCTCTCTCAAACCAGAAAAAAGAAACCACCGCCACCTCGACGTCAACCCATGTTTTCAGTGGTGATAAAAGGCGTTCCACCAGCATATTCCGACGAAGAAATCCTTGATGAATTAAGACTTGAATGTTATGAAGTTTACAAATGCATTCGCATCAAGTGTCAGTCAGGTCCCACCTATCTCGTTCGAGTTCTTACAACATCCAAGGAAACAGTAGACGATCTGCTTCAAAATGGTGCCTATATCTATCGCAGACGCCATAGAGTAGAACCATCCCGCACTTCACCACCACTTCCAATCCGCTGCGAAAGATGTCAAACATATGCCTCACATTTGACTAAAAACTGTCCAAACTCACTCCGCTGTGGATATTGCAATGAGGACCATTCCACTAACAACTGTCCTAACCTGAAAAAAACACCTGTATGTAATACCTGCCATCAACAACACCCAACCTATAGTTATAAATGCCATCAAAAACCTGCTACACCAACTGATAAACCTGAACTATCAGTTCCCATCCGCACCACCGATTCCGCTACACCACCAGCTAACTCCTTACGAGAACCTATCACCGCTGAAGACTTGCTCCGCTTCACCACTCTTATTCTTCAAAATATCCACCCCTTCTTACACCCACACATTCTTATGCAGGTCGATCACATAGCCCAACAATTATTTGGGCTACAACTTTCTGCCACCTACACCGGTCCACATGCCCACTTTTCCATCACATCTACTAAAACAGATCCAGAATGGCGTAATTTACAACCATCGTCCAGCAACTTCTAAAACACTATCAATCTTCATGGCAGTCACTTTCCTCTTCCTTAATATCCGATCTCTTCTCACTCATAAAGCAGCTTTTGAACAACTAATAAGGGAGAAACAAATACAGGCTTTTGCGCTGAACGAAACCTATCTCAAACCTACACATCATGTCCGTCTTCCACAGTTTCAACTACACCGTCATGATTGCTCTAGACCATATCAACGAGCAAATGGAGGCACTGCAATTGGAACATATCACAATATCCCTGTACGCACTCACTATTTTCCAAAGCCACATAACCTTCCCGAGTATTCCATAGTCACACTATATTTTCGCACCAAAATCATCACTCTATGCACTATCTACATTCGACCAGGCCACCCCATACCATGTGAATTTTTTCAATACATTGACAATACTTTTAGACATTACATCATCATGGCAGACATAAATATTCATTGCCGCCCGCAGGCTGAGAAACAACAATTTCACAACTACATCTCTAATATCCTTGCCGCCGATTTTTATCATCTCCCATCGCCATCTCGCCCCATCAGCAACACCTCCCCAGACATAGTTCTCAGCTCTGCGTCTCTGAATATTCAAAATCTTAGCGTTCTCCCACCTTTCGGCAGCGATCATACTCCAATACTACTCGATATTATTCTCACCCACACAGCTCAAACGCAACCACCGCCCATTCACTACTTTGATTATAATCATGCAATTTGGGCTAATTTCCAAGCGGATCTTACAAATTCGATACAACATCTTCAAGAGCCTACCTCAGAGCACGAACTCTATGACCTTGTTGACCAACTCACAGCATGTCTTGACACAGCCACCCACAATAACATACCCCTACGTACACGTCATCCACACAAACCTCCGATCCCTCCACACTATCACTCCATCCTTTCTGCTTCTCGCCGCTCTTTCCGCGAATTTCAACGTACTCAAAATCCTATATCCTTAGCACAGCATCGTCGTTGGACTCGCATGCTTCATAATTACCTTACTGCCTATAAAAGAAAACGTTGGATCTCCACCTGCAACTCCCTCTCAACTACATCACATCCTACCAAGTTCTGGAAAAAATTCCATCAGTTAACTGGTCAACCTCGACATACATCATACCCTATCATTTCACATCATCCTCTCAAAACCGATACTGATAAAGCAAATGCTTTTGCCTTCTTCTTCCAAGAAATATTTACCCCTACCGTCCAACTACCATATCCAACTATCACCCGACGTGTCGAACGCCTTGCAAATCCTCACTTCCCCCTCCTACAACCCAACATTCAAATCAACTCAGCGATTCACCTCTTAATGATCCCATTACTCCTGCAGATATCTCTTCCTCCATCAAATCGAAACGTACCACGGCGCCTGGCTTTGACCATATCACTTATAAACTCATAAAAGTCTCTCCTCCCGTTTTATATACACTTCTTGCAGCCATATACAACTTCATTCTTCGCACCGGCTTTTATCCAGCACAATAGAAAATTTCAAAAACTCTGCTTTTCAACAAACCCAATAAATCTCCTACAGAACTTTCATCATACCGTCCTATACAATTGACATCAGTTCTCAGCAAAATCTTGGAACGCATCCTTGTCAGTCGCCTTCATACCCATCTTTCTGAACGAAACCTCATTCCTCTTCATTAGGCTGGTGTTCGCCCAAATATCAGTATTTCCGATCAACTCTTACGCCTCACGACCGCCATAACTAATCATTACAATACCTCCAAACCTTCCTGCCTGTTAATGTTCGATCTTGAAAAGGTTTTTGACAAAGTTTGACATGCCGGCCTCATCGCAAAACTTCACTCTTTTCATCTTCCTTTCTCTTACATCAGATGTATCTATTCTTTCCTTTCAAATCGTATGACCACCATTACCATCAACCAATCACTTTCACATCCGATCTTTCTTCACTGTGGTGTTCCTCAAGGCTCTGTTCTTTCACCCCTTCTTTATATATTATACGTAGCAGACATGCCCTCTCTACCACAAAATGTCTCATTATATCAATATGCCGACGATACAGCTTTTTTCACCGCAGCCAACACGGTTCAACACATAAATCGAACACTCCAACAAGCAATTGATGCCTTCACTTCCTGGTGTGACAAATGGCGCCTAACCATAAATCCCCTCAAAACACAGGCTATCATTTTTCTTCCACCTCGCTGCCGATCACGAATTTATCGCAATCCTGCTCTTCTTCATATTCACGTCAATGGCACTTTCATACGCCCATCATCACAAGTAACATACCTCGGAATCATCTTTGACTCAAAACTCAGCTGGAAACCTCACTTACAGAAAATCCGATCACAGGTTACAAATCGATTAAACCTTCTGCGGCGGCTAGTGGGCACCACTTGGGGCTTACATACTGACACTGTTATTAAGACTTATAAGGTTTTCCTTCGACCTGCTCTCACACATGGCCATATATGCTGGATCTCTGCCCCCGACGCACTATATACTAGACTTGCCATATCCGAACGTCATGCTCTCCGCCTTGCTTATCGCATAAGACTACCAGCACCAACTGCCGATCTCTATCGCCGTATCAACTTTCCCACCATCTTACAACACTTGGAAACACTCCGCACAAAATACATAACAAAAGTCATTGCCGAAGGTAATTCGCTCTTCCTCGACACCTTTCACCAGGACATCATTCATGATACCTCTCCTCAACATCAAGCCGCGCCTCTTCAACATCTTCTTACTCTTTACCATAACACTTTAGACGATAATGACCCCCACAAGGCCGATTTTGCTATATACCGTCCACCTCACCTTAGTCCATGCATTTATCCATCTCTGCACTAGTTTTTCATCAATGTTGTTAGCAGCGGGCTTCATCTGTCATCATCAGCCCTGTGACGCCCCAGGGCAGAAGATAACCGTTCATTTGTCTACACTAACCATATCCCTGTTTTTGTTGTGGCGTCTATCAGCACTTCACCTCATCTCTCATTTCGCAACCACAGCCCGGCCTCCTTAATGCAATAGTGAATAATAAATTGACCCTAAGTATACTGATGCCTTCCTTATGCCAATTGATGCGTCCAAAGCCATATTTAAAAAAATGATGACCAGAAAAGAATAAAATAAATTAATGTTCTCCAAACTCTCCATGCCCAACTATCAATAAAAGTACAACCCTATACCTAGTTTTCCTCCTACCGAAGAAAGGGCGTAACCTTTAAAAAAGTGCCAAACAGTATAAATGATCAGTTACTTCGCCTAACCACCATCATAACCAACCACTACAATAAATCTCTTCCGTCTTGTCTCATATTGATGGACCTTGAAAAGGCATTCGATCGGATTTGGCACTACGGATTATTTTATAAATTGCTTAAATTGAATCTTCCTCTCTCATACCTCAGAGTTATTTATTCGTTCATACTTAACTGTATTGCCTATGTCAGCGTCAATAACTCTCTATCACATCCAGTATTTCCACACACGGGAGTACCGCAAGGTTCTAGCTTATCGCCTCTTTTGTACATCTTGTATGCTTCAGATTTGCCATCTCCAGCGCCGAATACTTACCCGTTCCAATATGCTGACGATACAGCCTTTCTAACACTAGGCAAAACAATACAACATATTAACGTACACTTGCAGACTACGATTACAGCTTTTCTGCAATGGTGTCGTAAATGGCGACTATCAGTAAACGAAGACAAAACTCAGACACTAGTTATTCTACCAGCAAAGTGTCGTAGTAAAGTTAGGCGTAATCCTAACTTGTTACAGATACGAGTAGGCGATCACCTTCTTCACCCCTCTAAAACTGTTACATACTTAGGTATCATCTTTGATGATAAGTTGCGATGGACACCTCAGTTACAAAAAATTGTTACGAAGGCTAAAAACAGATTACAACTTCTTCGTCGCCTTGTTGGTCAGAACTGGGGACTGAACTCTAAATTACTACTTAACGCTTACAAAGCATTCATGAGGAGTGTCCTTACTTTTGGTCACGTAGCTTGGTGTTCAGCCCCACAAAAATTCTACAACAGACTTGAGATTCTAGAGCGACACGCCATTCGTTTAGCATATCGGATCAAACTTCCTTATCACAATACTGACCTATATGATAAAATTGACTTTCCTCCGCTCGTTCACCACATTGCCAACTTGCGTGAGAAATTTATAGCCAAGAATCTCCAGAATCGTAAGGATATATTTCTTGATACAATATTTACTGACTTACAGCAAGAATCCGCATATAAATACTGTTATACACCACTCAGCGTCCTGGTTACAATATATCTCCGCAATATTCCAGCAGATCATCATCACACAGCATTCTTTCGTCACCAAATTCCTCATCTTTTCTCATCATAGCACTGTTTCTCCACACCACTAATCAGGGCTATCCATATGTCTTTCATCAGTCCTGAGCCGCCCCAGGACAGAAGATTAATATGCATTTGTCTGTTCTAACATCCATCTACTGTGTTGTGACGTCCAGAGCACCTCACTCATCAACATTCATTTGTCATAAATTTGTACTATCTCTTTCAACAGTACCTTCTATACATTTCACAAAATTTTATTGCTTTACTTCTATTATCACTTTATTTTTACACTTATGTTATTTTTCTGCACTCGCATCTTTGTTTACTAGTTTCATACTTTGTTTAATATTGTTTTGTTTAATAACATTTTGTTTTCATATTTCGTTTTGTTTATGATATTGATATATAAAATTAATCTTTTTTGATATAATCTTTGTATTTGATTTTGTTAATGAATATAATAAATATTTCTTTCATAGCTCCTTGACCGACCATAATATGAATAAAGAATAATTGATGATCTCAAACCCCAGGCCAAGAGAGAGGGCGAAACCCTCTAGTGGCAGATTATATACAACTAATGTTTATTCAAATGTCCCAAAAATAAAGTTTGTTCCACTCATAATAAGATGCCCTCATACTTCCGTATACAGAAATAAAGTGTTAGCTCCAACCACTACCCTCTAAAAAAAAAAATGCCAAATCTAATCAATACTCACAAATGGACTAAGATTTTTGGAGGAAGCAAGCTATGGGTATTTTATGCCCTTGCTTCTTCAATTCTCACTATTTACCTTTAGGTGTTTTCTGACAACACGAATCGGGGTTGCCACACACGGGCTTCAATTATGCTAGATTTTCGTAATTTTGTCAATTTTCAAATTATCTTTCTGAACTAATTTTGAAGACCCGCCCCTACTTATCTTCATTATTTTAGTAGTTTTAACTGTATTCGTTATACAACTAATATGACGCTGTCAGGAATGATAATGAAATAAGTTAGTAAATAGCATATATATACATATAGGGTGAATGTGCCACTAGTCAGCCCCTCACCGGTAGTCAGCCACTTACGCATTTTCGAAAGAAAAATAACAAAACGTTACGTTTTGACTCTTATCAACATGAAGCTTAGCTTTTAGACATTCATTCTGTACACAGCCGATCACATGTCACACCGAAATGTCTCCTAGTGTCGCAGCAATAGGTGTACAAAGAAGACGCTATGTTGTAATGCGTGGATTTGCTACGTAAAAAATAACAGACGAGACCTTTTGTTACAAGTGTGTATTTGCTATATAATGTAAAAATAATAAATATTCTTTTTATTTTTAATTTGTATATATTAAGGAAATTAAAACAGAAAAAAATATTTTTGTAGATTTTTAGCATTTCGTTTGTATAGGGGGGGCCGAGTACTGGAATTGAAAAATGAGTGATTTTCTAATAGTACTGGAATTATCGCATGTGTGTGCAATTTCGCCATCACATGACCGGACCAAGTATTCACTTCCCTTCTGTTAATAATATACATGACTCAGGATCTTTGTTTTTCCAGTAGTCAGCGCCGGTAGAATTGCAAAGGCCGAGTAGTGCTACGAAAGCCAAAGTCAGCCCTGTTGGTAACTTTACTGCAATTTTAAATATCAACATCCAAATTTGCTAAAATCAGGTTCCCACTTACTCATTTCATGTAAGTAAATATAAATGAATGAAGGGTGGATAACTTAACGAAATGAGCAATATTTACAATTTGTTATCTGTTACGGTTTCTATTTTGTAACCCTTTTCTGCACCTAGTTAATAACGTTATTAGTCAGTGTAACTTTTAAAATGGTACGCTCTGAATTATGTTACACTGAGTAACGTTACTCAATGGAACATTCTGTATTTTGGTACTGTAGTTACGGTCACCAAGGGATTAGCGTTACTCGAAATACCCACGTATGTCGTACCTGCTTGAGATTGTTAAGATAAAACTGGGTCCACTGAATACCAGTTCTCTCTCGAACCCAAAGGGTTTTGTTCCTTGATTTTAGCGATATGAAACGTATTGAAATTCTGCAGATCATCTTTGTGTAAGTAGACATGTTTTTGTTATGATGAGTACCATTTCTATGTTTCTCTTTTCTTTATCGGTTACCTTTTGTACCTGTATTTCATCTTCTTTAATTCTGATGGTCTTGGAGTTACGCTTGAGTAACGTTTAAACATCCTTGGCGACAGGGAGTCTAAGGTTGGCTTTAAAAGAATCTCCATTATACTAGTAAATAAATTTCACGTTTTTCAGTCTGTTTTCTTTTTCCTCATACTTAAGATTCAGTAAACACCTTAGGCCCTCAGGCACATGTCCTTTGAGAATAGCATTACTTTGATTGCTTTGTATTTAAAAAGAGGAAAAAGAGAAATGATCAAAGAGTGAAGTTTTTAATGTAAGCTTATTGATAAGATTTTTACTTCTTGTGATGACACTGCCGATAGTTGAGTTGATTTGGAGTTTAAAGTCCGTTTCGGCAGCGAGGCTTTATGAGACGGGACCTAGTGATTAACATGGAATCGAAACCACATGTGCTCACGCCAGGAATCGAACCCGGGTCTTCCAGGCGAAAGGCGCGTACGCTAAGCGCTTAGGCATGAAGGAGCTCACTGCCGGTAGTAACCATATATGTTTATTTGACAACAGTCTTGCACTGACCAATGTGGTTGAAGCTCGAGCTCACTTCCCAACAAGGATCGAACCCGGAGCTACATACACCAAAGTTACACATATACTGGCCTCCAGGGAAGCAGGAAGGACATTTCATTTGCTTGCAAGCAATTTAGTTTATAAATCAAATACATATCAGACATCAGTGGCGTAGCGAGAAACTCATCATGGGGGACCAACACACAAGATTTGGTAGAAAGGATCTTCTGAGGGGGTGCACCAATAACTACCAGTAGGCCTACATTTGAATTGAATTGGATTTTTTTAAATGCCTTTAGGCACCTGTGGTGTGAATGAGGAAATGCCCTGGAAATCCTAAGTATCTGTTCTCGGTGAATCCTTTTGTTGAACGTTTAGAAAATTGACTTAAACTATCGATTTTGCAAAGCTTCCCTTTGATTTAAGCCCAAATTGAAACATGACAGAGGAAAATTTCGGAAAGTGTTGCTATTTTCACTCCTAGCTTCTCACTTTAGGTAGTGTATATTTACAAGGAAGGGGGTGCACGTGCACCTTTAAACATATTTCTATTTTATCTTATTTTTGTAAAAAAAAAAAAAAAAATCTGCCAGAGAAAGAAAATTGTCAAAAAGTGCTACCCATTCAGAAGACTATTTTCTTGTCTTGTGAATGTTTTGACTTCTCGTGGCAATGTGGTAATCTACAGTTTATTTTGTCTCATTTTCTCCCTTTGATTTTTAATACTCATTGTATTGTTGAGTAGAACTGATATTAAAAAGTAAATAAAAGAATTATCGTGGAAATAAATTTTTTATGTTGTATTCAGAAAACAAACATAGGGTTCTTGCGGTTCTAAATTGCGGTTCTGAAATTAATATATCGCAGGCATTCTTTGATATAGTAGCTAACATGTTGGTTCTCACCAGGTATATTCGTGAGGTGTCCCCTCAAGATTCGTGTAAAATTGATTTAAATACAAAGTTCTTTGCTGTCTAATGTGTATTGTACTAAATTTAGCTGCCCATGCCGGTAATTGGCATATTTATGGGCCTTCATATATCCGGAATTGTATCATACACTACCATAACGCTCGGACACAAAATTTATTTTAGTTTCTTTAGATGTTACTCAATGGACATGAATATGGGCATATGAAAAACAAATTGGATCAAGTACTGCTTCTGACACATATTACCCATCCCGGCAGCCATCTTAGATCCGCCATATTAGATTTTACTTTTGGTTTTTCAAATGGAAATAGGTGCAAGTGTTACATCGGACATTTACGTTTACATTCACTGGTTTAATGTATTTTACCGTAGCTTGTACCATTTTGAAGGTATTACATGTTCATTCCCTCCAGCCACTTTTCGAATAGACATTGCAGGTTAATATCAGTTACGCTTACGTTTTAGATGTTGACAAATCAAAACAATTTCTAACTGGTAAACTTCTTATAACATAGGTGTCATAATCTTATTACATTTCCATGAGTGATTGTTATTACTTCCATGTTATACTATAATAAGGAAGTATTGTATTACTGTCAAAATGCCTAATGTAGATCCAGATACGGCCAGATTTGGGTGAAGACCTACCATTTCCGTATTGACATCTGTGTGTCTGCATGTATATAAGTTCAGAGAATATTTCATCAACGATAACACATAAAAGATTGCATATACACACGGGGTCCTGCACAACTTTCTATTTGGTTCAATATGAAGAGCTTGACATTTAAGGGTATATACGAGCTACGATAAAACTCAGTACACCAATGAAATTCCGAGAAAAGTTTACATTAATTTGATGTATCATTTGAACCTATTGCCATTTGAAAAACCGAAAGTTAAATCCAAGATGGCGGCCAAGGTGGGTAACATACTATGTCAGAGAAGGAGTACTTGATTCAATTTGTTCTGCATATGCCCACATTCATGTCCAGTGAAATCTAAAGAAACTAAAAGCAACTTTGTGTCCGAGTGTTATAGTAGTGTATGATTGAATTCCGGATATATGAAGGCCCATAAATATGGAAATTACCGGTATGGGCCGCTTAAATTAGTACAATACACATTGGGCCACGGAGAACTTTGCATTTGAATCAATGTTACACGAATCCCGAGGGGACACTTCGCGAATGTACCTTGTCAGTCTCCGTACAACTTGGAATCGCTTAACATTAGTTTTACGGGAAGAAAAAACGACATCATTTGAAACAACTTTCCAGTTTCGATCATCTGTATTTCCTCCTTATTTATTCGGTGTAAGGACCTCAAACTTATTTTGTTGGATCTTGCTTATCGAAAGGTTTTTAAAACTGCCTTACTGCCCCCAAAGTCTGAAATTCAGGGTGGGGTAGGGGCGGATGCCCTCCTGCCCCATTGACGCCCCTATCTAGCGGCTGTCATATGAAACTATCCCACGGCTTTTAACGTGGTTTTAGTTATACTTATTGCGGACTCTTGACTGCGAAAATATTACGTTTGGAAATAGAATTCATTTGCTGAGCAAATTTGAACCTTATTGAAAATGGACTGGGATCCATAGTGCTCTGAACGCCTCAAATATTACTTTTCTTCAATGAAATATTGACTTAAAAAACAACCAATTACATAGGCTTGCAGAAAATATTCTAAAGTTAGCACAACATGAAGTGTGCTTCAAACTAACATTACTTTTCGAAAATTTATTATTTTAAGATAATTTTATTAGCATGGGTGTTCTGAAATAGTAATCAAATTTTTGCAATTAAAATTCACCCCCGCCTCCATGAAACGCGATCTTAGCCCCTAAGAGCATAATTAGGAAATTTTCAGAAGCAGTAACTCCGAAATGACTTGTTTTAAGGCTAAAGTAACCGCACAAGTAGGGATGCGCACGAGTCGAGACATGTCTCGAATCTCGACTCGACTCGACTCGAATTCGAGTCGAGATTCGAGTCGAGACACACTTTGTAAAATTCGAGACGAGTTGAGACAAACGTATTTCTCGACTCGAATTTTCGAGTCGAGTCGAGACTGCTCATAAAAATCTCGACTCGACTCGAATGTCTCGAAAATTTTTCCATAATTTTTAATATTATTTTGAAGAAAGTATTCGCTCAAGAACAGCCTTGAAACCAATTTCAGCATTTATTATTTTAGAAAGGTATAGAACACATAAATTTAATAGTTAATCTTTGGAGATCAAGACTTGATTTTCAGCTCAATTCAGTTAATTGAAACTAATATCACAGGGCTGCAAATTGAAAAAAGTTCGTGTTGTTTTTTGATTAATAGGTGAACTAAATTCTTTGTTCCTAGCTGATTACGAATAATGAATTCGTTTTTCCCTGTCACGTAAGGCTTTCTTACAAATCAATGTCAAAATTTGGGCCTTCTTCCGTGTTCAATACTGTTTTATTATACCTTATTTCTTATCTTCTATCAGACTAAAGAGCTTATTATGCTAAATAACTGAACATGTTTTGTTTAATGTGAATGCAGACAGATAAAGAAAACAATATAAGATTCTCTACACATACAGATTACTACATATATACATATAATATGGAAATGTATACATAAATATATACGTTGTAAAATGTCAACACAGTCATATAACATACTTATTTTTTACATCTTTTTAGCACGTTTTCTCTTATAAGCTTCCTAATTTTCTTGTGAGTTTCTTCTGAAGTTTCTCTGTGCAATGTGCAACAGTAGTCACTCATTATGCTAACACTCCAAAGTGCCTGATACCTTTTCTCCATATCCCTCATGTCTTGGTGGGATCATTCACCTTGTTCCTCACTTAATTCTCCGAGATTTGGTGGAAAGTAATCAAGATGAGAATGCAAAAAATGCAACTTGAGATTCATGTTGCAACCCAATTATTGAAAATTAACTAACATATTCTCAACAACTTCTCTGTAATCACCACTTTTGTGGTTCCCCAGGAAGTTCACCACCACGCTTTTAAATTATATCCAAGCATCCCTTTCAGAATTAGTCATTGTTGCCTCGAAGTTTTTATCCTTCATTAACTTCCTAACGTCTGGGCCAACGAACACCTTCTTTCACTTTGGCACATGAAAGGGAAGGCAATTTGTTGCATATGAACTTGAAACATTCGCCTTCCTTGTCGAGTGCCTTAACAAATTGTTTCATCAATCCTAATTTTATGTGAAAGGGAGGAAGTATAACTTTCTCAGGACTGAATAAATTTTGTTGAATGGTGTTTTTTGATCCCGCGTTCAGTGTTTTCCTTAATGGCCACTGTTTCCTTCCCCAGTGGTCATTCCGTGCCCTACTATCCCACTCGTAGATGTAACATGGTATTTTTGTATACCCACCTTGTTGCCCAAGTACAATGCTCAAAATCTTCAAATATCTACACACCACCTAACCATGTACCTTGTATTTAATTTTATTAAGAATAAATTGCACATTGTCATATGTTTCTTTCAGTGACACAGAATGAGCAATAGGAACTGAGGGGAACTTATTTCCATTATATAACAACAAATTTTAAACTTGTTTTATTCGAGTCAATGAATAATCTCCAAGCACTAGAAAGGCAAGGGAAATTTAACTTGATCAACAAACCTGACACATCACAACAAAACAGGACAGAACCTTCTTTTGAGAAATACTGCACAAATTCTTTTTCCCGATATCTGTACCAGGAAAATGTTCCAGGCCAGCAAGCTATTTTCATTAAGTCTAAAACCAAGAAGTTCAGCAGATTCTTTAGACAGATTTATGTCTCTAACTAGATCATTGGTTGAGTAAGTGGTATAGGGTCACGAGATCCGCTAGGGGGGTTGTAAACTTCATCTTCTATTTCACCATTTTCCACTGAATCACTGTACGAACTAGGATCACTTAAAACTCAAGACTTGATGGAGGTGTCGGAACAGGCAAGTCTAGGATTCATTGCAGAGGGAATATTGGGATACACTATCTTTGTCTTGTTTCGAGTATTGTATCCTAGAATTTGACAGGAACAGAAGTAGCAACCGTTGCTGTGGTTTTTGGGTTCTCTCGACAACATTGGTACTGCGAATGGCATAGATAACCGCTTTCCAGTGCTCCAGTTCCGTAACGATTCCAGACAATATCTACCCAGATTGTGTGGAGTCCACGATTTACCTTGATCTCCAAGTTCCATACGGAAGTATGCGAAATATGCCCTTCTTTAGAAAATCTGTAATTTTCTATCTCTGTTTATGTGGAACAAATTCACCACAGATGTATGAAAATAAATCTGGTCTATTCTTACAACCACGAGATCCCATGGCAACACAGTATTCAATGAACTACAAAAGAAAACTAGCCTTTTTTATTTTTTTATTTTTTACAGGCTAGCCTGAAGGGCTAGCTGCCTTTCAGAGGGTTACGCCCTCTTTTAGGAACGAGATTAGTAGTTAACAATGGAATAAGTATGTTGGATGGGCTAAGTGATTTTAATCTTTATTAGCAGCAACATTTACATAAATAAATAATTATGAACGTGAAGACTTAAGGAACATTAATCCTTAACATTAGGTGTAGGTATAAACACAAAGGAGAAAAGAATACAGTATATTGTAAATAATTAAATTATAACAAAATGATATCAGTGGTTAGGTATAGCATTCATGATCGGTACAAGTATAGTAATGGGCGTGAGAGATGTGGTGAGGTGCATACACAAGACAACACATGGGTGATGTTAATTAGGCAAATGAGGTTATCTTCAGCCTAGGGGCTACTCTAGGCAATGATGAGGACGAATGAGGCCCATGTTAGTAAATAATGGTAATCACTGTGCTGGAAATGATGGATGAATGAGAGGAAGATGTTCATGAATGACGTAATCTGTGATGATAAGTAAGACGGGATCTAACGGTGGAAGGGTATAGTGATATAGTGTGAAGAGAAGCGAAAGTGGAGGATGATGATAACGGTGAGGTGTTGGATGAAGTGCTAAATATCGCATTGTAGCCTGTAGTAAAGGATGTCGTGTTTCGAAGCGTTTGGTGATAAATGTTAGCCGCAGCTTTTCAAGGTAATATTGTAAAGTCGGAAAAGTGATATTGCGGTAGAGATCCTGTGTAGGAGTTGGCAGCTTAATGCGGAACGCTGTACGGAAAGCATGGCGTTCTAGAATTAAAAGTTTATTGTAGAACTTAGTTGGGGCAGCTATCCAAGCAGTAAACCCGTAGGTAAGGACAGGCCGTAAGAAAACCTTGTAGGTATTTAGGATGGTGTGTGCTTTAAGGCCCCAGGTGGTGCCAGTCAATCGTTTCAGGAGATTGAGTCTTTTATAAGCTTTAGTGGTGATGGTTTTCAGGTGTTGCGACCAAGTAAGGTGGTGATCATAGGTAATTCCTAGATATGTGACAGTGTTACTGATTTGAATAGGCACCCCATCAACATATAGAGAGAGATTGCGTGGGTTTCGGCGGACTTTTGAAGTTCTTCTAGGTGGTAAGAATACGATGGCTTGTGTTTTAGCTGCGTTAATAGTAAGCCGCCACTGAGCGCACCAGGTGTAGAAGCGATCGATAGCTGTTTGTAAGATAATGTTAAGCTGCTTGATAGTTGTTCCAAGTGCGAGAAGTGTCGTATCATCCGCATATTGGAAAAGATGGACCTTATCTGGCAGTCGGGGCATATCAGCTACATACAGGAGGTATAGTAAAGGAGACAGGGCTGACCCTTGTGGTACTCCGGAGAACAGAAAGATAGGATGTGACAAACTGCCTCGTACTGAAATATAGGTGATACGATTTGTAATGAAATGGTAAATAAGACGAATGTAGGATATAGGAAGCTGTAATTGCAGAAGTTTGTATATGAGCCCATGGTGCCAGACTTTATCAAATGCTTTCTCCAAGTCAAATAATACTAAGCAGGAAGGATGAGCTGAATTATAATGCTGAGTAATGAGCGTTGTGAGTCGAAGTAGTTGATCATGTATAGAGAAGGCTGGCCGAAAACCTGCTTGTGTGACTGGAAGTAGGCTGGGATCTGACATGTAGATATGTAATCGTTTAACCAGGATACGTTCCAGGATCTTACTGAATGTGGAAGTGAGTTGTATAGGCCTATAGGATGCAACATTCTGGAGAGGTTTATGTGGTTTAGGAAACATTAGCGTCTTAGATGTTTTCCAAGCTAAAGGAAAGAAGCCAGTGCGCAATATGAATGTATAGATATTTGCAAGAAGAAGTAATAGTGAAATATGACATTCCTTGATGTGTCGATACGCCACGTTATCTAGGCCAGGTGCAGTATTTCTTTTATTATGGAGAACTTGAGATATTTTGTGAGTGGTGATTGGGGCGGACACAGCAATATTAGGGGGTAAAATATGAGTAGTATTTGGTTGGAGTTGTCGTGATGAAATATTGAGTCTGTCTGCGGGATGAGGTGCTTTCTCAATTGGCGGTGTGAAAATTCCTTGTAGGTCATCTGCAAAAGCATTCGCTTTATCGCTATCGGCACAACAGGTGTGTCACCCAATAAAATAGGATAGGGTGTAGTAGAGAATTTGCCACACAGTGCATTGAAGCGAGCCCAGAATTTAGTAGGATGTAATGTTTTAGACAGAGTGTTGCACGTCTTCACCCAGCATCGGAGCTTATAAGCTTTGATGTAATTGTGCACTGTACGTTGAAGTTGTTTGTGATGTCGGAGTGCTTCTGGGTTGCGAGTGTGGAGATAGTCTCGATAGAGCTGACGTGAACGTTTGATCATGGAGAGATATTGTGGCGGAAGTTTAGGCTGATATGGGACGGATTGTGTTGTTGGAATATACAAGTTGCTGGCGTCCTGAATTGCGGATGTAATGCGATCTACAGTCTGGTATAAATCGTCACTTGTGACGGGTTCATTTAGATCCCTGGTAAGATCTGGAATATGCGAACGATATTGATCCCATTTAGCTTTATCGTAGCGCAAGCTCACTCGAACTGGTAAAGAGGAACGGGTTGTAGCTGAGTATGGTTTGTAGGCAAGCTTGATGGGTGCATGATCACTACCAAGAAGATCAAGAATTTCTACAGTGCAATGTGAAACAAGATTTGAGGAGGCAATGACTATGTCAGGCTTGGTGTTTGAGATTGGGCGTGTAGCTTGTGGAAGATCTAGAATTATTCCTGTAGTGTGGGTCGTTATGTAGTTAATGAAATTTGTCCGGTCACCATTGCTGCGGCTGCGCATATTGAAATCGGCCATAATGATGTATCTATTGAAAGTATTGGAAATATATTGAACGAACTGCTGAGGCAAAGGATGATTTGGTCTGATGTATACAGTTGCGAGGGTGATTATGACATTTTTGAAATAAACTGTGGCAAGGAGATGTTCAGGAAGAGTTGTTGCAGTATACTGATGCTGGCGATAAGGAATGTGAGGGGAAATTCCTATGGCTACTCCCCCATTGGCTCGAAGTGCAGGTACGGGATTTGAAGAATGTAACATGGTATATCGTGGTAAACGGCAAGTACGAGAGTTTGTTAGAAAAGTTTCATTGAGTAAGAAACATGTAACATGTTCCTCAAGAAGAAGCTGTTCAAATAAAACTTTGTGTTTTGGTAGTGATCGGATGTTCAGAAAGAGAAAAGTGAGAGCCATGACGTTAAACGAGTGAACTAGCATGGGATTTATGAAAATGAACAGTATTGCCGGAATAGGTTGCAGTAAAATTAACATGGAAAGTAGTTCTTGCTGCAAGAATGATTTGTTGTAAGATATGAGGCCGAATGAAGGGATGGATGTTTTGCAAAGCTAGCGTTAGAAACGTCAAGAGCTGATCTAATGATACTGGAGCGTCAATCGGATGTGGATTGGTTTGAGCTGGTGCCGGTGGTCGCAAAGGAACAACGAGCTCGGGATGATCCTGAATAGGGTCCGGCTTAGCCTTACACTTGTAGCTGTAGGCCGGATGTTGTTCGTTACAAGTGGCGCATTTTGGTGGCAATTGCAAGTTATTACAAGTCCGGGTATCATGTGGACCAGCACAGTTGCCACATTTACTTGAACTTTTACAGTCTGACGTATGATGGGAATTGTAGACCTGGCAACGTTCACAGCGGACTGGCATAGGGACTGGTGTTCGTGATGCTTCTACTCTTTGCTTGTGGTTGTAAATGTATGCACCTGATGCTAGTAACTCATCAATAGTGTCTTGATGGTTTGTAAGCACACGGACCATATAGGTAGGCCTTTTATCATTCCGAATGCGTATTACTTTCGTAATGGTGTGGCCCTCTAGTTTAAGCTCCTCTTGGACCTCTTCATCTCTATAAGATGGATCAACTCCCCGAATAACGACAGATAGCAATGGTAATCGTTTCGGTGGTGGAGGCTGCTTACGTGTAGAGGAATTGTGTGATTGAATTTTCACATTTGGACCGAAAGTGTCAATAGGCTCTTTGTTTTTTATTGTGGTAAGGAGAGTTGGGTCCGGAGTTTTTAGGATGATGCCATTCCTCGTATGAACGATTTCTGAAATAGCTGCTCGAGGGAGGTACTTGCGTAGTTGTATGGCAACAAACTTCGCATTGCTGAATTTTACGTCGAAATTAGTCAGTAACATAGAATGAACTGAAGGTGGAGTGGATCCGTCAGAAAGACTTGAAGATGTACTTATGTCCATTGGAACGTGGTTTAGATCTGGATTAGAAGCGAGATGTTGCTTCTTCGGAAGTGGAGATTGTTGCAGACGTTCGGCATAACTGTCTGAATGTTCTGATGGATGTGGTGATCTGCTGCGGACAGAACCAGAAGAGATGACGGAAGTTGCAGAGGCAACTGAGGCTTGAGAACCTCGCCGCTGCTGAGATTTGCTAATAATAGAAGAAGTGTGACTCGGATCCTTGCGGGTTCTGCCCTTCGGTGTGCTCTCGGATGGTCCAGGTAGAACTTGAGGTAACCCTGTATGTTTGCCTTTCATCGTTTTGCCTGATCCTAGCCATGGGTTCGCCATCGAAAATCCGTCCCTGGGCTGTTGCCCAAATGTAAATGCAAAGATGTGTGACTATAGATGTGTGATGAATGATTCGATGATACAAGGTGTAATGATGATGATAGTTTCACCCTCCACCACTGAAAAGCACTGTCAATCCCAGTGAGAGCGTATGCGTGCTGGTCTCGATTGTGCGTGTTTGCGATAACTGCGTTTTTTACAATGTCCTCGAAAGCACGTTAACACTTCCCAGCTAGGCTAGGCTTGGCTTTATACAAAAGACAGCTTATGACGTTTGGTACGTCAAGCTGATCGGAAAGTATGCCTTGAAACCTTTTTTTTTTTGCTAGCCGAAGGCTAGCTCCCTTGCGAGGGTTACGCCCTCTATCCGGGTTGAGAGGTGAAATTATTAGGGCAGAGAGGATATTGGAGCTGGTCTAAGGGATATGTAGGAAGACTGGAGCATCATTTTATATATACCACTTTATTATATTTCATCCTTATTTCATTATATTATACAATTATGGTATCCACTTGGTCATTATGATCTTGTGATCATAATCATTAGGGCTGGGAAAGATGATGATGAGGTGCACTTGACAGGACAAACACAAACAAGTTGTTAAAAACACGAATGCTGGTTATCTTCTTGTCCAGGGGCTACTCTGGACAGTGATGAAGACGAGTGAAGCCCTGTTAGTATGATGAGTTCACAGTGCAACATATGTGGGCGAGACGTGATGGGGAAGATGGTCGGAAGAGTAGGCAGAAGCGACAAAATGATCGGGGTGGTCAGGTGGAATTGTTTTCAGATAAAGGGAGAAGAGCAAAGATAGAGGGCAAGTGACGAAATTATATCCCAGATCGTAGTGGCGGTCGATGTCCATGGTGTCCAGAAGTAAAGGATGTCTTTGCTGAAATCGGGTGGTAATGAATTTGAGCCTTAACTTTTCTATGTGATGAAGTATGGTAGGAAAAGTTATGCGGTCATACAACTCCTGCGTTGGACTCGGGAGCTTGATTCGATAAGCTAAACGGAAAGCATGGCGTTCGAGTACTTTTAATTTGGCATGGAAAAAAGGCAAAGCACTAACCCAGGCAGGGTGGCCTACGTCAAGATGGGACGTAAAAATACCTTGTAGGTATTCAGGACTGTATTAGGCTGTAATCCCCAAGTGGTGCCAATAAGACGTTTAAGTAGATTTAGTCGATTGTAGGCCTTGCGAATGATTTCTTTCAAATATGGCCGTCAAGTTAGGTGATGATCTATAGTGAGACCTAGGTAAGTAACCTGTTTGGCGGGTTGAATTCGTGTGCCATTGATACTGATGATAAGAAGGTTCGGATTTTTTTGTATTCGAGAGCGCTTGCGAGGTGGAATAAAAACTATTGCCTGCGTCTTAGTTGAGTTGATGTGAAGTCGCCACGTATTGCACCATCGAAGGAAGGAGTCAATCGCTATGCTTAGAGAAGAATTAATCTGTTGAATGGTCCGGACTGTGCAGAGAAAAGCAGTGTCATCGGCATATTGAAAAGTGTGCACATTGAGAGGAAGTGCCGGCATGTCAGCTACAAACAAAAGGTATAGAAGGGGTGAAAGAGCGGAGCCTTGAGGTACACCAGAGTGAATAAAAATAGGATGAGATAGAGAGCTATTGATGGTTACGTAAGAGAGGCGGTTAGAAAGAAAATGAAAGATGAAGCGGAGATAAGAGAGTGGAAGCCGGAAGCGGTGAAGTTTAAACATGAGAGCTAAGTGCCAGACTTTATCAAAAGCTTTTTCGAGATCGAAAAGAATGAGGCAAGACGGACGTGCAGTATTATAATGATCCGTAATGAGATTTATGAGTCTGAGTAATTGGTCGTTGATGCTAAAATTAGGACGGAAACCAGCCTGATGCACAGGTAACAGATTATGGGTAGTGAGATGAAGATGAAGTCTGATGACAATGATGCGTTCTAGGATTTTACTAAGTACGGAGGTTAGTTGAATCGGTCGGTACGATGCAACAGAAGCTGGAGGTTTGTTAGGCTTTAGAAACATGAGGGTAGAGGAGGTTTTCCAGTCTGGGGGAAAGTAGCCGGTACGGAGAATGAACGTATATATATATAAGAAAGAAGGAGAAGTAGACAGCAAGGTGCTTCTTTGATGTGGCGGTACGTTATCCGATCCAGACCAGGAGCTGTATTCTTTTTGCGAGTTACAACAGATGAGATGTCAGCAGTAGAGATAGAAGCGGTAAGAGGATTATTACCGGGGAGTATATGCGTTTCACTTGGTTGTAGATATGGTGCTGATAAGTTTAAGATGTCAGTAGGATGCCTCCGGGGAAAGTCTGGTGAAAAGGGTGTGAATGTAGTTTGTAGGTGGTCGGCAAAAGCGTTGGCTTTTTCTTCGTCAGTATGTAGCGGACAGTCGTTAATTAGCAATGGATAAGGCGTCCGGGTAAGCTTGCCCGTTAGCATATTAAAACGCTTCCAATACTTAGTTGGGTGGGAAGTTTCTGCTAAGGTGTTGCAAGTCTTTACCCAGTTACGGAGTTTATATGCCTTGACATAATTTCGGACTGTGCGCTGGAGCTTGCGATGATGTCGAAGAGCTTCTAAGTTCCCAGTGCACTGAAACTCACGGAAGAATTCACGGGAACGGTGTATTAGAGGTAAGTAGCTTGGTGGTAAGCGAGGTTGATACCTGGTTAGTGCAGTGGTTGGTATGTGGAGGTCAGAAGCATGACGGATAGAGCTGGTGATGTCGGAGATACGATTATATAGATCCTCTTCTGTAGTAGGCGGCTCAATATGGGGTAAGTCGGCGGTAATGGTTGAACGATAATCGTCCCAGTTTGCTTGGTCGAAGCGTGGAATACGACGAGGTTCTGGTAATGCTCGAGGAGTAGGAGCCTGTGGTTGATCTATGTGAAGCTTGATGGGAAGATGATCACTACCAATGGAATCTAGTACCTCAAGAGTGCACCGTTGTGAAAGGTTGATAGAGGAAATTACTACGTCTGGTGTGGTTTCAGTGATAGGTCGAGTGGGCTTGGGGATATGCAAAATATTGCCTGTGGTATGAGTAGTGATATAATCAAAGAAACGTTGTTTTTGATTATCCGGACGGCTATGAATGTTGACGTCGGCCATGATGATATAGTATTTAAAGGTATTGGATATATATTGAAAGAATGAATAGGGGATTGGATGTCCAGGGCGTACATAGATGGTGGCTATGGTAAGGTAAAGAGAGCGAAAGTACAAAGTAATAATGAGATACTCTGGCAGATTAGACAAGGATGGATGATATTGGCGATGACTGATTGAAGGATAGAAGCCGATGGCCACACCCCCGTTTGCTCGGCGTGCTGCTATCGCAGAGTCGCAACGAAGAAATGTATATCGAGTTACTTTGAACGACATGGATGGGGTAAGATGAGTTTCGTTGATGAGAAAGGCTTGGATGGTTTCTTCTAAGAGAAGCTGCTCAAAAAGGGTATAGTGAGAGGCTAGTGACTGGATATTAACAAATAATAGAGAAATACCCATAATTACGATGCAGCAGAAGGGTTGGAAGTTTCGGGTGATGCATGTTCTTCAAGTGGGGTAACATGAAAATAAACGTGTGGGCCAGAGTATGTGGCTTGAAATGAACACTTAAAGATGAGGCGAGCAGAGTGGTTGACCACGCCAAGAATGTGTTGGCGAAGAATAGGATGGATATTTTGCATAGCGATAGTGAAAAATGAAAGTAGTTGTTGGATAGTAATAGCTTCGTCGGCAGTTGGTGGTGGTAGAGCTTGCTGAGTTGGTGGTAAAACAGGTCTTAACGGAACAGTTAGCTCCGGATTTAGAGGCTCAGCTGTAGGCCGTGCTTTGCAGCGATAACTATAAGTCGGGTGCTGCTCCGGACATGTAGAACATTGAGGGGGCTTAGCTAAGTTAGTGCAAGCCTTGGTGTCGTGGGCACCACTACATTATCCACATTTGCTAGGTTGTGTGCATTTCGAAGTCGGATGAGAATTGTACGCCTGACAGCGTTCACATCTCAGTGGTAAAGGTGGCGGTGATTTCGACGGCTCGACTCTATGCTTCTTTTTATAGATGAGAGCGCCATAAGTTAATAGGCCATCAATGGTAGTTTGTGAATTAGTTAGAACTCTTACCATGTACGTGGCTCCATGATCGCTTTTAATGCGGATACACTTAAGTATGGAGTGACCCTCGAGAGTGAGTTCTTCCTGAATCTCGTCGTCTGTGAGGGAAGGATCAACCCCCCTAATAACAACTGACAGAGCCGGTGGTTTTCGTGGTGGTGGCGTCTGTTTAAACTCCTTGGAGTCGAGTCGCTTCATTTGAGCATGTTTACCAAAGATTTCAAAGCTGCATTTGTTACGTACAGTGGTTAAGAATGTCGACTCATAGGATTTGAAGATTATCCCGTTTCGTGTACGAACAATTTGAGCGACTGAAGCGCGGGGTAGGTATTTGAGGAGCTGTTGGAAAGCCAGCTTGGTGTTTTCAAATTTGGTATCGAAATTAGTAAGTAAGAATGAATGGAGACGAGGTTTCGAGGAATCTTGTAGAGATGGAAATTCATTACCGTCGTCGAGGTTCATGGACGAGACAGACTGTTCTGATTCACTCACGGTGTGATGACGCTTAGATGGTGGCTGAGTTGAGGAAGCGTTATGTTTATCTGGTGTGCGTGATCGGGATCTACCAATATTTTTGCCTTGAGAAGCAGATGTATGCCTTCGGTCAGTCCCCTGGCCCACTGACGTGGGGTTCAGAGACGGCCCAGGAGGTTGCTGTGGTAGTCCCGGATGGCCACCTGACGCCATCCAGATGGGTACAAAAGACTACGGTGAAGAGGATGAAAGTGACGATGAAATGAGGTTCTAAAGCGTCCTCGATCGAGAGGAAGCCCACTGTGGCTCTCACTTGAGGCAACAATACGTCCTCTCGGAGATGTCGGTCAGTGCAAGCACTGGCCCTCCACAAAAGAGATGAGAAAACGAATATGATGATGGCCACGGGCTCCCACTTGAGTCAACAATACGGACTGCAAGGGGATGTCGATTGTCTGTAGCAGTACAATCCTCCCTGAATGAACAAAAAGTGCTACTGAATGCTCGTAGAGCGTTAGCAATCGACCTCAGATCAGTAAATCGATGATCGATTCTTAATTCTGAGTGAGTTGTGCCTTGAAACCTTTTTTTATTTTTTTTTTTGCTAGCCGAAGGCTAGCTCCCTTGCGAGGGTTACGCCCTCTTCCCGGGGTGAGGAGTGCAGAGACTGGTGAAGGAAGGATATTGGAGGTGGTCTATGGGAAATCAAGAAAACGGAAAGAATCCTTTATTTTATTTTAGATCATAATTTCTGTTTATGGTTTTTATTGTATTTTATTCAATTTATTGAACATTATGAACTTCGTTCATAATCATGAGGACAGGGAAAAAAATGACAATGAAGTGCATATGACAGGACAACACAAGGATATGTTAGTTAGACGAATGCATATTATCTTCTTGTCCAGGGGCTGCTCTGGACAGTAATGTGGACAAGTGGAGCCCTGTTAGCACAATAGGTTAAGGTGCAGCATATGTAGGTGATATATGAAGTGGAAGATGATCAGAAGAATAAGCTGAAGCGACAAAATGATCTGGATGGTCTGGTGGAATGGTTTTCAGATATAAAGAGAAGAGTAGGGATAGAGGGCAAGTAGAAAATTTATATCCTAAATCATAGTGGCGGTCGGCATCCATAGTATCCAGAAGTAATGGATGACGTTGCTGAAACCGGTTGGTGATGAACTTTACTCGTAACTGTTCAAGGTGACGGAGAATGGTAGGAAAAGTGATGCGGTCGTAAAGCTCCTGCGTCGGACTGGGAAGCTTGATTCTATAAGCCAGACGAAATGCGTGCCTTTCAAGAACTTGTAATTTCTGATAGAAAAAAGGTAGTGCAGCAATCCAAGCGGGATGACCATATGTTAGAACTGGGCGTAAGAATACCTTATACGTATTAAGGATTGTAGTGGGTTGCAATCCCCAGGTGGTACCACTAGACGTTTTAGTAAATTTAGCCGAGCATACGCTTTGCGAATGATTGCTTGAAGATGGGGCCGCCAAGTTAAGTGATGATCGATGATGATACCAAGGTAGGTGACCTGTTTAGTAGGTGATATTCGTGTGCCGTGAACCTCGAGAGTGAGTAGATTGGGGTTTTTCTGAACCCGAGAACGTTTTCGAGGTGGTATGAAAACGATAGCTTGGGTCTTAGTCGAGTTAATATGAAGGCGCCACTGAGTACACCATTGGAGGAAAGAATCGATTGCTAGGCGGAGAGCAGAATTGATTTGTTGAATAGTTCTGGCCGTGCAAAGAAAGGCAGTGTCATCTGCATATTGAAAAGTATGAACATTGGGAGGAAGGGTTGGCATATCAGCTACAAACAGAAGGTATAGAAGAGGCGAGAGAGCGGAGCCTTGAGGGACACCAGAATGGATAAAAATCGGATGTGATGAGGAACTATTGATGGTAACATAAGATAGGCGGTTAGAAAGAAAATGGAAAATGAAACGGAGGTAGCAGAGTGGAAGCCTAAAACGGTGAAGTTTGAACATGAGGGCTAAATGCCACACTTTATCAAAAGCCTTCTCTAGGTCAAAAAGAATGAGGCATGAAGGCCGAGCAGTGTTATAATGATTTGTGATTAGGTTGAGAAGTCTGAGCAATTGATCATTGATGCTGAAATTAGGTCGGAAACCAGCTTGGTGTACAGGCAAGAGATTATATTGAGAAAGATGGTGATGTAGTCTGATGACAATGATGCGCTCAAGAATTTTGCTAAATACGGAGGTTAATTGTATTGGACGGTAAGAAGCAACAGAATCTGGAGGTTTGTTGGGCTTAAGAAACATGAGAGTGGAAGAAGTCTTCCAGTCACAGGGGATGTAGCCAGTCCGGAGAATAAAAGAATATATATATGAAAGAAGCAGAAGAAGACAATAAGGAGCCTCTTTGATATGACGATAAGTTATGTGGTCGATACCAGGAGCTGTGTTGCGCTTGCGGTTTACGACGGTGGCGATATCAGATGTAGAAATTGGAGCTGTGAGAGGATTGTCTGTAAGAATATGTGCTGCACTGGGTTGTAGATATGGAGATGATAAGTTCAAGCGATCAGTAGGATGTCTTTGAACAAAATCAGATGGGAATGGGGTGAAGGTAGTCTGCAGGTGGTCTGCAAAGGCGTTCGCTTTCTCTTCGTCTGTGTGTAATGGTTGGTTATTTACTAACAGCGGATATGGTGTGCGAGTAAGCTTCCCAGTCAACATATGAAATCGCTTCCAATACTGAGTAGGATGTGAAGTTTCAGCTAAGTTGTTACACGTCTTCACCCAGTTGCGAAGTTTATGTGCCTTGACGTAGTTACACACAGTGCGCTGAAGTTGGCGATGATGACGAAGAGCTTCTAAGTTACCAGTGCGCTGATATTCGCGAAAGAATTCGCGAGAACGATGTATGAGAGGTAGGTAGTTTGGCGGTAAACGTGGTTGGTACCTGGTTATTTCAGTTATGAGTATATGAAGGTCAGAAGCGTGATGAATGGAATGAGTGATTTCAGAGACCCGTGCGTAGAGATCATCTTCGGTAGCAGGAGGCTCGATGATAACCAAATCTTCAGCAATAGTAGTGCGATAATCATCCCACTTGGCTTGATCAAATCGTGGAACACGACGAGGTTCAGGGAGCAAACGAAGAGTAGGAGCCTGCGGTTGATCGATATGAAGTTTGATAGGAAGGTGATCACTACCTATGGAATCGAGCACTTCAAGAGTGCAACGCTGGAAGAGATTGCCAGAAGAAATAACTACGTAAGGTGTGGTATTCGTGATGGGTCTGGTTGCTTTAGGTATATCAAAAACATGGCCGGTGGTATGAGTAGTAATGAAGTCAAGGAAGCTTTGTTTCTGATTATCTGGACGGCTGTGAATATTGATGTCGGCCATTATGATATAATATTTAAAATTATTGGAGATGTAAAGAAAGAATGAGCGTGGGATGGGGTGTCCAGGGCGTACATATATGGTAGCTATGGTAACGTAAAGGGAGTGGAAGTACAACGTAGTAATGAGATACTCTGGAACATTAATCAATGCAGGATGATATTGGCGGTGACTAATCGAAGGATGGAAGCCAATGGCCACTCCCCCGTTTGCTCGGCGTGCTGCGATGGTAGAATCTGAACGGAGTAGGGTATAGCGAGGTATCCTGAACGTCATAGATGGAGTAAGGAGAGTTTCGTTCAGAAGGAAAGCCTGAATAGTTTCTTCTAGAAGTAGCTGTTCGAAGAGAGTGTACTGGGAAGTAAGTGACCGAATATTAAGAAACAGTAATGAAATACCCATGATTAAGGTGCCGGAGTAGTGTTGGAAGTGGCGGAGGAGACATGTAATTCGTCAAGAGGGGTGGCATGAAAATAGACATGAGGTCCAGAGTAAGTAGCTTGGAAAGAATATTTAAAGATGATGCGGGCTGCGTGATTGACCACCTGGAGAATATGTTGACGTAGAAAAGGATGAATATTTTGCAATGCGATGGTAAAAAATGAAAGGAGTTGTTGGATGGAAATTGTTTCGCCAAGAGGTTGGGGTGGTACATTGTGTTGAATGTCAGGCAGGATGGGTCGCAGCGGAACAGTGAGCTCCGGATTTGGGCCATTGGCCGTGCTTTGCAGCGATAGCTATATGTGGGGTGTTGTTCCGGGCACGTAGAGCATTGAGGTGGTTTCGTTAGGTTAGTGCAAGCTTTAGTTTCGTGGTTTCCACTGCAGTACCCACACTTGCTTGGCTGGGTGCATTTCGATGTCGGATGTGAATTGTATGCTTGGCAGCGCTCACACCTTAATGGTAAAGGTGGCGGCGATTTCGATGGCTCTACGCGATGTTTCTTTTTATAAATGAGGGCGCCATGAGTAAGAAGATCATCAATAGTGGTTTGAGAATTGGTTAATATTCGTACCATATAGGTAGCTCCTTGATCGTTTTTAATTCGAAGGCATTTTAGAATGGAGTGTCCCTCAAGAGTAAGTTCCTCCATGACCTCGTCGTCGGTTAGAAAAGGGTCAACCCCTCTAATGACAACCGAAAGAGCCGGTGTTTTACGTGGTGGCGGTGCTTGACGAAATGTCTTAGGTTCGAGGCGCTTCATATTGGCGTGCTTACCAAAAATTTCAAAGCTGCACTTATTTCGCACAGTAGTTAAGAAAGTAGAATCGTAAGATTTGAAAATTATTCCGTTTCGAGTGCGAACTATCTGTGCTACAGAAGCGCGTGGCAGATATTTTACAAGTTGTTGGAAGGCTAGCTTTGTATTGTCAAACTTGGTGTCAAAATTGGTGAGTAGAAATGAATAGAGACACGGTTTGGAAGTATCCTGAATAGATGGGAATTCTTTGTCGTCGTCTAGATTCATTGAACTAACAGACTGTTCAGAGTCACTAACAGTGTGATGGCGTTTAAACGGCGGCTGATGAGAAGTGCTGTTAGTTTTGTCGGGAGTGCGAGAGCGGGATCTACCGGTATTCTTGCCTTGAGATGAAGTTTTGTGCTTGCGGTCGGCCCCCTTGCCCACCGAGGTAGGTTCGAGAGACGGACCCGGAGGTTGCGGCGGTAGTCCCGGATGGCCACCTGAAGCCATCCCTTGAGATGGTAGATAACTCTGACACTGAAGATGAGATGAAATGCAATGAGATGAGGTGCTAGGGGAAGCCCACTGTGGCTCTCACTTGAGGCAGCAATACGTCCTCGCAGAGATGTCGGTCAGTACTACCACTGGCCCTCCACACAATTAGATAAAGAAAAGAGTAGGTGATGATGGCCACGGGCTCCCACTTGAGTCAACAATACGGACTGCAAGGGGATGTAGATTGTCTGTAACAGAAGAATCCTCCCAGAATGAACAAAAATTATTAGTTGCTCGCAGAGCGTTAGAAATCGTTCTCAGACCTTGAATCGATGATCGATTCTAAATGCTGAGTTGAGATGATTTGCCTTGAAACCTTTTTTTTTTTACAGTCTACCCGTTTAAAGGGTTGCGCCCTTTCTTCGGGGAAGTGTTGCATTGATATTTTGGAGGCTGTAACAATTATGGGTGGTCTAAGGGTTTTTCTCTTTATTCATTATTTTAAAGATATGAACATATATACATTAGAAATAAACTTGAATTGGTGATATACATAAATAAAATAATAATAATAATAACAGTAAATGTGCAGGAAGGCGATGAGTAATATGAAACAAGAAACAAGAAAGTAACAAAATTAGTGCAGTGCATTAGGTTCAGTGCGTGAATATAACAACAAATATGAAAAACATTAAAAGGAATAACAAGGCATAGCAAAACATAGCAGGAATAATAGAACTCATAGGAATAATTATTTGAAATGATGATGAAATGAGGATGAATTGTTCTGGACGCCACAACACGAGGTTCTGTTAGTAAACAGATGCAGTTATCTTCTGTTCCTGGGGCTATTCAGGAACTGATGTAGACAGGAGAGGCCCATGTTAGTAGGTATTTACTGTGCATATGATGGATATATGGAAGATGACAGATGACGTGGATGATATATAGCAAATACTTCTGGGTCGCGGTCGGCAGGATCTATTTGCAAGTGGTACAATGTAAGATAGTGCTGTAGCGGAGAATCAACGTATCGTGGTGGTGCATCATTGTCTCGGTCATAGCGTATTACGTCCTGAAGCATGGTGTGTTGTAAGTCAAAACGTTGCGTAATATAACGGATGCGAAGCTGTTCTAGATGGGTAAGCAATGGTGGAAAATCTATGAGGTCATAGAGGAGCCTAGTTGGACTTGGTAATTTAATTCGATAGGCCAATCTCAAAGCATGTCGTTCCATTATTGATAATTGTTTATAAAATTTGTCGGGGGCAGCGGCCCAAGCTGTATGGCCGTAAGTTAAAGTAGTCCTCATAAAAGCTTTGTAAGTATGGAGGACAGTAGGTGGTCGTAAACCCCAGCTGGTTCCAACTAAGCGTTTAAGGAGATTTAGTCTGTTCTTGGCTTGAGTAATAATTTTCTTAAGATGCGGTGTCCAAGTGAGCTTTGTGTCAAATATCACCCCAAGGTAGGTAAGAGAAGATGAAAGAGGAACTGGCGTGTTGTCCACATGAATGTGTAATAGATTTGGATTGCGAAGCACTCTGGATCGTCTACCAGGTGGTAGAAATACAATAGATTGTGTTTTCGCAGAGTTAATACTGAGTCTCCATACGTCACACCAGTGGACAAATGTGTCGATGGCTGGCTGCATTAGTCTGTTGATACGTTGGATAGTACGAGCCGTTGTTAGAAATGCTGTGTCGTCAGCGAATTGATAGACTTGGACGTGAGGAGTGACTCTGAGGTCAGCAACGTAAAGTAAGTACAGCAATGGAGACAAAGAAGAACCTTGAGGTACGCCAGAGTGTAAGAATATTGGGTGTGATAGAGCGTTGTTGATAGAGATGTATGCAATACGTCCGGTTAAGAAGGCATTGATTAAGCGTATATAAGATATGGGTAGCAGATAATTATGCAATTTGTATATCAAGCCAGGATGCCAGACTTTATCAAATGCCTTTTCCAAATCAAATGTAACTAAACAAGAAGGAAATCCCGTATTGTATTGGTTATAAATGGCAGTGGTAAGTCGCAATAATTGATCTAGTGTGCTGAAACGCGGTCGGAAACCAGCTTGATGGATTGGCAGAAGATTGTATGTAAGGAGGTGTTCGTGAAGCCGTCGAACGAGTATACGTTCGAATACTTTGCAAAGACAGCTTGTTAAATGGATTGGACGATACGACTGGACATCAGATGGTGGTTTCTTTGGCTTAGGAAATAAAAGAACTTTGGAGTATTTCCAATCGAGCGGAAAAAAGCCAGTTCGAAGGATGAACGTGTAAGTATGACTGAGAATCAGAATGAAAGAAGGAGGTGCATGTTTGATGAGAGTATATGTAATAGAGTCGAATCCAGGCGCCGTATTGCGTTTAGTTGCTAAAATAGTTCTGATGTCATCTGGGTCTATAGCCTGAGTTAGTGGATTATGAGGTTCCAGAACATGCTGGTCAGATGGTTGCAAATGAGCAGATGAAGGATCAGCGTGACGGTTGATCGAAGTTTGAAGGCGTTGCGGTGTGTGCCATCCAGGAAGCGGAGTGAAGATATCTTGAAAAAATGCAGCAAAAAGATTCGCCTTGTCAATGTCAGTATTAGGAGCTTGATTGTTGTGAATAATAGGATAGGGCGTGCGAGACGCTTTGCCAGTGAGTTGATGGAATTTACGCCAATATTTGCTGGGATGAGTTTCCTTGCTAAGGGTGTTACACGTGTGAATCCACTGTCTTTTCTTGTAGGCTGTAATATAGTTGTGTGTTATTCGGAGATATTGACGGTGTAAACGAAGTGCCTGCAAGTTGCCGCTTGTTCGATATTCTCGATAAGCTCGACGTGAAGCAGAAATTAATGTAAGATACCTTGGCGGCAAGGTAGGTTTATTCGGATGGAGATGAGTAGATGGAATGGAATGATCCGCTGCCCCTTTAACTGCGTCAGTAAGTTCCGTGATGACGTGATCAAGACTATGTTGCGAGGTAGGTACAGTGAGTTCGGTAATGGCATCATCGATGTTAGATCGATATTGATCCCAATTAGCCTTATGATAGAGATAAATCTTCCTAGCTGGTAAGGGATTTGTTGGCTTTGCTGTACATTGTAGTTCCAGCTTAATAGGAACATGATCACTTCCGATTGAGTCCAGTACAGTAATGTTGATAAGAGGAGATAAAGAAGACGAAGTTATTACTACGTCAGGAGTCGTGTTACTAGCTGGTCTCGTAGGCTGTGGCAAATTGTGAAATTCCCCAGTAGTGGATGTATGTATAAAATCAAGGAAGAGCTGCTTGTCACGTTGTGTTCGACTATGGAAATTTAAGTCAGCCATGATAATATAATGCCTAGATTGTGTATCAATGAAACGAAAGAAATCGTAATTGATAATCTTTCCGGGGCGAACATAGATTGTAGCAAATGTGATTGTGCGACCGCGAAAGTAGATAGTTGCTATATTGTATTCAGGCAGATTGAAATCCTGGGGTATTGTAACAGTGCGGTATGGTATACGACTACTAATGCCGAGAGCGGTACCCTCATATAGTCGTGGTCCGGACGGAGCATCATGGCGTAGTATATCGAATTTTTGTATGTAACACTGTAGGTAAGGAGCCAGGTAAGTTTCATTGAGCGCAAAAACTGATATATGTTCTTCCTGTAATAACTGCGTAAACAGCACTTGATGTGTCAACAGAGAACGGATGTTCATAAATAATAAGTTGTAAGCCATCACAAAAATACAGAAATAGTAGCAAATAGGAGCTGCCATATTACACGTAGACTTCAAGAGGTTGAATTTGAAAATGGACTGTTGGACCAGAATAGGTGGCATGTAGCTGGAGATTAAACAAGATTTTAGCTGCGTGAATGATTTGGTTGAGAATGTGGGTGCGAAGAAACGGATGGATATTCTGTAAACTAATTGTGAGAAAGCGGAGCAGATCTTCGACAGTAACCGGATGAAGTAAAGAATTAGCAGGTGGAGTTGGACGGTCAGCAGACCTTATGGGTGCTACAAGTTCTGGTTTGGATGGCTCAGGTTGTGGCTTAGCCTTACATCTGTAGCTATAAGTTTGATGCTTCTCAGGACAGGTACTGCATTGAGGCGGTGCCTTTTGATTGGGACAATCCTTGGTAGAATGTTGTAATGAACAATATCCACATTTAATATCATTTGTACGCCTTGAAACCACCCTACTTCGACTCCAATGCACATATTATAATCTTTTAATCGCATTTATTTGGAATTTTAGGCTTAGGAAATATAAAAAAGTTAAAGTATGTGTACCTAGAGTAAATTCTTTAAATGCAACTTTCACAGGCAATATCTCTGAATAAATATTTTTCTTTGTCTCCACACTTTTTACCCAGTTTCTCCTATAGACCTATCAGTACAATGTGCTGCTATCTTTTGACAAATTTTGAACTAGAAGAAATTTTAAAAGTTTGCGACCTCGCAATCTTTCTGGTAAGGTACTTTATTGATTATATCTTTGAGTTGTTTCTTCCTCTTTAACTATACACGTGTACAAAATAGGTGGAACAGTATGTGCTAATGTGGAACTTTCTTTTTCTTTCAATATTACAAACCAAAAAGTTTACTTTTATTTATTCCACAAAGTTGCCAGTTTACCATTAGGCGGGTTCTGGGCCGCCGGGAAGGTCTATGAAAATATTCAAGAAGAGATAGTGTTTTTATTTAAAATGGTTTAAGAGTCAAACTGATCAAGGGCAAATTTAAGGTGAAACGTACATTTAGAATGAAATAGTATATTTGGAAAACACAATTGTAATTTTGGGGAATTATAAATTTGGTATTAAAAAAACAGCTCAATGGTACGCTTATGTCCAAATTTATTGTCACATGTCTATAAATATGTTGTTGTATCAATATAATTTGATAACGAATTCGCCCGGTAATTCTTATAATGTTAGTATGTATATAATCGGCAAAGACATGTATGTGGCAAATTTCATGTCAAAAGAGCAGTAAACAAGAACAATAAAACGAAAATAAAACTTTCTTGTCCATTCAGCAACATTTTGTTTTACTCAGTCTAATTTTCGTATTTATAATTCTTTTCGTTAGACATGTTTATTAGAACGTTTCATTTTCATTTGATATAAAGAATTACCCAGCAAATTTTGGCAGTTGAATTTTTTGACACCCTGTATTTACGATAGGAAATGAGGTTATGCAATGTGCATAAATAATTGCTGTTTTCCATGCAGTAGTATTTGCAATAAGGTGCGTGTAATTATTATTATTTAAACTATATATATATTTTAAAATAACACTGGCACATGAATTCACATCCTTGAAAATCTCATAGGTGATGTGGTAATGCTCTTAAGTCGTAATTATATTCTACGTAATTACAGATGTACATGAAAACTCAAAGTGTTAGAGCTGACGGTGGTGAACAGAAGAGGAAGAAGAGAACACATTTCTTTCAACTTGCCTAAGGGTTTTTAAAAGTGACATGACAATTGTGCAGCAAGAATAGCATTATCTTTCAAGCGAAAAATCCTTGTTCTTTAATCGTCAAAAAAGAGGGGATGCGGAGTTCAACAAATTTTGATCGAAAGTATGTAAATTCTTTGAAATTGCGATTTTTACATTCATTTAAACATAATATGAAAGGAAATGATAATAGAAAAATTTTCTTAGCTTAGGTTGTGAAAAAAAACGCCCTTTTACAACAGTAGCTGCATATATACAAATGTATTAATATTTATAGAAAATTTAAGCAAAATCCTTGTAAAAACCTACATTTCAGATTTTTTTATCTATTTCACTGTGATGTGATAAGCTGGGGAGTTAAGAAGTACCCTAACCTATAGCTTTCTATACCCTTGTACTTCCTTTTTCAAAATTGCGCAAATACCAATTTCACAGCGATACACAAAATAAAGTAACCGTGGTCAAGTTAAACATTCACAATTCCGTAGTAAAAATCAGTATTAACATCAAAACATGAAAAATATGTACAAATACCTTTTTGTGCAAGAACTACACTGCAATGTAGACAAAAGTTTCAAGTGATCCTTTGTAGAGGATTATGTTTATTTTATTTTGAGCGTCTTCGCTTGGCTTGCCTTTTGTAGGTTACATCTGGAGCATCCCTTGCAATAGTCCAACAGTAGTCGGCCAATATGTTAGAACTCCACTTTCCCTCATATCTCTTCTCCATGGCTGCAATATCTTGATGGAAACGCTCACCATGTTCGTCACTTACTGCTCCACAATCTTCGGGAAAGAAGTCTAGATGTGAATGAAGAAAGTGGAGTTTCAGAGACCTATTGCAACCAAGATTTTCGTAGCACAATAACAACTTTGCTACCAGTTGTTTGTAATTTGTTGCTCGGTGTCTTCCCAAGAACTGTGAACAAATACTCTTCAAGCTTTTCCACTCAGCTTTCTCCTCACCTTGGAGAACTTCGTCGAACTTGTGATCTTTGAATAGTTGCCTAATCTGTGACCCTATGAAAACACCCTCTTTAACTTTGGCATCACTTAATCGAGGGAATTGTCCTCTTAGGTACTTATAGGCCTCATCCTCTTGGTTCATGCTCTTAACAAAACTTTTCATAAAACCTAATTTAATATGTAGGGGAGAAGCAAAATTCGGTTACGATCTACCAGTGGTTCATGCTGCACATTTTTCACTCCCGGCTGAAGAGTTTCTCTGGTACTCCAATCACTTTTGCGGTAATGAGATCCACGATCTCTACTGTCCCATTCACATATAAAGCAACAATACTTTGTATACCCTAACTGCATACCTAGCAACAGTGCTATTACTTTAAGGTCACCACAAATGAGCCACTGAAAATCGTAATATTTAATGGCTTGAAGTAAACGTTTTCATAAGATTCCTTCATATGAACTGCGTAACCTACAGGAATTGAAGGAAGTTCATTTCCAATATGTAAAAGCACTGCCTTTAAACTCACCTTGGACGAATCTATAAAGAGTCTCCACTCCGTAGGTTCGTAATTAATTTTAAGTGCCCTTATGAGACCATTTACATCTGTACATGCCACAAGTGTGTCTTCCATAGTAAAAATGAACTGAACATCATCTCCCTATTCCGATACACTGAAATATTTACTTTTTCCTGCAATAAATTCCATTGCTTTAAGCGTGACGCTAAAATTTCGGCTTTGCTTTTCGAGAGGCCCAAGTCTCTGATTAGATCACTTAGTTCCTCTTGAGTAAGTCTATGTAATTCACATGGAGGTTCTTCTACAACAAACGTAAGGTCCTTCGAAGTACTTGATTCAGGAGCTTCAACTTCTTGATTATCATCAGAAAAAAGATCCTATTCTTTAGGTGGGTCAGGAACAGGTAGTCCTTCTCCATGTGGAACAGGGCGCATTGCAGAAGGAATGTTAGGATAGATCAAGGCCCGCTTCTTCTTCGTGGAAATTCCCTTCTTGACGGAAGGAACCATACAAAAATAACAGTATCTGATGTGGTCGCTTGGCTCCCTCCAAATCATGGGCACTGCAAAAGGCATTGAGCGCCCCTTCCCATTAATACAATTTCTTAGATTGCTGGCACAAGTGTTACACACATTGTGGGGTGCCCAAGATTTACATTGGTCTCCAATTTTACAACCAAAGTAATATTGATAGGCTTTTCTTATTAGTTGTGTAATAGTCTGCTTTTGTGAGGAAAATGTCACTTCCCCACACACGTAGCAGAAGCTATCCGCACTGTTTACACAATTTCGCGGCATTTTTGATTATTGAAATCCTCAAAATGCCACTTGAAATAGTTCCGACAACTATTTAAAAATATACATTCGAAATACCAATATTTTTGCGTACTTGTAGTTGTATTTTTATGTCCTGCACTACACAAACGTCACACCCAAAACGCTGATAATTTCACTAAACCTGTCTTTTCTAACAATAGCAGAACACTACTGAGATAAGGAACACAATGAAACCAAACGTTCATATAGTTTCTCCAGTGTTGCCAGATCAGTGTAACATTTTACCCCAAACGAAGCGAATATATTTATTTTTAAAGCGTTATTATTAGACATGCCTGTAAAACGAAAAGTAGAGCTAATATTCGAAATTAACTTTCAAATTCGTGATCAGCACCACAAAATCAATAAGAATTAGCTGATTTTGTTCAATTTACATTTTCGTTGTTGAACAGTGTTATATGAGTACGAAATTACATTTATACATATAAACTAGTTCTCTCTTTGGTCAACCATAGCACACTGATAAGCATCAAATATTTTCTGGGCGCTAAGTATACGATATTATATGTAGGCGCTAAATCTACGGACGCTAAGTATACTCCACGGGAGCTTGAACTACTGAAAACAGGAACGAATCAAATCATTCAGAGCACGCGGGTTTTAACAAAGAGCGCGAGCAGTGACTAGTGTACCTATAGTAAGTGTCTTTGTTCAAGTGAAGATCTGTTACAATGTTAAGGCGATGAATTAAGTAAAGGTGTGTAGATGTATTTCTTTTGTGCTGCTTCATGATATAGAGAACAAAGTCAGTTTGAAATCCTTTTTTTTTTTTTTTTTTGATGCTGCTATACTAGAAAATTCAGGATCTTCCATGATTTTTACTGTGCTTTGATATTTTCGTCCTTGAGTTACAGAATGAGACGACAAACTAGCAACTAACAACGTTTAGGAACCTTAAGGTAAGGTTGATGCTATGATCTATTATTATTATTATTATTATTATTATTATTATTATTATTATTATTATTATTATTATACTAATAGTGCACAGTGGCTCAGTAGTATGGCGAGTTGCTGGTTCAATTCCGGCCTATCTTCCAATAAGTATTTCATTGCTTGTGATTGCTGAGCATAAGGTTCAATTGCGTTTGAGATTTCTGTGCGAAGAAAGAGAAACTAGGGTTTACGCTGTGAAGGTGACTGTCATTTAAATGTAATATGTATATGATACGTTGTAAAAATATTTAAAACTGGATAGATAAACGAAAATTACTTATTTTAGTAAACAAAAGCTGAATATATATTTGCGTAACACATGCTCTTAAGTAGTCATATTTAAACTAATAAGAAAAATTGAAAGCAGTCAGAAACAATGTGAATATAAGCTGTTATTATTTTATAGCAGTAATGCTTAAGGTTAAAATAGAGTTGTCGTTCGTCCCAAAAAATCCGGGACCGTCACGAAATCGAGATCTACGTTCCGGCGTTCCGAAAGTATTTAAATGTTCCTGATTGAAGCGAGGAAGAAAGAAATGAAATGTTATACTTTGTTTGTTTTCACCCACAGGATTAGTTATATAATTACTCTCTTCAACTTCCGAGTATGTTAATTCAAAAGTTGAAAAAAAACTTGAGTACATAATTCATGGGTTTAATTAAGTTCAGGATTAACTACTTTGACATTGAACGAAGCATTCGTTTCATTGAGCCAGGGACAGAAAGTTTTGTTGCTCAATTTATTGTTATCTTTAATACTCTGTTTCAATCTGCATCTTGCTTCTGAATTATGTTAATCAAAAATTCTACGTCCGGAAGGAAACATCATACATTGAATGAGATAAAACAGACTCTGAAAGCCACGAAACATGACAAATCCTGAGAAGTTAAAGAAAAAATGTTAGCCTGGGGAAGGGTTAAGCCATCTGATAACATTTGCTTAACTATGGAGTAGAAGACCTACTAAAATGAGAAAAAATGTGATTACGTAATACTTTAACAACTCTATCTAATGGAAGAAAGTAAATTAGCATGTAACATTTCTTTTCATTTTAAGCATTTCAAAGATTCTCGCAATTTACTAGCGTCCCGGATTCTCATTCTTAAAATATGTCAACTCTAGATTAAAACTAATTTTTTATACCAACACAAAATATATGTTCACTGCTAAAATCTAGCATTAAACTGCAACGATATCGTCCAGGACGGTACCTATGATAGAACTGCGGAACCAATTAATTGTGACTGCAGGAGTCAGGGTCTTTCACATCATTTTCGCTGGGCACTTTTGGAATTTCCATTGGGCTCGCAGATTCAGGAAGTGGTATAAGAATGCGTATATTCATGCAGTGAAGCCATATCTAGCAACTTGGTGCTACACCTAGCATAATTCACATGCATTTAGCATCTAGCATCTTGACCAAATCTATCATAATTCCATTCTTCCTTCTGGAGAAGAGAAAAAGAACCTCAATTTAGATGGTTCAAGAACCGTCAGGAATTATCCTTTTTAGTTGAAGCATGGTTGGAGCAATAAAACCAGTCACTATTTCCACTGTTGTATTGTTCAATTCAGAGAAATGTTCAAACTAGCAAACGTGACTCTGCAAAAGATGTTTACTTACCCATAGTTTTATTACTGTCATCTGAAACCTGAGTGTGTGGTTATCTGGAACGTTTATGTGCCTTTTCAACTTACAACTTGAGATGGAAGGGGGTATAAGCGTCAGAGGACATCTAGTAATATATCGCTAAACTAAACGCTTCAGGACTGTTGGAAGCGGCATGTTTTGTATACATTTCTTAAAATGTTATCCATTCATAAAACATAGATCTGCCCTTCCTCCCCTATTCTCTTTTCAATATAGAGAATCGACTCTTTTACTGAAGAAAGAACCATGAACCCTCCCCGAAAATGCTAAAAGTTATAATAGGTGTAAATATATATGACAAATCTGTGGGTGAATCAAATAATGCAGAAAAACAGGATGATGATGAAGAAGTCTTGTTTGAAGATAACAGAACTTGATGCAGCGCAGTCCACCACATGTACTAAATAAGCCTTGAAGTGTTCATATTTCTGTATGTGTACGTATGTGTATTTGCTTGCTTCTGAATACTTCTATGTACTTGTGTCTTATTACAACGATTGTACATCTATGCGATAAATTTCTTCCATTTTCGCATCTTGATTTTGGGCAACGGTACGTAAAAGTACGCAATCTGTTGAGTAGAAGAAGAAGAAGAAAAGAGATAATATTTTGTTGATTTTAGAATATAAAGGAATATGATTTAATCATAGGAGCTGAAAATCTATGTTGGTTATAAGTGTATAAACCGTACTCCTAGTTACCGTAACAGTATATAGTTGTTTACATAGTGGAAAGACTACAAGGTGGTTGCATGCGCATGTCGCTTGGAGCGCATGTCGCTTGGAGCGCTGTCGTGGCTGTGACGTCATCTGGTTTGCAAAAGACAACGGGAAAAGGCGCGGCCTTAAGTGACAAGTGAAAATGCTTTGTTACTTTGTTCTTTTAAATGATATCGAGAATGCCTAACTGTGCAGCGTACGGCTGTAGTAATTATTACAGAAAAACTAAGGGAACAAATATAAAATACGTTAGATTTCCCCAAAAAGAGGGGGAATGTCTCCAGAAATGGATTTTAGCTTGCAGGCGATAGGACAAAATAATCTTAAAATATGGTAAGTTTTACATAAAAGTAATAAATAAATGCAATGTTAAATGAAATTATAAAAAAGCGATTTCATTACGTAGTTTCTTTTCAGTATTAATTGTATATAATAATAGTATATAGGGCTACAGTAGCTTGTGTTAATTCTACATACAAAAATCCAATAGTACGATTTAAAAAAGACGAACTTTGAGGCAAGACCTGGATTCGAAATCATGAGGGAGGGGAACCGACAGAGATTATCATTTCTATCATCATTTCCTTCTACATAAGATATTGAGACAAAATTTTCCCCACAGAGGCAGGCATGTAACTCGAGAAGGGAGGCACGATAATCTAGGAGGCTTACCTCGCTCAAGTTACGCAAATGGAGAGCATTGAACGCGTTAAAGTAGTTCAGGTCCCATTTCATTCTGGAGGTCTGCATTCCCTGTAGCCTCGGTGCTAAAACGGGACGTTGCACTTCAAATTAACTAACGAATGAAAGGTACGTAATAACGATTAACGGTTACAAAGATATATAACAATGTATTAGATCAAGAGAATAAAGTATGGAGTATGTTTAGTACAAGGGGTCCAGAAGCACGTAAAAAACACAAAATTTACAGGGGAAATGAATGATGCAAGTACTTAGACGTAACATATCGTAACCAAATCTAACCTAACCTAACCTAAAGTAACCTAAGCTAACCTGAACTAACCTAAACTAACTTAATATTAGTAGAAATAAGCGAAATTCTATAACTTTTTTGGAAAATGATGCTGGACCCATACACTAATATAACATAAACTAACCTAACATAAACTAACCGAACCTAACCCAAACTCACGTAAACTAACCTAACGTACCCTAAACTAAGCTAATGTGAACAGAAATTACCAAAATTGTAACATTTTTTAGAGAAAAGAGCTGGACCCCTTCTGCTAAACATAGGCCTAACGTATCCACCTACCATGTCAGGGCGACATTGTCGGGACATTTTTACACTCAGATTTTGAAATTTTTGTTCATTTTAATCATAACTTTGGATAATTACATATACATATTTAGGGGCCCCCTCCAGAATTACAAGATTAAGAATGACTGCAGCAAATTTAAAAATATGGTAGAT
The DNA here is from genome assembly GCF_964235325.1 of Thermobia domestica. NCBI lineage: Eukaryota > Metazoa > Arthropoda > Insecta > Zygentoma > Lepismatidae > Thermobia > Thermobia domestica. The sequence continues at coordinate 36,539,027 of NC_137467.1, forward strand.
TCTCAACCAATCATGGAAGCACGGTGGCTCAGTGGCAGAAGGCTCACCTCTGGTGCAAGGGATACTGGTCCGCTTCTCGGTCAAGTGAGTTTGTGGTGCATAACATCGTGTCCGTGAGTTTCTCGGGGTACTCCCGCATTCTCATTCCACCAAATTTCACATAATCATTCACTTGCATTTATCTTTTGTCTTCTTTAGTCCACAGGAATGAGAAAACTTATCAAGAAAATTAAGAAAATTATGTAATTTTATGTTTTATATGTTTTCTAGTCTAGCTGTAACACCCCTACATCGCTTTCACCTACGCCTAGTACTTTGTTTCTTGCTTGAAATAGTCAAGTTGCAATTTCGTTGTTTGAGGTGCTTTGTATATACATATTTATTTCTGTATATTTTTAGAACACAATAGTATATGTAAGTTTTATTTCGTACAAATGTTTAATAATACAGTTTGTTATGGCGTAAATTTTGACACTGATATTCAGAGAACTGTCAGTTTCACCAAACCTTTTATTTAAATACAAATTCTATAAATAAGCGATCAGCGACTTCAAATAAGATTATTTTTTTATAAATCAAAAATAAAAACGATGTTTAAAATATTAAATACGTGCGTTCCTGTTCAATAAAGTTTTTAACCTCCCCTGAGATTCTGATGACTCTTACGTGGGAGGAATCTCTTAAAAAAACTGTCCAAGCATAACGAAAACATACGTACGTGCATTTCTGTTTACGAAAACCATGAATTCTTCCTTGAGATATTCTCAAAATTTATATGGGGTCATAAGTAAAGAATTCTCTTTCAAGCAAAATAATAGTAATAGCAAATCAAAACCGATCAATGTGTTACGAAAATATACTTGAGCATACATAAATATATAATAATGAAATGCATTAACGACACACTGTGTTATAGATTATTCAGGCCTATACATACTCGAGTGTATTATTTCAGATATTTAAAAAAAGAAAAGAAAGAAAGAAAAGAAAGAAAAAGCAGAAAATGTAGTGAGTAATATTGGCTTGTTCAAGCTTCAAAGTTGTTTAATATGAACTGGTATTGCTGTTTCTTTTGCTATTGTAAATATCTTCCTTTGAATTCACTTAGCTTAAGCATTGTGTTACATTACGTTTATATAATTATTGTTTGTACTAAAATTTTTACTTCGTTGAAGATCACTATAAATAGAAGAGAAGTTTGCGTACAAGATACCAGCGAGTAAGCGCTTGTTAAAAGTTCATCTGACTCTCGCTTGCCACGTCTGCGACCAGGATGACGTCATGCGCCAGAGCGACAAGAATGTAGCACTGCATTGCATCCACCTTGTAGTCTTTCCACCATTGTTGTTTAAAGGTTGCTATGACGACAGAAAAAGATTATAATTAATGGAGTTGTGAAAAGAATAATAAAAAGGTAATAGAGATATAAGTGACGTGTCTGATTTAGAGTAATTTAATCGTGTAGACAATTTAAAATTTACACGAACTGTGGGCTAAATGTAACGTGTAAGAATAATAAGTTAATAATCGTTACATTATAATTAGCAACTAGATTAAGTGGAAATATAAAACAGATTTGATGGCTGTCAAATTCACGTAATCTTGGTAGGTCATTATTTTTTAATATTTAGTAATATTAAATTAGATTATAGTTTAGCGTCCTTTTTAGGAGCAAAGTTCTATAAGACATGAACCTACAGTTTAACGTGTGATTTGAACCACACGAGCTCCTATCGGGAATCAAATCCCGGTCTCCCGCCCCTAAGATGCGTACTTTAACCACATAGCAACGGGGGAGCTCAATATTTAGTAATATGTTTATTAAGTTGTAAAATTACATTTGCGTAACTTTCATTATTATAATCTTCACAATATAAAGACTCAGCAATGCGAATTACATTAAAAAAAAAAAAAAAAGCAGAAAGCCCATCTCCTATATTTCAGTCTCAGGTTGGATTGCGGGATAATAGAAATCCGAATGAGATTTTTCTATTCTATTCCGTATAATAGACCTGTTCCTTCATAATCTCCGTGTTTGATAAGAATAAGTACGAATAGAAATTTAAGTCACATTCAAATATATTAAATGTTTGATTAAACTGGGGATGGTTGAGAAATGAAGTGCACTTGAAGGTACGCTATTTCGCAACTCAGTGGATACAATGTGAATGTATTAAAAGTCTAATTAATGACTCATCAAATTTAAAGTTTGTAAAAATATTATCTGTCAACACTAACCGTGAGGATTTTTTTTTTTAATTCGATCGCTAAAGAAGTTACTTTCCCTGTTCACCAGGCCTCAGTAATCGTTAAACATTAAGTTTGCACAAATATTCTCTCACTCTGTAAAGGCAAGTTTTTTTTTTCAGTTTAATGCCTGAGTTTATTTGTTTCATATATATATATATATATATATCGGGTGTTCTAAAAATGGCGGCCACGGACCACAGAGTGTTATTCTACAAGTAAAAATAAAGCAAAAAACTATATATATTTGTAATACTTTTCGAAGCCTCTCAGATCATCATCACACAGCATTCTTTCGTCACCAACTTATCCAGCAGCACATTCCTCATCTTTTCCCATCATAGCACTGTTTCTCCACACCACTAATAAGGGCTATACATATGTCTTTCATCAGTCCTGAGCCGCCCCAGGACAGAAGATTAATATGCATTTGTCTGTTCTAACATCCATCTACTGTGTTGTGACGTCCAGAGCACCTCACTCATCACTATTCATATGTCATAAATTTGTACTATAATCTCTTTCAACAGTACCTTCTATAAATTTCACAAAATTTTATTCTGCTCTACTGCTATTATCACTTTTTTGCACTTTTGTTATTTTCCTGCAATCGCACCTTTGTTTACTAGTTTCATACTTTGTTTAATATTGTTTTGTTTAATAATATTTTGTTTTCATATTTCGCTTTGTTTATAGTATTGATAGATATAATCTTTGTATTTTGATTTTGTTAATGACTAAAATAAATATTTGTTTTACAGCTCCTTGACCGACCATAATATGAATAAAGACTAATTGATGATCTCAAACCCCAGGCGAAGAGAGAGGGCGAAACCCTCTAGTGGTAGATTATATACAACTAATGTTTATTCCAATTACCAAAAACAAAGAAAGATTGTTCCACTCATAATAAGATGCCCTCACACTTTCGTATGCAGAAATAAAGTGTTAGCTACAATCACTACCCTAAAAAGAAAAAAAAAATCGAAGCCTCGCCTGGAGACACAAATTGCACTATGTGACAACGTCGCAAAGAAGAAACCATACATTAGCTGTACCAACCTACCAAATAGTTATATCGATTCTTTCCAGATAGCAGCTAAAGTCGATATTCATTGACAAGAGCATAACTTATTAGATCGATTCAGCAGCTTATTGCATTCGTAGAGAATTGCTAATGGCTCCAAGCTAACCTGTGATATTGCCACATTGTGAAATTTTGATTCTCAATAGCGGCTGAAGGAGGCCTTGGATGGCAAACCATCATATAACATTTTCTCTTTATTGTGGCCTGTAGAATAGTATTCTGTGGTCCGTGGGCGCCACCTTTGGAACACCCGATATATATACCCGATATATGTACACGCTGTTTGCTCATTTATTTCATTATCATTCCTGAGTGCATCATTTTATTTGTGTACATGATTACAATTAAAACTCTTCATTAAAATAATGAATATAAATAGGAGCTGGTCTTCAAAATTAGTTCGTAAAAATAATGTGAAAATCTGGCATAATTCAAGCCCGTGTTTTGCATAATCGCGAGTCTCGACAGTGGCAACGCTAATTCATAGTATCAAAATATCTAAAAATTAGTACTAAAAATCACAAAAGCAAGGGCATAAAACACTCATAGCTTGCTTTCTCCAAAAATCCTACGACAAGGAACAAATAAGTGATGTACTTGGATCCTAAAGGCTCTGACTCCAATCCAAGAAGTACAGTAATTTCCCAGGGGTTACTTGTAATTTCACGTTTAGTAAAAGCAAATGTTTTGAAATCTGTCACGTTTGAGGAAATTACTTTATTTCATCATTTATAGGTATTGCACTGCTTGTAATTATTGTACAAGATATGTTCACCTTTAATCAGAGTTTACCAAATTAATTAACCAAGATAGGTTCTGCCACCTCTGAACATCTCTTAACCTATACACATTTTGATGAATCTAACCACTAGTGATGGACAGTGGGAACATTCCCGGTGGAAAGGAATTTAAAATATGGGAATATTCCTGAATTTTTTCTCTGGTCTATAAATTCCCGGGAAGAAATTTATTTCCATTTGTTTACTTAATTTTCCAAATTATAAGAACCATATCACTAATTACTTTATTTTAATATATTATGATTTACTTCTAGGTTTTAAAGAATTTGCAGGTTAAAAATTTAAAATTTGATTGTACTTTAAGTATATAACTAATATGATTTTTTTCAAATTTCCATTTCCATTTGCACTAAAAAGTAATGTAATTGTAATTATAATACTAATATTGAGGGGCCAAAACTAGGAAAAAGTAGGATGATTTACGGAAGAAATGAGTTGATAGTGGTGTTCAAATAGTCAAGAAAGTATCGAACAAATTTTTCTTCTTTTTTTTAGGGCAGTGGGGGATTTGTACAAACCGTAAAAGTAAGTGGAAGTGATTTATGTGAGAAAAGAAAGTGAATTGTTGGTAACGAAGATAGAAAACAACTTGCCATGCGGGGATCTAACCCGCCATCAATCGCTAACGCTCGCTCTGCAATGCTATCTGAATTTAATGTTGGTAACATAATTTAACGTATAAAACCATAAAACAACCGCATCGGAATAGAACATCGCAAAAAAATAGCTGCAAAAGCTGGCCCCCAATACTAAACAATAGCAAAAATTAGCAAAGTACTAATTTACAAATGATGAAAAGGAACCATTTTGTAAAGTAATGCAGAATTATGTAGAAATAGAGATGAAGTACTATTAATAAACCCTGAACCACCGTTAGTAATGGACGTCGGTCTGTCTCCTCTCTCTGACTCGAATTTCTGAAGAGGTACACGGACTTCTCTTACATGTGAATTTCGAGAAATAGGTAGAAAGAAAGGTCGTGTATGGCAATGTTACGTGCTAAATTATAAAGATAAATCAGTATCTTGCAAATTTTGTGACCATAAATACGTATGCGCAAATGTTGATAAATTGGTGAGACATGTATCTTATGGCAGTTACCCAATCTAATTGGTTTATAACATTTAAAAATTCAATATAATATCAGTAGTAAAGTCAAGTATAGAAAATCCAGTTAATTATAAATTTAAACTTTTTAGCGGTGTGAAAATATGCGGACTTACTATACCATTTTTTCCACATATTTACTTTCATAGAGCGTATTATCTAAATATAACAAAATTTTAATAAAGTAACATAGTAGGCCCTACCGTTCAGAATATACATTGTAAAGAATCCTCTGGAGACAACTGTAATAATATACTGTGATAAAAAACGAATTTAACTTCGAAATCTTAATACAGTAATAGAATGCACTTTTTTGTGATAGTACATACATTCCCGGAAAAATTCTCGTTTTGTGAATCTTCCCGGGAATATTCCCCGGGAATATTCCCGAAAAATATCTTCCCGAGAATTTACCCATCACTACTGACCACGCTTCCTAGTAAGGTACTTTATATAATACTTTTGTATCTTTTCTTCTTTTTCCATTAACTACATGCATACAGAAAATAAGGTGAAACTTTTAAGTGCAACTGTGGGAATCCTCTATTGTCAATTTTACAAACCAAAGACATTGTTCTTTTTTGTTCTCGTAAATTTACCAGGGTTTCCCCAGGTGGGTTTTGGGGCGCTGGAACCGTCTATGGGAATATCTAAGATTACCGTAAGGTTTACATATAAAATGGTACATTTTTGTTCACAGAAATCTAGACTTTTTCCAGATACTAAGTTCGAAAAATTGATTGTAAATACTTACTCATTCCCTTTTAGGTCTAGATCATTTTCCCTGCAGTTTTGTCGGTACAGGAATGAAAAAAGAAAATGAAATCTGTGAGTTTTACGTTCGACGCCTATGCCAGCTAGGCTAAAGGAGACGATGAAGAGGAGAAATTAATAAAATGGTAAAATGCGAAATTGAAATGAGATGAAATTTGTAAGATTTACGTCCCACGATTATACCGGTTAGGCTAAAGGAGGCGGTGATGATGAGAAATGAATAAAAAGGTGGAATGAAGAAAGTGGGGGGAAACGGGAGAACCCCGAGAAAACCCACGAGCATGGTGTTTGTCCACCACAAAGTCAACACGACGCGAGCTGGGATCGAACCAGGGATCCGAAGCATCGGAGTTGAATGGTCTACCACGTTTCTTTAAAAAAAAATCTGTAAGTTATACATGAGATTTATATAGAAATATAATGTCTCAAGACATTGTACAATAAGAAAACAAATTGTAGGTGGCGTAGTTAAAAAGATAGGTTACATGCGTAATTCCTGTAGTTTTTGGACTTAACGTACAGTAGACGTATAACTGAAAACGCATGTTTTATAATACTTTCTGTATAAGTGTTCCATCTACACGTACTTTCCGTATGAAACAATGTAGGCGGTCAGGATCTCACATACAAATGGACGTATATAACATATAGCTGACAAAGGTATCATAAGTATATGCATGTGATATACGGGAAACTGTTAGATGTCAGACATCCTCCACCTAAGGGCAGTGAATATGTAGCATACGGATAACGTATGCTCCGTATTGATTTATATAGTAAGCAAGAGGATACCGTATATTTGTACAATAGGGGAGAGGTGCCGAATATCGCACACATTTTATTTTTCGTACGTAGCGAAGCAGAAATAGTTGAAAATGAAAACAGAACAAGGACAAGGCAAAGGATGGAGTGTTTGCCAACTCGTGTGATGCCTAGAATGGATTTCAATACATTAGATACTTGTACATAACGTTTTAAACAAAAGTCTACGATTTTCCGAGTTGAAAACAAGTGTACATAATATCGTACCCCAGTGCGATATTAAGAACACATTCTGTAAGGGCATAATGTGTAAGACTTTGTTGCCGAAAACCAGAACAAGAAGTTATAATGAGGCATGTAATTAAACAGAGGCCTCTTACATGTTAATATGCTACAACTATTAAGGCTTCTTACGTGCTACAATAGAAAAAAAAAACATGTTTGGTCTACATTCTAAAGCATACAACACATTCTTGTACAAACTATCTAGAAATGGAACATGGACATTGCAGAATAGCTTATATGTATGCTACAAATTACAAATGAAACATCGAAATTGCATAGACCTACAAACAAAGCTAGAAATATTCAATGAAATATCCAATGGATGCTTTGAAAAAACATTAGAAAAGATGTAGTTAAAGAAGAGGCGAAATAACAAAAACAATGCCGCCAATGCGGTTCAGTGTTCACGTCAAATTCAATGTGAAAGTGATTATTCTAATCTTCCAAACACAAATCACACACAAACTGCTTGTAGACGTCAGTACTCGTGCATAGCTCATGCCACCAAGAGCTACACTGAATACAACGGATCCATTTTTCGCTTCCTTTGTCACCTGAAAATGTTCCGTTAGAATAAGGACATTCTCAGTTTTCATTTTCACTGTCTTCATCAGTTGACACTAAATGAAAAGACACATCCAAATCTTCATCACTGGTTATGCCAGGGCTTCTTTTCCGTGTTCTTTTCTTTCCCTTCTTTAACGTTTGTTTATTCTCTGTATGAACGTCTTTCCTTTCTAATTTGCTTTGCTGCTTTCTTTTCATTTTGTTTGACTGTTCCTTTTTGAGATGCGCGTTGCAAATCTTCAGTGAGTTTATTTTTGTATGGTGAGCTTGTTAGAAGAGTAGCAGAAAAACCTCGTTTTCTTCTAGACGTACCAGGATTACTTAGAACATGATGAGGCACTGGGCTTATATCCGATGTTAAGACGAGCGACGATGCACCGGAGGTGCATCCATTTGAAGAATGCGAAGACTGGTTGAACGTATCGGTGTTTCCTAAATAACTGCCTTCAAAAGTCGTTGAAGAGTGAGCAGCAGGTGACTCATGCAGGCCTAATGCTGTAGATGTCTTGGGATCTTCTGTTGGTGATGTAGGCCTAAGTGTTCTCACGTGTGTGGAAGCCACAGTCCCTTCGTTTGCTGCTTCCTTGCTGACTTCGTTTGCTTCAGCAATGTATTCATGCTCAGGAAATATATTTCGATCGCAGGGGTACAGACTAGTCACTCGATATCCATTGGCAGCTACTTCAATTGTGGCAGCCTTTTGTAAGCTTCTTCAAACAATGCTGCAACTTCGTAGTGTGTAACTGCTCTGTGTTTGTTATGTTTGAGCCATGTCTCTATTGGTTGCGCATAATATGTCGCCAGTGGTTGCATAAAAGCTTTGTCGAGAGGTTGCAATTTATGTGTCGTGTGTGGTGGCAAAGAACAAATGTGAACACCATTCTCGCGTGCCAATTGAAGCAACCTAACATTGCGCGTATGTGAGTAATGACCATCCAGAATAAGAATAACTGGATTATCTTTGGAGGGTCTGACGTTCGTTAAGAACTGCTCCTGGAACCATTTAAGGAAACTATCAATTTGTATCCAGCCTGAGCTGTGGCAATGAGCGATGGTGCCATAAGGGGCACCATCCAGAAGTTCCTGCTTCATATTCTTTCTAGGATATACAATGAGGAGTGGTACAAAATGCCCTGACACACTCATGCATGAAACCACTGTGACTAGGGAACCACGTTCCGCGGACGAAACTGAACCAATTTGCCTTTTCCCTTTAAGAGCAATCACCTTTGTTGTTTTGTGCTGGACGATGGTAAGGCCTGTGTCGTCAACGTTGTAAATTTTTGTTGGGTCATAATGCACAATGTCAACCAGTGGTTCGTATATATGAAAAAATGCATTAACCTTTTCTTTAGCAAGACTTGTCGGTTGATGTTTTCGTAGAGTGAGCTTCGGATTGCAAGTCATAAAGCCACGAAGCCATTTAGCACCAGCTGACTAATCGTTCTTTGGAAATGGATGCGGAATTGATTTCAGCGAGTTGAAAAGCTAAAAGTTTGATATCCTTGGCCGTTAAACCAAAAAACACAGATTCCATATCTACACAATACTTCACTAATTCACTTTCCAGATTGTACCCAAGAGTTGGTTTTCGCCCTAACCTAATAGAACTAGCTTATCTATATCCTGTTCGGCACAACCCACACGGAATATGCCCTATACAGCCTAATGTGATATCATTCCAAGGTGAAAACTGCTATTAGTAATATCGCACTCGTGCGGTATTTGGAACATATGTAGGGTGCGATATTCGGCACAAGTGGGCATGCTAACATGGCGCCTACTTCTACCAACACATTTGGTATCCACTTCGCAATATACACTTTACACTATAACTAGGTAGTTACACATACCATTTATGCACTAATGATATGATTATATCATACCTTTGACTGCAGAATATATCGTTGAAAACAATCTTGCAAAATATTTTGGCCTTCACCAAAATTGCAACAGCTCGTGATTTTCTTCCACCTGCACACAGCGCGGCGAAACTCCGTCTACTGGAGTAGATACCTCAGCCGATTATAGTACACGTGTTAACACCAGGGTGCAGCACTCCCTGGCCGAAATCCAACGGGGTACGAAATTAGGAAGGGGTGTGATAATCGGCACTTCTCCCCTATACCGCTGTCCGGAGAACGGATTTTTCTCTATGTAGTTGTACTAGGCAAGAAAGTACAATACGAAAGACATTATGTAATCAAGCAAAGAAAAAATTCTCTACTAATTAAATATGAGATGTAAAAAATTCGTGAAATATTTGTAATCCTGCACCCGACGCCTTAATTATCACCGGGAACGTTGCAAATTATCAAAATATTCAATTGCTGTGCAGTAAAGTCTTCTGTGAAGCAAGTATAGTAGGGTTGTACCAAGGAGCCATGTGACGGTTGTGTTCCAAGTTGGCGATATTCAGGGAAAAGAAAAATGTTCGTTTTAAAATACTGTTTAGGTTTACGGTAGATGAGTGCGAGCCATACAATAACTTGGTTCCAAATTGGTCCAGCATCTAAACATTCCGAAATGCGATGGTATAAGGTATCTCTGTGTCCACAAATAAGACAAGTCAGTAGAACTACGACAAATAGCGTGTAAGCGTTCATTTGTGGGACTCAGATTACGAATTCCTTGGTACACATGGAAAGAAAGTATTTGACAGTTGACTAATTTTCTTTTGTCAATAACTCGGCAACAAATGAATTAATTTGGGTCTTTTTGCTGCTATCCGTAGAATAGTTATAACCAGTGTTCGAAGTGGAAGAAAGGCAGAGGCGGAATGTTTTATTACGATCTTGACTTGACATATCGGCTATCTAAATGTTGAAATACAATGAGAGTATGTTGCCTAAAAGATTGCACTTCTATTTACATAATGACTGAAAACCATTGAAGAGCTTCTCTGTAGTTCCGGGGGGCATAAAGAGAAATTGATCCCCTGCCAACAACTTTCTGCATTTTTTTTTTTTTTTTTTTTTGTTAATGTATCCTTATGTTGTATTATAGAAAATTATAAACGTAGATGCTTAAAAACCTATTTTTTATGTTAACAATTTCCTACGGGAAAACTCCCGGACCCCTACTCGACTGAAGGGTATTCCAGTCTCCTGAAGATCCACCTCCACAGTAGACAACACCTATATTCTTCCATGCTCAAAACACGATATTACATGCATTAAGGCAAGAAGACACACACACAAACATACATAACAAAGAAAGAATTCAATATAGCACATGAAAATATAAACTAGATGAACTTCTTTGATGACACCTCATTTTAGAAAGAAGAGATACAGAAAAAATAACAAAAAATCGTGTTGTCAACTAAGAAATTATTTCTATATAAGAAATAAAATCTTCTTAAGTGTAAAGCTATTCATCAATTACTGTGCTAAAATGGATTTATTAAAGATATTTAGTATCTACTCTCCAGTGACGGTATGCCTTGATCAGTAAAAAACCAGAGGTGGTATGCCTTCATCACAGTAAAACTAGAGGTGGTATGGCATACCACCGTATACCTTCTCACTTCGACCACTGGTTATAACTTGATAACTTGCCAATTCGGTACTCTAATAGGCTATTTTTCGTTGAGTTATTAGGAAAAGAAATTTTTTCATCTGAAGAATACTTTCCTTTGCGTTTGTACCACGGACTTTTCACTTCACTGGTGAGGAGATGATGATTCAAATTCTACGAAATCGCGGGCCAGCTGTGATGTGGATGGTACATGGTGATAGAAGCAGTTTTTGAATTCTCGTGTTGTTGATGGTGTATGTTGTAGAAAATGTGTGTATTGCAGGCTTATTCTGGGGACAAGGGGGGCAAATATGTCCAAGTTAAGATGAGGTCTCGAAGATAGGATGGACGAAGATTGTCATGGCGTATGTGTTGGATATTTTTTCCGTGAAGGCTTGCTGTTCAGCAGGTTAACCACTGTGCAGTGGTGAATGTGCATTTAAGGAATGTACATGTATGTTTTTTTTAACAGTAGTGATTTAGCTTTCTGTCGAATATTAACCAAATTGAGACCACCGTGAGCATATCGGACGGACACAACCGGCCGTCGTACTCGGAAAAGGCATCCCTTCCATACAAGTCGCCCAATCAGGGAGTCTATTTTCTTGGCACACATTTCCGTTAAAGGAAAAATTTGTGCCACATACCAAAGTTTGGAGCAAGGGTAAGCGTTAGCATACCATACTCATTGATACAAGGGAAGTGCGCGTGGTTTATCTGCTTCAAGTTGTATACGCATTTGTGTTATGATCGGGTTCCATATATGCTGCTGTTGATTCTTAGCATCATTTGAGAATGAAATCTCAAGAATTTTAAGAACGGAGACAGACTCCACGGTCCAAGGGTTCAACGGGGAATTCGGATTTTGCCAGTTATGAAACAATAATTGCTTAGATGTACGTGTACTGATTATTTGTCCATTGAGCAAAGAATAGAGCTCAACATGTTTAATTGCTTTCTGAAGATGAGAAAATTCAGTACAAAGCAGTGTATCATTATCTGTATATGCATGGATATCAAGCTTGTGAAAATCATGTAATAGTGGATATTGATTTTTTTTTTTTTTTTTTTTGTAGTGAAGGCTCAAGTCCAGGACTGAAAAATAGGGTCTACATCGAAAGTGCGCGTTTAAGGTCTATAGCATTTGACAAATGATCATTTAAATGAATTTTGGAGGACGCATTTTCGTATAACAGTAATGAAGCTGATGAAGGATGGAGGAAACGCATATGCCTTAACCCTATAAAGCTAACATGTTCAAAAAGTTACGTTAAAGCTAACGTATCGTAAAATTTACGACTGGTTACAAAAACTTAACTACATACATATCTTTTTACAAACTGGGACTTTAATGATTACAGTTGGTAGGAATACATATGAGTGAACATTTTTGCAGCCAGTTTGGTTGTTCAAACTTTTTCCGCGCAGTACACACAGCATTTTCCACGATGTTCTCCGTAGATCGGCCTGTTGCAGCGGCAGCAATACATTGACGTCATTCTCCTCTTGGCTGATGGACAAATCTCATAAATTGTGCGAGTCTGGTTTTTGGACTGGACAACATTCTTCTCTGCCACCGGTATTTTCAGGATATCAGCAATGGATTGCCGGAGTTTCCGGGGCAAATTTGAATATTGAATCCGTTCTTGGAGCCATGGCTCAATAAGACTGCCATGAATTTTTATGGCGAATTTTCTTCTAGAAAGAGGCTTTTGAGCCATTTTTACAACGTTGTGAACATAAATGAAGTAGGCATTAACCAGGGTTATGTTTATCATCCCAAAGAAGACACACAAGGCCCATCGTTTGGTCTTACGGCTGCATGACACATTTGGTCCAGTCTAAGCATTATAAGTCCTTTCGTTGCATTATAAGTCTCGATAAGGTCACTGTCACCAATACCTGTTCGATTCATTTTTTAGCTTTCCTTGAATAAATACTATAAAATAAAACCAACACTTTCACTAAAATGTATCTCTAAGTTCACTCTAGATGTATAAAATAAGAGTAAACAATGTTAAAGAATCCAAGCGTTATTCCTAATGTATCGTAAACCTTACGACCGGCTAACGAGTTTATATAGAAACACAGCCAGAAACTAAGCAAGTAAATACTGCCCAACAATGCAGGCTTAGTAGAAAACGGAACTCAGCGGGCTAGTCCATTTTCGCCGGGCGAGGGGGAAGGAACATCAAAATAATACAACTCGCTCGTAAAATGTATGACACGTTAGCTTTATCGGGTTAAGTACTGTAGAGATACATTGATGAGTGATACTGTCAAAGGCTTTCCGAAAGTCAAGTGAGAGTATACAGGCTGGGAGATGTTTAGACTGGTAATATGAAGTAATCTCCCGCATTTTGGATAGTCCTGCTTGTATATTATACGTAGGATTGAGTGCGGCTTGATAGGGACGGGTGAGCTTACTTCAGATGGGTTTTAAGCGGCTAGCAATCATTTTGGTAAATACATTAAGATCGGTATTCGGAAGCATAATAGGACGAAATTCCTCAAGAGAAAATCGTCCGAATTTTTATGAAGGAGGATCAAGATCTCATCATTCTGTGGAATACTAGAAGCGCGTAATAATTCATTCATTATTGCAAGTACCGTCTGACCCACTATATCCCAATGATGCTTATAGAATAGGTACGGTATTCCATCAGGACCAGGGCTGGAGGTGTGTGATTTCTTCAAAACACTCGTCAATTCCTCTACCGAAAAGGTGTGCATGTGCGAATCCAAGGCACAGGAGGGGCACTATTAATATTGAAAGCTAATGAGATACCTGGGCATGACGTGATTTCACTAGTGCAGCAATGTCCGGTTGAATCTTCGTGACGCACATTATCAAGTCATTTAAAATACTCAATAACTTCTTAACAACTGTCCAAGTTTTTTAAATCAAAATTATAAATCACTTTATTTTTTATCATGTGAGCCAAAACTAAGGAAGTTATGAAGTTTTAAAATTTTCAAACGGCTTCCATTTTGAAACAGTAAGGCGGATCGGGTTCGATATTTGTAATATGAATGAGCTGACCAAATTTAGTTTTAAGGCGTTCGCTTTTAGGAAAGTTACTGTATCCACTATATAGAAGAAATGAATTCTAGACCCTCTATTATAGATTTAGATTTAAATCGTAAGATCTCAGCAATAGGTATATTAAAATTCCCAGTTAAGCTTATCACAAACCAGAAATTATAAGGGGGTCACTTGCAGAGACAGGGGATGTGATAAAATGAGGGTCGTGATAGGAATTAGTTTGAGAACCACTGTGCTAATGGGACACGGTGGCTCAGTGGTACATTGAGTTGCAGGTTCAATACTGGCCTATATTCCAAGGCACTTTTTCATGGGTTGCCCTAGGTAAATGTTTCAGTTGGTCACAAGGAAGCCGGTGAGGTCAGATTTACATCGAAATTTCACCACCCGAGTGTGACGTATTATCATGAGTGTCAAAGTGGGACAAAAGGAGCCCTGTGGGGCGTCTAACCTCCTTCGCTCAGCTGTTTCGTAACGTAAGTTAATCACATTTTTTATCAATAAAGTTGTGTGTGCAGTCTCCAACACCTCCCCTCTTTATCTCCCAACTACTCCCTAAAACCCCTCGCTCTCCGAGGGCTTAACTTCTTACTTTTATGTTGGTTTATAACGTAGTTGTTTATAAGAGCTATTAGAGGTATGTGGTGGAAAAAGCAAAAGTTATTCATTATGTACTACGTACAAGGGAAAATGAATATTATTTTAATAGAAACATGTGAAAATTAAAAATAATAATAATAATAATAAAAGGACATTCTTCGTGCTGGGTTTGAACCCAGTCTAAAATCGATTTTAATTACTAGCCCACTCACAAGTATGTTCGGCTACAAAGACCGACACCATTTACCTTTTGCTTTGTGATATATTTATGTTACATGACGATAAACGGATAACTCCAACCAATCAGAACTGTATATTTAGTTCCTATGACCAGGGTCTAGCGTGATTAAAATATTTGCTGTTCCAAGAACCATGCGATTTTAAAGATTTCACTTCTTCTGTTTACTGAGGATATGCTTATGCTGAAAGAGAGAAACTGGAGCTTGCAATATGGGGGTGATTATCATTTAAATGTAATATTTTGATGACACGTTGTTAAATTCGACAGTAGTCTCACTCAAACTAATCATAAACATTATCATTACATAACCCTAATGCTTACTTAATATTTCCCAACTTTTACAAACAAGATAAAAAGTCATCTTATCAATATAAAATAGGCTTATATGTTCGCTAACAGACGATACAATTAGCTATGATTGCAGCCTTGAAGACTGATATAACTTTCATCTCATTCTGAGTACTATTTGAATTTGCATGGGGTGTACGAAAATTACGTACATAAACGTAAATTAGGTGAAATTTGAAAATAATAATTGAAGAAGCAAGGGTATAAAACACCCATAATTTGCTTCTCCCAAAAATATTTTTATTATAACAATATAAACACATCAGTTGTTTGATCTGCCTCAGTTTTTTTTTTTTGGTAAGTGACTAGCCGTTTCGGCTAGAACCCTGTTAGAGGGTTATGCCCTCTCTTAGGGAACTGAAGTATGACAACAGTAGATGTGCCTTATTTTGAGAGGGTCTCAGAGTTCTTTATTAAAGCTTGTTACAGCGATCAAAGACTTAGGACCTGTGCGGGCCTTAACATCAGGCAGGGAAAGGGTGGCAGAGCAATTACATGATGTACAAGATGCAACTTAGTTGCCATTATATAGGTTATATGGAGTTGTGGAAGGAGTTATTGTGCAACATAGGATGGAAAGATGAGCGGAAGATGGTCAGGAATTTGATAGTCAGCAAGTAACTCCAGGTCTAGTGCATCAGGAGGTAGTGTGTAGCAGTACAGAGTATACAGGAGTGATAGCGGTGGATGGAAATATCGAAATGCTGATGGGTGGAGTGCCATATGATGCATAGTAGTCAGAAGTAGAGGATGGTGTGCTTCATAACGATTGTGTATGTAGGTGAGACGTAACTTTTCCAGATGAAACTGTAGAGATGGAAACTCAATGCGGTTGTATAATTCTGCTGTTGGGCTAGGTAACTTAATGCGAAATGCAATACGTAGTGCATGTCTTTCTAAGATTAAGAGCTTTTCGTAGAAAGAGCGTGCAG
The DNA here is from genome assembly GCF_964235325.1 of Thermobia domestica. Classification (NCBI taxonomy): domain Eukaryota; kingdom Metazoa; phylum Arthropoda; class Insecta; order Zygentoma; family Lepismatidae; genus Thermobia; species Thermobia domestica. The sequence goes on from NC_137467.1 coordinate 36,555,342, forward strand.
CAGCTATCCAAGCAGTGTGACCGTATGTTAGAGTCGGTCGTAGGAAAGCTTTGTAGGTATTTAATACTGTAGTAGGTTTCAAGCCCCATGTTGTTCCGGTTAACCTCTTTAGAAGATTTAGTCTATTGTAAGCCTTGGCGGTGACTGTTTGAAGATGTGGTTTCCATGTTAGATGTCTATCGAATGTAATGCCCAGATAGGTCACTGTTGAGCGTGCCTGTATAGGTGTATGGTTGACATGAAGTGTGAGGCGGTTGGGATTTCGACGGACTCATGAGGTTTTCTTAGAGGGAATGAATACAATCGCCTGGGTTTTCGTGGCATTAATTGTAAGTTGCCATTTATCACACCAGCGGAGGAAATCGTCAATAGCTGTTTGCAAAGATTTGTTTATTGATTGGATAGTCGATCCTAAAGCAAGAAATGCAGTGTCATCGGCGTACTGAAAAAGATGGACTTTACTGGTAGTGGGGGCATATCAGCAACGTAGAGAATGTATAGAAGTGGCGATAAAGCCGATCCTTGAGGAACTCCGGATAGCAGAAAAATAGGGTGTGATAGGCAGTTGTTAATAGAAACATAGGAAAGGCGTCCCACTAAGAAGTTGTAAATCAGACGGATATATGTGAGAGGAAAACGGTGCCGTATTAATTTATAGATAAGTGCTAAGTGCCAAACTTTGTCAAACGCTTTCTCTAGATCAAACAGTACAAGACATGATGGCTTGACGGAATTATAATGATGTGTGACCATAGTGGATAAGCGAAGCAGTTGGTCGTTGATAGAATAGCCTGGTCTAAATCCTGCTTGATGGATGGGAAGAAGGTGGCGTCTGTCGATGTATGTATGTAGACGTCGGACAAGTATGCGTTCTAAGATTTTACTGAAGGTAGACGTTAATTGTATTGGACGATACGATGATACACTTTCAGGTGGTTTGTGAGGTTTTGGAAACATTAACGTCTTTGAAGTCTTCCACTGAATAGGGAAATAGCCTGTTCGAAGTATGAAGGTAAAGATGCTGGCAAGCAGAATAAGCAATGAAAGCGGACTTTCTTTGATATGTCGGTAGGTGATATTATCGAATCCTGGTGCACTATTACGTTTATTTCGAACAACAGTGATGATGTCCTGAACTGTAATTGGTTCTGTCAAAGGTTGATTAAGTGGAAGGGTATGGTGTAGATGAGGCTGTAAGGAAGGAGATGACGTATTGACTGCGTCTGCTGGATGGCGATAAGTAGGAGGAGACCTGTTAGGTGTGAATATTGTTTGAAGAAAATCAGCGAAAGCGTTGGCTTTGTCTGTATCTGATTGAATTCGAGATTCCCCTTGTAATAGTGGGTAAGGTGTTTTTGTGTACTTTCCACAAAGAGTGTTAAAACGTTTCCAATACTTTGTGGGATGATTGGTATCAGATAATGAATTGCATGTTTTAACCCAACAGCGTAGTTTGTAAGCACATATGTAGTTTCTGACCATCCGCTGAAGTTGTTGATAATGACGAAATGATTCAGGATTGCCAGTCCTTCGATAATCTCGATAAAATTGTCGAGAGCGGGTAACGAATGTAAGGTATTGCGGAGGTAATGCAGGCTGGTACGGTATGGAGGTAGAAACTGGTATGAAGAGAGAACTTGCCTCCTGGATTGTAGTTGTGATAGTGTCGATACGAGCATAGAGTTCATCTTCCGTGGTGGGTGTTTCTAATGGCTCTATAGCTGTCATTAGATGAGCTTGATACTGAGCCCAGTTTGCCTTGTCAAAGCGGAGACTAGTGCGCTGGAAATGATTACAGGAATTGATAGTAGTTGTACGGAGCTGAAGTTTAACTGGAACATGGTCACTGCCGACTGGATCAAGAATATCAATATGTACTTGGGAGACTAGATTAGCTGAAGTAATGACGATGTCCGGGGTAGTTTGTGAGATAGGTCTTGTATGTTTAGGCAGATTGTGAATGATACCAAGCGTATGAGTTGTAATGAAGTTTCGGAATGTAGTTCTGTCTTGCTCTGATCTACTATGCATGTTGAAATCGGCCATGATTATAAAACGTTTATAGTTATCGGAAATATACCGAACAAAGGATGTAGGTAGTGGATGGCCGGGTCTGATGTAAATGGTGGCTACAGTGATGGCTACGTTACGGAAGTATAATGTAAGTAGTAGGTACTCAGGAAGACCAGGTAAATTGCAATTATGTCTGCGAGATGGAACACGATGTGGAAAACCCACAGCTGTTCCTCCATTGGCTCGTTTGAGCGGAAGGGAGCTATCCTGTCTGATCAGTGTGTAGCCAGGAAACTGGCAAGAGATGGATGGAGTAAGGAAGGTTTCATTAAGAATAAAGACTGTGGCTCTTTCCTCTAGTAGTAACGCTTCGAATAAAGGTTTGTTTTTGTGAAGTGAACGAATGTTAAGGTATATAAACCTTAAAGCCATGATGAAACAGACAAAGCTAAACAGTGGTTTCCAAGCGAGAGGTATGAAAGTATACATTTTGTCCTGAATAAGTTGCATAGAAGTTAACATGAAAAATCTCTCTTGCTGCGTGAGTAATTTGCTGTAAGACGTGAGAGCGATGAAATGGTTGGATATTTTGTAAGGTAAGCGTGAGGAAAGAAAGAAGATTTCGCACTGTTATAGGTGAGTCCATAGTAGGCGGAACATCCTCGGAATAATTATGTGTGCGCAATGGTACTACATATTCTGGGTGATTTACTTCAGGAGCAGGTTTTCCTTTGCATTTATAACTATATGTCGGATGTGCTTCGTGACAAGTAGAACAAGTAGGTGGCCGTTCTAGATTTGGACAGGCACGTGTTAAATGCTCGCCAGTGCAGTAACCACAGACGTTGGTGTTAGTACAGTTGGCGGTAGTGTGCTGATTGTAAGCCTGACATTTTTCACAACGAACAGGCATTGGTGCAGAGGAGCGAGAGGGTTCGACACGATGCTTCCTGTTATATATATATGCGCCATTTGTCAGCAGACTATCTATGGTGTTTTGCGATGATGTTAAAACTCGAACCATGAATGTAGGGCCTGAAGCGTTACGGATTCTCAGAACTTTCTGGAGAGTGTGTCCTTCGTAGGTTAGTTCTTCTTGAATCTCCTCATCGGTGTAGGAAGGATCGACACCCCGAATAACCACAGATAGCAGAGGTGTACGTCTTGGAGGAGGCATTTGTTTTTGTTTAGATGCATTAAGGCTGCTAAGTTGAGCATCTTTGCCAAACGTATCAATAGGCACTTTGTTCTTAATAGTGCTGAGTAAATTAGGATCCTCTGTTTTAAAGATGTATCCATTTCTAGTCTTAATAATTTCTTTTAACGAAGCTCTAGGGAGATATTTGCGAAGTTGTATGGCGATATGTTTCTCGTTCGCAAATTTAGTGTCGAATTTCGTCAAAAGAAATGAATAAGTTTTCGCAGATGGTGGACTGGAATAATCAGAAGCAGCAGATGGTTCGGTTTCCATGTTGTTGGTACCTATCTCAATATCCAAAGTCTTATGTGGTTTTTTACTAGGTGGTGAAAGCTGCAAACGAGTAGCATAGCTACCTTGGATTCTTGAAGAGAGTGATGCAACAGAGTTAATGGAACTTTGAGATGCACTCCTGGTACGAGCAGTTAGGTCTTTTGAACGCTCTTTTCGTTTTTCCACCTTAGTCGAACAACCGGAAGGTCCAGAAATGAGGCCAGGTAACTTGTGTCGACCGGTTATGGATTTGCCAGTGTCTACGCCAGAGTCCGCCATAGTGAAAGCCGTCTGGAGGGCTAAGCCCAAGTATGAGATACCAAATAAACCGTAAAACCAATAACAATAGCAGCGTCGTCAATAGGTAAGACCAGTTAGGTGTGTTAGCCTCCGTGGAGGCTTTAAATCAACTCGACGGTTGTTTCCTTGAACCTCAAGGAGGCAAGTAATCCAACCGTATTTAGAAGTTCGCGATTCAACCAATGGGGATGGAAATACTAGTGACTTGCTTATTTTTCTCCGCCAGCAACGGATACCCTATTTTTTTACCTGGTTAGAGATTCCAGGTGGCCAGTTCCTCTGCCTCAGCTGACCTAGTTCTAACTCCAATCCAAGTAATCTCAAATATTATCTGTTTTTATTTGAAATTTTACCTTTAGTGAATGCAAGTGCTTTAAAGTCTGTGTAGTTGAAGCAACAACTTAAATATATCGTTTACAGGCATTACACTTCTTGTAAATATTGTTGGAAGTATTGGAATTTTCAGTCAAGTTTCTCCAAAATAAATTTGGGGATACTGCGCTGCCATCTCTTGGCGTTTATTAAACTGTACAGATTTTGAATCTACGCATTGTAGTAAGGTATCTACTTTATATAGTATTTTTAATTTTATTTTTCCTCTTTTTCGATGAACTATATACACACAAAGAAAAAAGGTGGAACTCTTAGTGGGACTGTGGAAGGTCCATGTTTCCAATTTTACAAAAAAAAAAGTAGCTTTTATTTACTCTCCAGATTTGTCAGGTCTTTAAATGGGTAGGGTCTGGGATACTGAGGATGTCTATGAGAATATTTGGGACCAGAGCAGTAGCTAGACATTTTGCCGCCTCCTTACAATCACCTTATCAAATTTCTCTTTCTTTTTATTTTTTGTTTACAAATATGAGAAAACGTTTCTTGTTATGTTTGGCTAAATTTTTATTAATCTGCTTGGACAAACCACTGCAGCAACTAAAAATGATCATTATGTGTACAAGTTGTTTTCAAGATGCTTATTTTGGGCATTTAATTAAACAGTGGCGTATTTTGTGGGCTACCTGGCCTACCGGTGGTAGCCTTAGAAAATTACAAAATAAAGTTAATATAATATAAACTAATTTATATTGATAATTTTATACTTTACTATCTTCTTTCAATGTTAAAAGTTTCTGCGAAATGTATGAATTTAGAAAAAATCACTAAAATTTTTCCCGCAAACTGTCTCACTTTCTTAGGAGATTTTCAATCTGGCAACGCACCAGAAAACCCGTGGTTATGAGCGTATTACTCTTCCCTCCACCTTCGCCCGCAGCGTACGAAAGGGATTCCAGGTAGCACCAGTTTCCTCTAGAGTAATCGGTTTCTTGGGCGTGAGCGAAGGTAAAGGGAAGTTATGCGAGAATGACCACGCATTTTGGGGGTTTCCGGGAATTCTCTCGGACATCTTGTGCCTCATTCCGTAGCGGTTTGCGTCAATGCAATGCACATTTTGTGTTTTACAGTATTTTGCGATAGCTGGAATAATTATAATTACTTGTGCCATAATTTGGGTTACGTTGCGAAGGTTCTGACAGACTGAGGCTCCTTTGCTAATCACCTACTTCAGCGTCCTTTATAACTTGCATACAGTGGTGCATCCAGAGGGATTCACGGGTCCAGAACACTTCAAAATATCCTAACATATATTCATAACTTTCTCAATAAAACTATACTTGTATTAACAGGGAAATGATTGAAGTAGCATGAAAATTAGATCTTACACTTCATCTGTACTCTTTTTGTTATATGGGTCAGTGGAGGCTCAGTGGTAAAGCGTTCACTTCTAGTACACGGAGTATCTGGTTCGATTTCCTCTCATGCCAAGTCAACTTCGTGGTGGACAAACACCGTGTGCTTGAATTTCTCGGGGTTCTACCGTTTCCTCTTCATTATATCATTTCATTTATTTCTCATCATTACCGTTTCCTTTTGCCTAGCGGGCATAAGCGTGGAACGTAAAACTGAAAGATTTCATTTCATTTTTTTATTTCTCTTATAAAAACAATCTAGTTCTATAACTTTTCCTCTGAAAATATAGTTGGAAGTGTTTTCAATTACTTACCGTCTTCTCGGATGCAGAAAAATAAATACCCTTTCAATAATACATATGCGTAGTTGTTTGAAGTATTGACCTCGTAAAGCTTGGATACCTCCTAACAAAAACTTCTGGGTGTGAGTAAGGTTGCAACTTATCCAAAGCAAAATGTAGGAATACTTTGTGCAGCAAATGAAAAATTATTTTTCCTGTACTAACAATTAAGATAACGTAAGTTTTTATAGTGAAGAGAAAATCATATTTCTCTACTTGATGAAGAGAATGTGTATTGTAAGTCTTTCTTATTTTGAAGACTGTATAATAACGTAGAAAATAAATTACAATAATAATAATAATAATAATAATAATAATAATAATAATAATAATAATAATAATAATAATAAGTTCCATGTTATTATATAGTCTTCACAATAAAAAATCTTATAGCACACTTTCCTTTTATCAAGTGGTCAAATATGATATAGCACCATTCTCTTGACTTATTGCTATTACGGAAAAATGATCGTATATTTTAACCTTCGTCTGTTCCATTAAGTATCCTTATATTTTACATTGGATAGATGGTAAACCTACTCACCAGAATAAATGGAAACTGTCCGAGTAATAAAGAACGATGAAATAAGCAACTAGCAACTACCGAGCCTCAGTCTGTAAGAGTCTTCCCAACGAAACAAAAATAATCAAACAAGTATTTGAAACAACTACAACAGCCATCGCAAAATACTGTTAAACACAAAATTTGTATTGTGCTGATGCAAACCACTACGGAATAAGGCTCAATATCTCCGAGACAGTTTTCAGACACCTCCAGAATGGACTGTCATTAGTTTTATAACATCGTTTTACTCATTGCTCAAGCCCAAGAAACTGATTTCTCTAGTGACAACTGGTGTTACCTGGTAGCCCATTCGTATGCTTTGGGTGGCGGTGGAGCGAACGGGAATGCGCTGAGAACAACACGATTCTTGTAGCAGTAGAGTAACTATATAGTAGTTTCTGCTGCGTTGTCATATCGAAGACATCTTAAGGAAGCGCGATTCACTGCGTGCAAAGAAGGTAATGGATGTTTCTAAACACATACATTTCTCAGAATTTTGTATAATTGAAAGAAGATACTAAAGTATAAAATTATCAATATAGGCCCCCTAGTTTAGTTTATATTTCAAATATTTTGATTTCTAATATTCTAGGGCTACCGCCGATATTCCCGGTAGCCCACAAAATACACCACTGTTTTTAAAATGTTCGAAATGGGTGACAGAATAAATGCCAGCAATAATTGCAAATGTTTGTAACTTTATTCTGTATGTGGCGACACATATAGCAATTTAATTTCGATTCTTTTACGGTAAAAGTATTTTGTGAAATGTAACGGAAGTTCAAAGGGACTATCTTGTATTGCGAATATCTTAATATTGCTGGATGGAGAACGAGAAAAAAATGAAATCTTTGAGTTTTAAGTCCCACGGTTATGCCGGTTAGGCTAAAGGAGACGGTGATGATGAGTAATGAATGAAATGGTGGGAGGAAAAGGGGGAACCCTAGGAAACCCACGCACATGGTGTTTGTCCATCACAAAGTTCACTTGGCGGGGGCTGGGATCGAACCCGGAACCCCAAGCAGCAGAGGTGAACGCTCTAACACTGAGGCACCGCTGCCCTGTGGAGAAAAAGAGTAGCCTATGTTTAACGTTCGTACTTAAAATCCAAAATATAGTTTGAGAACTACATGTGTTTACCCAAAAATCGCTTCGTCTTGGTCTTGAAGAAACTTTGATAACTTTCGGCTCCCTTGCCTGACCCCCCAGACCACATACAAACAGACAGACAGACAGATATGCACTTTCATTTTCAAGCTATCATATAGTATTATCAATGGCTAAAAGACACATATCTTTATTCATATTATTATATTTTAACGTTCCGTGTTTAGCATCGGTTTTCACGCGACTCTAGACGGATTATCTCACGACGGCTGGGAACAAAATTGAAATACGAAACATCAACACACACACACACACACACACACATATATATATATATATATATATATATATATATATATATATATATATATATATATATATATATATATATATATATATATACCCTGAAATCTTATCTTTTGTTCTTCAAAGTACACAACATATGTATGTCACTGAATTCAATGTACAGTCCGCGGCTTAGAAATTCTTACAAAAATTTACAAAATTTTTGTAAATTTACAAAATTTACAATGCAAATTTACAAAATTTACAAACATTTTTACAAAAATTCTTACAAAAATTACAGAAATTCTATAGAGGGCTCGAAAGTTAGTTGTAACATACATCTTTTACATTATACTTGACTGGAAAAATGAAACTAAAGTATCTTACATATATGTTATTTTCGAATACAGCATCTTTATAATTATTACAAATATTACAGAAGTTGCATAACATCAACTTTTTTTTTCTTATCTTAGTTTGAAAATCAGTTGGAAAATCTTTATAAACGTATGTGAACAAACATTTAAAAAAACACTACCTTGTACATAAAATTGGACTAGATTTATGTGTAGTCTGTATTACCCTACATACATATTCGACTACAGGCATCATTGATAAATATATTAATAATATTAGAAAAGTTAGGGAAGCGATTTTTCATTCTTATCTGTTCGAATATCAGTTAAGAAAGCTTTATAATATGATATGTGAAAAAAAAGATGACAAAAATACATCACTTAGTACAATCGTATGACTTAGATTTGTGTGTAGTGTATGTTACAATAGATATCTACACACAATTTCTACATTAATTGCAAATATAAGAAAAGTCCTGTAATGACATGAACATTTCTGAACTTAGTTGGGAAATAACCTAGGAAATCTTAATATAAAAATAATATGTGGAGATACATGTCAACATACATTACAATGTAGAAAACTCTGACTTTGTGTTGAAGACAGGCATACGTCTTCTGGACTCGAGTCTTGCTATTATGTATCCATCTCGTGCACTTACCCCACAAACAGAAGACGATGCTTCTGTCACCAATTTTACACATCGTTCTACAGCTTGGCTATGACATGGAAGATTCGGAATTTCAATATTTGTGGTATCACCTTGAATGAATGTATGAATATCCGCAGCAGTGAGATCCATAATAAGTGAGGGGCAAGTTATAGAAAAATCTGTCCAATTTATCAGTTCTTTGTAGTCTTCAGCTTCAGAATTGAGTAATGGAATGTCGTAATTTCTGATTCCATGCATTTGCGATGTTTTTGCCTTAAAGACTCGTCGTAAGCCCAGTTCTCTGATATGTTTCTTCTCATCTGTCATCATAGAGAGGATAATGTTTTTAGGATCTGCTAAGTATCCATTTCTTTGAAGTAAAGGATCAATGACAGCCTTGTACTTTTCAGGAAGGAAGCGCGATAACTGAATCATTTTGAAGAAATGACTTGATCCATCTGTGCAAAAAAGTTTTTGTTTTATGCTGAATCAGACTGGCGCATACACTTTTACAACACGCTGAGAGAGCACTTTTAATTCTTCTGAAGGGTTTAGTGTAGCTGCATACAATCGAAGGAGTCTGTTTGCTGTAGTAACAAACCTGGCATGTGAAATGTTTCCTGGGTAGCGTTTCGCCAAAGAATCAGGAAAATCTCCATTTGAAACAGCACTGCAAATCTCATACAAATACTTCTGATCCGTACTGAGATCATTATAATTCTCGAAATCTGAAAAATGGCTCTCAATTACATCATATTCCAAAACTGGTTGGTTTTCAAAATTTGATAATAATCTTTGAATGTGACCAGAAAATGCATGAAGACCTGTTGTCTTACCATCAATTGATTCTAGCAAATATCTTAAAGGGAGCTCATTTACGTGCAGCAGACAAACCAACTATTGCAAAGATCTCTAAACAGAGTCTTCTAAACGTCGTATTATTCCACCCATTCTGCCAGTATTTGTAGCAGTCCAATCACATCCCACAGCTCAAAGCCTTTCGAGATTAACATCATTCTTTTGAAAATATTCAGTCAGAAGCAGATGTAATATTCTTTGCAGAACTAGATGTAGGAGTTATGTGACCAATATACTTACATTCAGGTTCTTGAATTAATGAAAAATGTTCCTCTGTAATTGTTCTCCTGCTTCTGCCGTCCATTCCAGATACAAGAATTTTGTCTTTCCGTCCATCAAAATACAATGGTAATATTCCCTTATCGCTGACTGAAGATTCTGCTTTGTCCTTAAAAGATAATCTTGTTTTCACCCTTTCTCTTCTTAATTAACTTCTGTCAATGACGTTTGAAGTATCGTCTGATTTAATAATTTCAAGATCCATCAGACAAGCTGAAGATATGGCAGCTGCTGCTCTGTCGGAGACCCCATAACGATCTGCAGTGAGAGACAGAATAGGTAGTGAAGCTATCATTTGGCTTGTTATTTCTCTTACCCTCTGTGAAGTTTGACTTGAAGTACTGGGCTGATAGACATCCAAGTCTGAACTAGAATAGGATTTACTATTGTTGCTGGAATTGTCCTGGTGAAACTCTAGTGTTTTTGATTCGAGGATGTTCTTCGAAGATGAGATTCATGAAACGGCAGTTGTTTCTTTTTTCTTTCAAACCTTTTTTCCAGTTTTACTGTCTCTTTACTGTCAACTCCTCCAATAACCATTTTTCTTGCTGTCTGTTGATCTTCAAGGAATTTGGTTTCTTTATCAGGGATTTTCCTGTCCCTGCAACAATGATATTCATTGACTTTGCACTTACAAGATGCGATGTCAAAAGGTTTTATTTCAGCTTCTTTGCGTAAAGAAGTAATCTTCTCTTTATACAAAGGACTTTTCCTCCTTTTTTGGTAGGTTTTAATAAAGTCCGGTATTTATCATGATACACCTTAATAACTGAAGCACTCTTGTGTGAGATACAATAGAAATAGATGCCTTACACCACACATTTTCCACCTTAGATGCTACAATATCTGATATATCAGCCACAGAAGGATCTTCTCGGGACTGTTCTTTTAGTTCGCATCTCACAAAAAGATAATATTTCATAACATCACTATAAGTTGGTAACACAATTTTAGGTAACTTATCTGGGTACCCAAATTCAGGACAGTAAGTGTCTTTTCTAGCTTTAAGTTTTTGCATGATGAATCACTTCAAATTATTAGAGTTCATTAAAATTCAAACACATCTAGAAAGAAAAAGAGACAACTGAAATCAGTTTAACGTAATTGCACAGTAATACACATTACACTACATCAGACTTTAATGCTGTAACACATGCAATATGCAACGTATAGCGTAACCAAATCAATTTTTAGCAGTGTTCTCTACTCAAGCCATTAGGAGTCAGTACTAGAGTGAGGTGAAAAGAAGGGTAAGAGTATTCATGTTTTTCTACATAATATTTTATATAACAGCGCTGTTTGTGATATCATGTGTCTCTTTACTTTCAGATACCCAAATGTTACCTACATATTCTTGAATAACTTCCATTCAAATTAAGAAATCAGAGTTTACTTTGGAATTTCAAATGCATACGAGTATTATATGCTTTCACTATGTCAGAGTAAACTGATTATGCACTATAACTGGTTTTTGGTTTTGTTGAAATTCCAGTTTAGAAAATGTAGTGAAATTTTTCACTTTCAACGAAAATTTGAAACATTTTCACTCTACGTATTGTAAATGCAAGGGCAGAATAAAAACACATACTCTCCATTTCAATTCTTTTTAGTTCAAGTTTATAAGACAATTATTTGGCAGGACATCAATCATTCTTCTAGCCTCCTTGCTCGCCAACATATAATTCGGAAAATTTTGCGGAAGGAAAGGGTTAACCATGCTGGTGGCACCCAAACATAATAAATTTCAACAAAGATAAATATTGACTTCTTTAAAAAAAATACTAAGGAGCAACAATCCCGCACTATTAGAATACCGATGTGCAAACTTCAATTTTTCACTCCACCCTACTATACACCAATTGAAAGCACTAATGACGCCTATTACGAAACTGTAATAAAATTTTTCCGAATGTATATACTGTGCGAGTGATATGAATATACAGGGTGTCCAGAAAATCCGTTTCCACTCCTAGAAATCGCAAACGGTGGACCAGACGCCAAAATAGGAAAACACGTGTTTGATAATTTTAAAAGTACAAGGTATCAAAGCAAAAAGTGTTGTCCCAGGGCCACCCGCAGGGGCCCAGGCGGGGTGCAACTCAAAAATTGCAAATGGTAAAGTGGTCTACAAGCATATCGTAGGGAACCTGTTGGAAAATGGAAGAAGACAGAACAACCCTCTCTAGAATTATCCTGTGCAAAATGGCGAGAGGCAAAGGGTCAATGAAAACGTCCTTGTAAATTCTATGGCAACTTAAAAAGAAAATAAAAACGAAACGGTGAGACAGATGGCAAAACAGGAAAACACATGTGTAATCATTTCAAAAGTACAGTGATTGAAAGTAAAAATATTTGTCCCAGGGTCCCAGATGGGGTCCTACTCAAAATTTTCAAATGGCAAGGAAGGTCAAGTAGCATGTCGTTGGAAAACTGTAGGGAAATGAAAGAAGGCGGAACAAGTCTTGACTCTCTAAAACTATCTTGTGCAAAATGGTAGCTGGTCAAAATGTACATCCTTATTTCGATTCTCCAAGCACATTCGCTTTCCATTTAGCAATCGGTACTTGTTGACATTGTTACACGATAGCACGTATTCGCTATTCCTGGTGCAAGAATTTCTTTTGTTTGAATCATTTTATACTTGATAATTCAGACAAAGAGCATAAGTACCACTATTGTACTGTACATTATATGTTAGCTAGTCAGTTCTATACTAAATTAAGTTAAATGTTATTTCTTTTCTTTTCTTTATTTCTTAATTTTTTCTTTTATTTATTTATTTATTTTGATATTACTTTGCTCAAAGAGCAGAATTTCACAATAGGGGCATTTCCTTTCTTTCCGTTGAATAAGAATTGAAGTGAAAACAAACTAAAACCCAACTACAGAAAGAACAACTAAAATGCAAGATGCTTGCACAGTGTTATTGTAGAGCGCTCACACTTGTTGCATCTGCTTTCATTTAACAACAGCTTTCAATAGCTCAACAATATTCTTTTTGAGCCCACTTGCCATTTGAAAATTTTGAGTAAGACACCGTATGGGACCCTATGGAGGACCTGGGACAAATATTTGTTACTATCAATCTTTGTACTTTTAAAATGATTACACATGTGTTTTCCTGTTTTGACATCTGTCTCACCGTTTCAGTTTTATTTTTTTAACGTGACCATACACTTTATAACGACGTTTTTGGTGACATTTTGACCAGTGGTAATTTTGCACAGTATAATTCTAGACAGCCGACACGTGTTCCGTCTTCTTTCGTTTCGTTTCCCAACAAGTTTCCAATAATATGCTACTTGACCCCCTCCCATTTGCAATTTTTGAGTTGGACATCTCTTGGGACCTTGTGGGTGGCCCTGGGACACTTTTTGCTTTGACACATTGTACTTTTAAAATAATCAAACACGTGTTTTCCTGTTTGGCATCTGGTTCACTATTCGCGATTTGTAAGAATTGAAACGGATTTTCTGGACACCCTGTATATTCATCTAACTCGCACAGTATATGCATTCGAAAAATTTTTATTACAATTTCGTAATAGGCATCATTAATGCTTTCGATTGCTGTATAATCTATCTTCCACTTCGATATATAATCTCCCTCTCTTCCCTTGTTACATGTTACATCATGCCGTTGCAGGATGTCTGACATCTAACAGTTTTCCGTATATCACATGCATATACTTATGTTACCTTCGTAAGGTATATGTTATATACGTCCATTTGTATCTGAGATTCTGACCGCCTACGTTGTTTCATCGGAAAGTACGTGTAGATGGAACACTTATACAGAAAGTATTATAAAACATGAGTTTTCATTTATGCCTCTGCTGTACGTTAACTCCAAAAACTAAAGGAGTTATGCATGTAACCTATCTGTTTAAGTACGCCACCTACATTTTTTTCCCCCAGTGTAGCAACAGGGGAGCTCAATATTTAGTAATATGTATATTAAGTTGTAAAATTACATTTGCGTAACTTTTATTATTATAATCTTCACAATATGAAGACTCAACAAGGCGCGTTGTATTTCTTAAAAAAAAAAAAAAAAAAAAAAAAAAAAAAAAAAAAAAAAAGAGAGAGAGAGAGAGAAAGCCCATTTCCTGTGTTTCAGTCTCCGGTTGGATTGCGTGATAATAGAAATCCGAATGAGGTGTTTCTATTCTATTCCGTATAGTAGATCTGTTCCTTCATAATTTCAATGTTTGACAACAATAAGTACGAATAGAAATATAAGTCACATTCAAATGTATTAAATGTTTTATTAATCTGGGGATGGTTGAGCAATGAAGTGCACCTTGAGTGCAACTCAGTGAATACAATGTGAATGTATTAAAAGTCTAATGATTTACTCATCAAATTCAAATTTTGTAAAAATATTATCTGTGAACACTAACCTAAGGATTTTTTTTTAATTCGATCGCTAAAGAAATTATTTTCCCTGTTCACCAGGTCTCAGTAATCGTTCAACATTAAGTTTGCACAGAAGTTCTTTCAGTTTGTAAGGCCGCACCTCCATTGCTTCCGAATGCGATTGCGAATGCGAATGCAAATGAGAACTGCGAAATCATGTGCCTCTACTACATCCGAAGCTTTCCGAATGCGACTCAAGTTGGAATGTCTCTTTCAAAGCTTCAATGTGAAATTTTTTTGTTTGAAAATTCGTACATTAAAGTCTTGAAAGCCTAAATAACAATAGTATCTATTAATTTCCTTTGTGTGCAAAATAGAGTGAATGTCGCTTCCGTTATTATTATGCTTTCGTGGTAACCGCTACTGTTTCCGCTTTAAAATTAATTAACTAAATCAAATTAGAGATTGCAGAATCAACCTACCTTCTAAGAAATATTTTTCCGTGAGTAAAGAAACCCGTTTTTTGCTATTTCCAACATATTTGTCAATAATTAAATGTAGGCCTATCCGTAAAATCATTATTTGCGGAACTAAAACGAAATATAAATTGAATAAAATATTGAGGTTCGTGTATTAATTAAATCCTCATATTTTAAAGACAAAGCAGAAGAAAATATACATTATCTTCCACTCAAAGTTCCTTCTTACAACTGCCCATAATTTGTTCATGACATGTCGTTTGTTGATTGTTGTAATCTGTATGAGCTTGGTTCAAGAATGGAACTTTATCAAAAACACAATTTATTAAAGCATCAACATCTATTTCCATCTTTATTTTTATTTATTTATTTTTTTTTATCTCCGCACCTCGCAACGTCGTCTGCTTTCACGCAAAACAATCTTTCTTCTCTCACGTAGCACTTAATTCTTCTGCAGACGACTCTCCATTGGCACAAATTCGGATGAACGTTGCTCCAGCATGTTGGGGTCGTCCGCATTCGCATGTTTTCGTCGGTTTTCGAAATTCGCAGGTTGGAACTAGTCGAGGCACTCCAATTTATTTACGCGTGCTGGGAAATTTGCATTCGCATTCGTTAGCAATAGAGGCGCGGCCTTAACAAGGCAAGTTTTTTTAAAAAAAAAGGTTTCCTCCGAACATTATTTAGGGGTTAATTATTGAGTTAGTTTGTTTCATATATATATACTATTTACTAATTTTTTTCATTATCATTCCTGACAGTGTCACATTAGTTGTGTACATGAATACAGTTAAAACATTTCGTTAAAATAATGAAGATAAGTACGGGCTGGTCTTCAAAATTAGTTCAGAAAGATAATTTGAAAATTGGCATAAACTACGAAAACCTAGCATAATTCAAGTCTGTTTGGTATCATAGCAAGTCTCGAGTGTGGCAACCAATGTTGTCAGATTAAGAACAACAGACTTTCCGCCCAAAGCCCTGAAATTTTCCGCCAAGAAAGAATATCAATCATTAATTAAATAATCCATCATTAATGATTAATTAATTTATTCATTATATTAATGATTTCAAATTAAAATGAACTATGAACAATCAATCATAAGTACATTTTTTCCTGCGGGAGGAGAAATCTATTATAGGGCCATCATTTTATTTTCTATCTGTAGTTTATTTGGTATAGAGCGAAATATACATTTTGTGTGTGTTTGTGTGTGTTACTTCCAAGCATTATATCCTTTCCTCGTTCCCCTATTCCTCCCTAGCATTCCATGATTAAGTGCGCATAACAAATATAGTAAGAAAAGGACCATAAATCATCCGCCCCCTCTTTCTTCTCGCAGAAAATGGATATTGGCCCGATTAACAATCAGTTCCATTTCGTTCGGTTTATAAACTTGCTTTGTTATTCTGATTTTCTTCAAAGACGCTTCCATTCCATGTATTATTCCATGTACCCCAGAGATGAAGACAAGAAGTAAGAAAGAGAAGACCAGTGGCGGAGCCAAGGGAGGGCCTGAGGGAACCAGGCCCCTTGCTCAAAATCTTGGCCCCCCTAGTGCCCCCTGCACAGAGTGATACTGCTATAGGTCGAGAAACGGTGAGTTGATAGTGGCGTAACCTTCGAGAATACAGGTACTGTATTCTCGAAGGTTACGATAGTAGCCACAAGTGAAACTACTACCGAAACATCTCTCGAAACCAGAGTTATCAACTGCAGAATACTGTATGTTGCAATAGTCTGCGTTCCGAGAAAAAATCTCCAGGCTCGTTTTTGTTTGTAGTACAGCAAGATCTAATTCATCGAAATTTGTAAGGTGTATGCATTGACCTCACCAACTGAACGTTCCTTTTAACCTGTGTCCGTTATCTGGCTACAGGCCCGTATCCACGGGGTGAGGCAAGGGGGGCCGGCCCCCCCCCCTAAATGTTTCTTGCCCTCCCTAAAATTTTCATGGAAGGCTGGAAAAAATCTCGATTAATTCTATGTGTAAACACTAAGAATAAAATGCAAAATAAAAGAGATTATTCCAAGAATTTTTCCATTTTAACTATTTGACGAATACTTCTAAACATGTTTTAAAGGAGTTAAAGTTTATTAGTCTTCTCGAATCTCGATATGAAATGACACAATACATATTGAAGAAAGTTTTTGCGAAAAGAAGGAAAAGTAGGAAGGGTATTCATAATAGTTCATGCCACAGTTGTAATAGCGATCTGGGAGGTAGGAGAAGAAGTGTGAAGTGCTTGCTGCAAGCCAAATCATAAAAACAGGAGCAGGAACAAAGCGTTTAACTTTTGTCGATTGCAATAACGGCGGTAGATTTATTGTTATTCTATTGTGTAGTTGTAGTACTATCATGCATTGCAAAATGCTCGTCAACAGCAAACCTTAGACTAACTGTGGAACAATTAGTTGTGAATTGAATTAAGAGCTCCGAGTTCCGTTAAAGGCGATTGATTCTAGTAGGGTCCAAATTATTGTGGTGTGATAAGTAAAACAAGAACTGTGGTGGAATATTTACCGAAAAAGTAAAGGTTGCAAAGACTTTCATATGTTTGTTCTCGTATAGAATAAAGTTAAGCTAAATTACCTTAATTAGATGAGTAACTGAGGAAGTGAACATATTTAACGTTTAAGTTTAAGGATTAAATTCCGGGTTGTGGAGCCAGGACTAGTAAAAATTTGCAAGATTTAGAGGAGAAATTAAGTAGCGAAATGTTTTGTACTGTACTTGAGGTGGGGGATCCCGTGGAAGTAGCTAGTTTTCATATGAAAACGTTGTAAATTGGAACTATTTCTTAGTCGCGTACGCGTAATACTGTTGTAAATCAACATGAAAGAAGCAATGATGATTTTACTCGATACTAGATGGGTGTAGCGTTTTACTTACATTGAGAAAAATCCGTTCTCCGGACAGTGGTATTTTGTACAAATATACGGAATCTCTTGCTTACTACAAAAATCAGAATGGAGCATACGTTATCCGTATGCTACATAGGCACTGCGCTTACGTGTTACATCATGCCGTTGCAGGATGTCTGATATCTAACTATCTTCCTTATATTACATAGAGATATGTATAGTACCTTCGTCAGCTATATGTTATACACGTCCATTTGTATGTGAGATGTTTAGATCCTGACCGCCTATATTGTTTCATACGAAAAATATGTATAGATGGAACACTTATACAGAAAGTATTATAAAACATGCGTTTTCAGTTATACGCTTGCCCTACGTTAAGTCCAAAAACTACAGGATTTACAAATGTAACATACGATATTACGTATGCCGCATACGTTTTTTCCTCAGTGTAGCTTTAAACAACATTATAGTATTTTTTTTAGCTGTTTTGGTATGTGTCTTCTTTGTATAGTGTGCAGGTGGTTCATTTATATAAAACGAGTTTAATTTAAGATTTAAAACAAGAACTTAGTATAAATATTACAAAAAAAAAAAAAAATACAACTGTAATTGTAAACAAGGGAATTACTTCAAAGTTACCCGTCCACCCAATTTTCGTCAAAAAAGAAAATAAAATCTACAATCATCAATTTCTACTTAAACTTTACTCATTTTATGTTCTTTTACGTTACCTCGAGGATGTGAGTACGGGGGAGGAACCACAATTACATATGGAAATCCATTATTATCCTGAAGAGAAGACTGGTGGGCCGCGCCGAGCACGGTTGTGGGTAGTTAATCGGGAGTGCGGAGTTGAAAGGGAAGAACAAGCGAAGCGAGAAGCCGAAGTAAGGTGGGATAACACACTACTAGATTATTTAGATTAGGTTATGTCTACTTCGCACTTACCTTAGTACGTACTTAGGTTTGTGGAGCTCCCCTATCTCAAGCAGAAACTCGTGAACGATTGTTAGTAGTCTTTGTTCTTTCATTCATTAAGCCATGAATACTCAAAAGATTAACCTCATTATCAACATCATGTTTTACAAATGTTAGTTCTGTCAATTCACATCCAGCGCAAAGATCCTGTACACTTTCAGGCATGTTTACTCGAAAATTATCCACAATCCAACCGTCCTGAACTTAGAGACAAGTAGTTCCCTCTACTTGCGAATTAGTCCCGTCTATATCCGCTTATCAAAAGATATTACACATAAATTACGCTTCACTTACATGTTATCAAGCACACAAGCAATCAAATTATAATTTCTTCTAGGTAAATTTTCAAAATTTGGATAAAAACGGGAGGGGACTTCGCAAGTTAACCCTAAGCAAGAGCCTAAGTAAAGTTGAATTTCCTTATTTCACAGTAGATCCTCTCTCGTTCTTGATCTTAATGTTAGTATTACATGTGGGGCTATTAAAACATTTATATTTTAATTCTAATTCGTGTAGTTAGTAATACCTTTTTAATAAAATTTACGTTTTTTTATGTAGATTACAGAATGTTAATTTAATGTGTGTGTGTGTAGATGGGGATAATAGAATTAAGTAGAAGCAAAATACTTAAACATTCAAGAGCGGATATGATGAATTGCTGATGTTACTATTTGATGAACTATAATATGGTTGGCTCGGGCCCTCCCTGACTTCTACCGGGCCCCCTCTACATTTTTGGGCTGGCTACGGGCCTGTCTGGCTATCTTCTTTGTTTTCGACAAAACTAAAAAAAAAAAAGCAAAATCAGTTGACATTCTCATTCACTTCGATGTTGAAAGTCATACTAAAATAAGAGATTTTTTTTTTTTTTAAATAAGATACACTGCAGTCAATCATTACACTCGTGTTGGACAAAAGAAGTCTTCGTACACTAAGTAGTTAATTTCCATTGATTATACCGACATAGAACAAATGCATAGCATCCATTAACTAATTTGGTATTATTATTATTATTATTATGAAATATTATGGAGCCGTCTTATTTAATATACAGTAAAAGAAGAGAGCAGAAGTTTTTATTATTTCTGTCATTCTCTCTGCGGTTCGAGAAAATTAAGATACTAAATACTACCAACATCTACTATATGCTACTGATACTGGTTCTCCTTCTCGACTATCTTCTGGTCTTGTCTCCAGTACGTCTAATTTCCTAACGCTCTTGGCCGTGGCAACTAAGTAGAAACCCTTTGCTGCGATGTTAATAAGCGATACTAGCGATCTCCAAGGAAAACAGAGTCAGCGCTTGGTGAACCTATACTACTAACTAAAGCCTGGGGAAAAGAGGGTAACAAAAATCAGTGATTATTTATAAATAAATCGTTCAGAAGTATTTTATTTTAAACGATTTTAACTGTAGCTTAATCCCAAAACTACTACTACCAAAGAAATTCCGAAATTTATCACAGAGCTAGTGCTACAATCTCCTGATTACTAACCATCAGGTAAGATACCGAGATGATACAACTTGGTCGCGGCAGTAATGCCATTTTGTGTAAAAGTGGTAGTTACTCCCATGACCAGGTTGTATCATCCTATTCTATACAATAAGTTCAGTCAGTGAATGTCCATTTTATCATATATTTATATTTGTTCTCCGTCAAAATATGCACTTCTGAGATAATTAAGCATTTCTGAGAAAATTACATTGTAGGAATTATGCAGAATAGTAAATCAGTGGTGATATGAATTTTCAACAGGATATACCAACTAATGCCCCTCCTTCAAATCTAATCTCAAACTAACTATATTAATTTAGCATCGACTACATGATAGTAGCGTTATTTCAACTACATTTAAATTTATTTTAAGGCTTTGAAACATCCGAGACTCAGAGGATAGAAATAAGGGAAATGAGATTACCAAGATTTTTCCTAGTGACACCGAGGAAAAATCTTGGTAATCTCCTCAGTCGAAATATTTATACACGAGGGATCGATCACACTATCTTCCGAATATTAAGCTGATGCTCTACCGTTGAGCTTTGGCCATTCGGTGTGGATGTGAAGTGTTTGTGTATTTGAATTCACGTCAAATTCTAAAAAAAAAGAAAGAAAAAGAAAAAAAGAAAAACTAGTGAAGGTAAACAAACGAAAGAAAGAAAAAAGGACACGTATACTTCTTTTGCTGTAAGGAGTCCTGTTTGATATTAGGCAAAAAAAAAAAAAAAAAAAACACATTTCCTCTTTTTGCTTCAAAAAGTGCTCACTTCATCATTTTAAGAAAGTAAAGGCACATTCATTAATCAGTTTCAGAGCTCAAGGGCAAAAGTAACCAAAAAAAAAAAAAAAAATTGAACTACCACCCGATCAAAACAAAATGCTGCAACCGGGGCAGTTGCCCCGGCCGCCAACAAACTAATCTGTGTGTTTATTGGTGTAGATGTAGATGAAGAGAACACTAATCGCAAAATTTGCCTTGGGCACCAAATGTGTAGTTTCGTCGCTGATTAAGCTACCATATTTTTAGAACATGAAATTGGGATTTTTTTTTTTTTTTTTTGAAATATTAAGAATACATGATAATTATTGACAGTTAACAGTAGAGTGAAACTTAAACTTCAAGAGGAAGGCTTATAATTTAAAGTAGGCTGGAACGGCAAATCAGTGTCCTGTTAGAGTTCAGTTATTGTTTCTGTGCTACGTTTGTCTCGTAATCACTTTTGTCCTTGTATTTCACTTTTTACTTTATTATTATTATTATTATTATTATTATTATTATTATTATTATTATTATTATTATTATTATTATTATTATTATTATTATTATTATTATTATTATTAAAGTTTAGCTACCAAACAACTATTTATGTTATTATGAGGTATTAAACCAAATCTAGAACTTGTAATATTTATTTACTAGTGTTGCCACGAGACGAGACGAGACGAGGCTTCGTCTCATTTCGTGCAAAGCATGTCTCGTTTCGAACAAATGTGCTCGTCCCGTCTCGTGTCTCGTGTCGAGAGGTTTTGTCCCGTCTTGTCTCGTCTCGTCTCCTTTTGTCTTGTAAAAATATAGCAGCATACCATGGGAACGAAAGTAAAATGTAGCAGGCTGCACCATGCTAATCAAGATACAACTAAGTTACAACTATTACCCAGAACACACAAGACAAGAAATGTCACGGTAGGTACACTGTGAAGCCTTCACCTCTGGTGTATATGGTAGGCGGTTCGATCTCGGTTAGTGCCATGTGAGCTTTGTGGTGGACAAACACCGTGTGCGTGGTTTTTCTCGGGGTTCTCCAGTTTCCTCCCACTTTCTTCATTCCACCATTTCATGCATTACTCATCATCACCGTCTCCTTTAGCCTAACCGGCATAACCGTGGAACGTAAAACTCAAAGATTTCATTTCATTTTTCGAATGTGTGTGTTTTTCTTCATTCCACTAATTTTCCCATCATCATCCATTCGGGATGGGCCAAAGTTGCCTAAAGGTCTTAAAAAAATTCAAATAACGTCACAAGGCAAGGACAAATAGTTTACAAGATAATATATCTCTGCTGTTAGTTGTCTAAGGCTTCTCGACCACGGCTTTTTTTTTAACATTTTGAAACATTGAATTTTGTTTCACCAGTTTCAATACACGAATATACAGTAAATTGCTCATAGGTACGTCGAAGATAAAGACACTAATGTCAAATAATGTTTACACGACAAGCAAAGCCCACTTGCTTTATAGTGTCTGTATATATATATATATATATATATATATATATATATATATATATATATATATATATATATATATATATATATACAGGGTGCGGCACGTAAAACCGGCCCGTCGTAATATTCTGGTATATTGTGTTTTTAGCGACACTTAAATAATCTACCTTCCTACCAAGAGATGGCGTGTCGAGGTCGGGTCGACTTACGTGACCTGCAGCAGTCACGTGCAGCCGCAGCCAGTGAAACTTGTCGAAACCAGTTGAGAAAAAGGCCTCGTTGAGTTACGCCGGGTGAGTGTCAGTGTGTGATAATGCCGTATTCGATACCCGAGCGTGTTGCCATTGTTGAAGGGTTCATTCTCACTGGATCTTTTGTGAAAACAAAGAATTTGTTTCGGGAGAAATTTCCAGGACGTTCTGTGCCAGCAAAAAGTACCATTCAGGAATTGACTGAAAAATGGCGGCGTACAGGATCGGTTCAAAATGCTCCCAGGAACAGACGACCATCTGTCTGCACACCTGAATTAAAGATGCAGGTGGAGGAGATAATGACAAGAAGTCCTCGAAAGTCAACCAGGAGATTGAGTCAACAGGTTCATGCGAGTGAGAGAAGTTGCAGAAGTGTTTTAAGGGGACTGAAGTTAAAACCGTACCGGATAAGTGTTGTGGAAGAACTGAAGGGCCTGACCTGCAGAAGAGGGTGCATTTCTGTTCATGGCTGTTGAACAATGTTGCCAGTGGTTTCTTGGATCCACTAATGCTCATCATGAGTGACGAGGCGTGGTTCCACCTGTCTGGGTACGTAAATTCCCAAAACAACCGGTATTGGTCGACAGAAAATCCACGCGCAATCCACCAGGTACCCTTGCGTGATGAGAAGATTGGTGTTTGGTGTGCCATTTCCGCCACACGCGTTATTGGGCCCATAGTCTTTGAGACGACAGTGAACAGTGACGTGTATATGGGAATCCTTGAGGAGTTTTATACACACTTGACCGAAGAGGAGCGTCAGTTATGTTACTTTCAGCAGGACGGTGCAACATGCCACACATCAGCTGCATCATTGTCCCTTGTGCATGAGATGTTTACACCAGTGAGGACAATCAGCAAAGGCTTGTGGCCTCCTCGGTCACCAGACTTGTCCACGTGTGACTTTTACTTATGGGGACTGTTAAAGGGAAGAGTATACGAAACAAATCCACACACAATTGAAGAACTCAAGACCAGGATCCAGGATGTCACCAATAGCATTACAACACAAGAACTGACAAGGGTATCTATGAATCTCCTCAATCGTGCTCACATGTGTGTTGAAGTGGGCGGAGGACACTTTCAGCACCTGCTGTGAAGGCTGCTGTGAAGGTGAGTAGTCATATTCAATACATTACATTTCATTTATGTGTTGTAGTTAATCATATTCAATACATTACATTTCATTTTATGTGTTCACTTTACGGGCCGGTTTTACGTGCCGCACCCTGTATATATATATATATAGAGAGAGAGAGAGAGAGAGTGGGGGGGGGAGAGAGAGATGGAAAGATATGTATATAAATAGAGAGATAGATATGTGTCTACACTTTGATTTCATATATTCCAGCCTTTAGGTTTCACAGTGTTAACCCATACCAATCCAAAAACTACTTTCCATTTTAGCATGTTTAGATTTGTTGCAATTATTTTTTTTTTTAAAAAAAAGAATCTCAGAACCAAATAATTTTATTAAATAATGGAAAGTATTTGATTGAAATTTTATATGTTACTCCACAGTAAGCTCTACTTAAAGTGCCATAGTAATGGGAGCTGAGCGACACATCGGACGAAAGAATGCTTGGGACCAGTCTTTACCTCCATGATACAAAACTGTTCCCATAACCGCGGTGTGTGCTACTATGTGGTGGTTGCCCCGTTTGTGTAACAAACTCATGACAGTATACCCAGATTAGCTACTGGTCTGAAAAGAAAAAGTTGATTATTGGGTGGCCATTTTGGATTAAAATTTCTTATATTGTCGTGATCTATTCGCAATCATACAACGTACATCTTCATACCAAGCCGAGCGGTCTGCGGCGATAGACCATCGGCTTGAAGGCCCCGGGTTGAGTCCCGGAAGGGTCATGTGTATGGATTTTAACAGCATTTGTTTTTTCGTATTGTGTCAGGGGGGAAATCGTACGGGATAAAAGGATTTCAGTCTAAAAAAAATGGGAGAGAATATCCTCCCCAGGATACTCTCATGGGTGTAAGAAATTAGTAAAAATATAGGATATACATTTTATAGCAGGTTTAAAAATATGGTTTGCGTATCCTATTTCTTTTCTGTTAATTGTGTTCTTCAATGTTCGAATTTTGATCATTCTCATGATATTTTCTACTTTCAACGGTGTTCCATGAATATTATACCAAATGTTCATTACACTCTGTAAGAAACCATTTCTGAAGATAATTCAGGTCCTGGGGCCGCGGTGGCTCAGTGGTAGAGCGTTCACCTCTGGTGCTTGGGGTCTCGGGTTCAAACCCTGCTCCCGCCAAGTGAACTTTGTGGTGGACAAACCCCGTGGGTTTTCTCGCGGTTCTCCCGTTTCCTCCCACTTTCTTCATTCCACCATTTCATTCATCTCTCATCATCACCGTCTCCCTTAGCCTAACCGGCAGTGGCGTATTTAGAGGGGTGGCTTCCGGGCTTAAGCCCCCCCCGAAATCTTACTTAGTATAGTAAAGTAAATGAAATATCTTGCAGAATTTTCACATTTTCAGGCATAGCCCCCCCGAAAGTTAGCAAAGCCCCTCCCGAAACAAAATCGTAAATACGCCACTGCTAACCGGCATAACCGTGGGACGTAAAACTCAAAAATTTTATTTCAAATTTTCAATTCAGGTCCTAATGAATATTATTCACTAGGAAAGGGAAGTATTCCCCTCCTCTCAACATGTAAGCAGAGGGCAATTTCGCACTCGGGTCAGATCAAACATTTCCGCGTAACAAAACGAATGTACCCCTGTAAAACCTCTTCACCTAAAGTGTTATTGTTAGTATCATAAATTTGGTGAAAGGAAACAATTTGAAGGGTTCGTCGAAAATATCTTTGCTTTCTTTGTCCTTCGCCCAACCAAACAAAGAGGTGAATTTTACAACATGACTGGTGTATAATAAGCAAGCGATTGGTAAAATGGTAAAAGTGTGTTTTTATGTGTATGTGTTTGTGTGTGTGTGTGTGTGAGAGAGAGAGAGAGAGAGAGAGAAGACAAAATTTTAGTTGCAAGATGACATACTTCAATTGCCGTTTTCGGTTCATTTCGGTCCATATAGCAAAGAGAATACCGGCACCAGAGAATAAAGACAAGTGTAGTCTGTTCTGTTCTCTTCCACCATCTCAGCCAGAACTTTAAACTACAGCCTGTAATGAGTGTAGACCTTATCCAGTTTTCAAGTTGAATAGATGGTGGTGGTAGTTCGGTTTCTTGACCTTGTAAAAATCTTCCCTGTCTTTGATTTTGTTTGTCATCATTCCAACCAGAAATGGAAAAAATGACAATTCTTCAGTTTACAGCAAGGGGAATTGGGGACAAGACATTAAGGATGATATTCCCGGAAGCTCATGTATAACACGATTGTTTCATTCAATAGACAGAGTACTCTTTTCTATGAAGGCTTTTCAACATGTTTCCTCACAAAGGGGATTTTCCTTTTGCAATCTATATGACCACTTCCAATTTCAATCTTAGTCATTCCCGCCAGCGTTTTCATTTTCGAGACACGAGACGAGATGAGACATTTCACGAGACGTTCCTCTCGTCTCGTGTCTCGTCTCGTTTTCGAGACGGGACAAGCTGTTTGTCTCGTCTCGTGTCTCGTCTAAAAGGGTTCTGTCTCATCTCGTGGCAACACTATTCTTTAACAATATATTATAAAGTCTTGTTAAGTAAGTGACCCATATATCTTTATTCCTTTTATATATTTCATTTTTTATTTCATCAAGACCTGGAGCCTTACCTGTTTCTAGTTTCTTTATAATTTTTTTCTATTTCATCGCTTGATACCAAGTCGGAATCGTCCACACCCACTACTGTTCCTTCTCTTTCATGAATTCTTCTAAGCTGCATCTGCACCATTGTATCATCTTCCCTCGTACCCTTAGAAAAAAATTCTGCATTAATTTGTCTAATGTTTCATTTCTCGTTCTTGTATACGTGCCGTCTGTACGTTTAATTCTGCATAGTGTTGTAGGATTAATCTTTTGCATAATTAATTTTATATAGAAAGCCCCAGGGATCCACTTCTATGTTTTTCGCCAGAAACAATTACCAACTTCGTTTTTTCTCCAGTAATACCACCTGTTCATATTCGTCTTTTACCTTTCTAGAATTTTGAAGCCTAATAATTTTGAGGCTTGGTTTTAGGGTTGCCTGATAACCTTTTCTTCTTGCTTTTACCAATTTTTTTAATCTTTCTAATTTTGGTTTCCAAAAGTCAAATATCCTATTTCTTGCACTAATTTTGGAGTGGATTCTCTTATCGCGGTTATTGTGGGATAGGTGCTGACTGCCACGGGTGCTGACTGCCACAGCCAATTATCGGTGCTGACTGCCACGAACGTGGCTGATTGCAAATATGAAGGTGCTGACTGCCACGACGGCGTGCTGACTGCCACGAGCCTGGGAGAAACTGTATTTGGAAAGAGCGGAATTAATCCCTCATACTAAATTTATGATTATTAATTAATTTAGTAAGGATTAATTTAGTAATCATCACAGCAAATCTATGTGGCATCCTATAAGTTACAAAGTTGCTCACTAAGTGGAACGACATACGCTTGGATGTTTATAAAGGAATTGTCTTTTCTGTTATATGTACAATTTGCACATTTCATTGTTTATATTAATTGTTTTATTGCATTATTTAATTGATATGAGGGTCTGAAACCAGCTGACAAGGGAAGTTTGGGAGAAGCACTCCCTGCAGAGAAATAAGCATGTCATTTGAAGGACCAATTCATGCTGATTACAACAGGTAATAAAACTCCTTTACGTTGAGAACTGTTCGAGATATTCAGCGTGGAAGTTTATATGAGAAAATGAGGATGCACGTTTCAATGCGTTAAGTATTCTCTCCCATGGCGAAGCCTGATGGTTTGAACTTGCTATTGCTTGATCACTGGGGTCCATCCACAGACAAATTGTCCATTACAAGGACAATTGACGGATGGCAAAGACCTAATGGTTGAGAAGATACCAAAGAACTGCACACAATTTGTGCAACCATTTGATGTGTTTTGATTCCGATCAATCAAAGATTATGGCAGATTTGTACATAATATGAAACTTCTTCATCTGGACGCTATAATGTACCAACGAAACAATCAAATAAAGTTCGTGTCCATACGAATCACTTCCGATCACCGCTATACATTGGATTGTTTCAGTTTGCGTTCTAAAAGGCAGGTTACGAACAAATTATAGGCCTATAACTTTTGAATCACTTGTCGAATTTGCTTTTTGGTTTGGTTCTGCGAACTGTTCCCTTGACGGATGCAACGCAATTGCACATATAAAATGTTCATGGTGCAAGGGAGTCTTTTGCATGCGTCATTTCTTCATAAAACAGAAGAACAACAGTGATCAATTTTCATCTCTAACCTATGATTATTGTGAACAATGTGATGACTAATTGTATCTAACAAACCCGTTAGTTATTGCGAAACACTTTTTTTTTCTGTTACTTCCGATAGCTTTCAATTCGTATGTCAATATTCGTTACTAATTATGTTGTACTTAACGCGTATAAATGCGTATATCCTCATTTTCTCATATAAACTTCCAAGTTGAATATCTCGAACCGTTCTCAACCGTACAGGAATTTTATTAGCTTGTTGTAATCAGCATGAATTGAGACTTTAAATGGCATGCTTAGTATCTCTGCAGGCGAGTGCTTTTATCCTGAACTTCCCTTGTGAGGGACAGCCAGCAGTGCTTTTTTGATGGAACTTTCAAGAGCTGCTCGAAACAATTTGCGCAGCTGTACACAGTTCATGATGACATAGGTGAGAATACATAAATCCTACCAATTTTGTACGCACCGCTCCCTTACAAAACTGAAGTACACTCATGTCCAAAATTATTGTCGCATATCTATAACTGTCTTCTTGTAAGAATATAATTTGATAATTTTGCAGAGTACTTTTAATACTGATATGTGTATAATCAGGAAATGTATATTTGTGGTAAATTTCATAGGGAAAGAATTATAAATGCGAAAATCATAATGAGTAAAAGAAAATGTAACTAATGGACAAGAAAAAATTATTTTCGTTTTATTGTTCTTATTTACTGCTCTTTTGACATGAAAGGACCCCGCACTTTTCTTATGGAAAGTGGCTTTCGGCTAATGTTGTTGAAACTTCGCTGGTTGATAGTTCTTAACATGTGGATCAAAAGTCTCAATGGGCACAAAGACCGAAATCCACTCCTTCCCCCCAAAAAAACCGCCTCCAATTAGCTGGGGGAGGATTGAACTGATTTCAGCATGTAAAACAATTTGTTGTTTTAATCAACTCAGCAAGGACCCCAAACAACCACATGTTAGACTATCAAACTACCCCACTTGACACCGCCCTTTGCCCCCCACATATCCCCCCCGCGAATTACCTTACGGATGTTCCATATTACTGTAGTTTATAGTTGCGCGTATGTGTTGAAATACCTACAGTTTTGGTCTCACCGACGATATAATGGGTTTCGCGTATCGCTGATTACGAATCTGAGGTGATGGTCTCGAATTCAAGATGGAGGATCAATATGGCGGATCAAAAACATGAAACTCCTGAATATAGCCACAAATAGCTTTTTACTAGGGTATTTTGGGTCGTTGGTTACGAATCTGAGGTCAAAATTCTTGAATTCAAGATTGCAGATCCAATATGGTGGATAAAAACGTCGTAGCCACAAATCGTAGTAGACTAGAGTGTTTTTAGATCGCTGTTTAAGTACGCAACATTCCTTGATACTTCAGCCACCATGTAGAATTATTCTGCACCCTTGCCCTTTACCAAAACCCACCACAGATATCTTAATGCTGAACGATGTTAAAATAATTCATCAATTATCTGTTCATTATTTTCATCATTTCGGTTTGCAGCATGTAATGTGGTACTTAGCAATGAGTCATCGGTATATCTAATATTCTGTAAATGTCGTGCATGGCCTAAATACCACAAGACACTTGCAACGTGCGCACATGTACCTAATGTACGAGCACCGCTGCCGTACAGTAGTAACCTTGAATAACATTTTGATCATAATCCTGGTCATCTTCATCATTGGCTACATATGCTATGAAAACTTGATGCTTAGTTGCATTGCGGAACCTAGAGTAGAGACGTATGCACAGGAATCCCGGTTCAGTTACGTTTTCGTCAAGCTGGAATTGCTCGTCCTTATCTCGTATTAGTTTATCTTGGACGTAAGAGGATGAGAGATCTACTTGATATGTGCCTACAGTCAAATCTCGTAAGTAGTTTAAGTTAAGTACAGAGAAATCAATTAGGCCTTGATCATTCAGCGGTATCCATTGACCGTTCCTTCTAATAAGATTATCTACCTCCACTCTTGCTTTAACAACATTCCGCATGATTGACCTATATCTCATTTCTCTAGCTAATTCAATGGTTGCATCTTGCATGAAAATAACGGGATGGTATCTGTTCAAAATAGCTCCAGCTATGCGATAGAAACTATTCAGTTTCTTTGCATGTTGCAGATTCAACGTTTGTGCTAGAAACTTAAAAACAGATCTTAGATGCCCGTTTCTTGCCTCGACTATCCATCGACTTTTAGTAACTAGTCGAGAAGTATTCGCATCTTCTGTTGATAGTTGTCCTTCACGTGGTAGTAGGAGTGCGGGCATTCTATGATCAATTCCTAAATATTCCAGTAAAGGAATTGCATCGCGGTATCCTCTGTCTACTAACACAATGACCAGGATTATGATCAAAATGTTATTCAAGGTTACTACTGTACATGTCAAAGCGGTGCTCGTATATTAGGTACATGTGCCCACGTTGCAAGTGTCTTGTGGTATTTAGGCCATGCACGACATTTACAGAATATTAGATATCCCGATGACTCATTGCTAAGTACCACATTACATGCTGCAAACCGAAATGATGAAAATAATGAACAGATAATTGATGAATTATTTTAACATCGTTCAGCATTAAGATATCTGTGGTGGGTTTTGGTAAAGGGCAAGGGTGCAGAATAATTCTACATGGTGGATGAAATATCAAGGAATGTTGCGTACTTAAACAGCGATCTAAAAACACTCTAGTCTACTACGATTTGTGGCTTCGATGTTTTTATCCACCATATTGGATCTGCAATCTTGAATTCAAGAATATTGACCTCAGATTCGTAACCAACGACCCAAAATACCCTAGTAAAAAGCTATTTGTGGCTACATTCAGGAGTTTCGTGTTTTTGATCCGCCATATTGATCCTCCATCTTGAATTCTAGAACTCTCACCTCAGATTCGTAATCAGCGATACGTGAAACCCATTATATCGTCGGTGAGACCAAAATGTAGGTATTTCAACACATACGCGCAACTATAAACTACAGTAATATGGAACATCCGTAAGGTAATTTGCGGGGGGGATATGTGGGGGGGCAAAGGGCGGTGTCAAGTGGGGTAGTTTGATAGTCTAACATGTGGTTGTTTGGGGTCCTTGTTGATTGATTAAAACAACAAATTGTTTTACATGCTGAAATCAGTACTTCCCCCCAGCTACTTGGAGGCGGTTTTGGGGGGGAAGGAGTGAATTTCGGTCTTTGTGCCCATTGAGACTTTTGATCCACATGTTAAGAACTATCAACCAGCAAAGTTTCAACAACATTAGCCGAAAGCCACTTTGCATAAGAAAAGTGCGGGGTCCTTTACCACATACTTGTCTTTGCCGATTATACACATACTAACATTATAAGAAATACCGGGCGAATTCGTTATCAAATTATAATACTAGAACAACATATTTATAGTCATGCGACAATAATTTTGAACATGAGTGTACATACAGAGACCTGTTTACCTTTGTTAGGTGTTGGTCTGAAAAACACGATCCTAAGGTTCATCACGTTTCTTTCATGCTTCTTGGCGTCCGGTAATGTTACGTCTAGCAACTTTCTCTCAGGCTCGTGGCAGTCAGCACGCCATCGTGGCAGTCAGCACCTTCATATTTGCAATCAGCCACAGTCGTGGCAGTCAGCACCGATAATTGGCTGTGGCAGTCAGCACCCGTGGCAGTCAGCACCCCACCGTTATTGTGGCTTGTTCTATCTTTTTTATCGTATTGTTAGCATCTTCTGTTTGTTTTAATTGAGAGAGGTTTAGCTTGTCTTTAAAAGCTTCCCAATCTATTTTCTTTATATTTTAATATTTCTTAATTTCTTCCTTATCCATTTTTACGATTTCGTGGTCACTGGTAGTCAGTGATGAAAATTTTCCGGAAAATTTTGAAACGGAAAATTTCCCGGAAAATTTTCCGAGTCATAAAAGCATACTCCACTTATTCCTACATCATTGTTTAGTCGAGATGTGAGGTGGAAAATTTTCTTCTATATTTTTCCGGAAAATTTTCCGTTCTTAACAAATATCAGTGATTAAGTAACAATTCGTCAGTATTCATAAAATTGATTGAATTCATATATAGAAACGTTAAAAAGTGAAAGATCGTTGAAAGAATCTGAAAATTTTCATGGCTCAGACAATTTTCAGTACGATGTAAGAACTAGTGGAACAATTTTCCATGAATCGAAAAATTGTTTGTCCTGTACAATGAAAATTTTCCGGAAAATTTTCCGATTCATAAAAACATACTCCACTTATTCCTACATCGTTGTCTAGTTAAGATGTGAGGTGGAAATTTTTCTTCTATATTTTTCCGGAAAATTTTCCGTTCTTAACAAATATCAGTGATTAAGTAACAATTCGTCAGTATTCATAAAATTGATTGAATTCATATATAGAAACGTTAAAAAGTGAAAGATCGTTGAAAGAATCTGAAAATTTTCATGGCTCAGACAATTTTCAGTGCGATGTAAGAACTAGTGGAACAATTTTTCATGAATCGAAAAATTGTCTGTCCTGTACAATGAAAATTTTCCGGAAAATTTTCCGATTCATAAAAACATTCTCAACTTATTCCTATATCGTTGTCTAGTTAAGATGTGTGGAAAATTTTCTTCTATATTTTTCCGGAAAATTTTCCGTTCTTAACAAATATCAGTGATTAAGTAACAATTCGTCAGTATTCATAAAATTGATTGAATTCATATATAGAAATGTTAAAAAGTGAAAGATCGTTTAAAAAATCTGAAAATTTTCATGGCTTAGACAATTTTCAGTACGATGTAGGAACTAGTGGAACAATTTTTCATTAATCGAGAAGTTGTCTGTCCTGTACAGTGATGAAAATTTTCCGGAAAATTTTCCGATTCATAAAAATATATTCCACTTATTCCTACATCGTTGTTTAGTTGAGATGTGAATTGGAAAATTTTCTTCTATATTTTTCCGGACATTTTTCTGTTCACAAATATCAGTGATTAAGTAACAATTCGTCAGTATTCATAAAATTGATTGAATTCATGTATAGAAATGTTAAAAAGTGAAAGATCGTTTAAAGAATCTGAAAACTTTCATGGCTTAGATAATTTTCAGTACTATGTAGGAACAAGTGGAACAATTTTTCATGAATCGAAAAATTATGTCCTCTACAGTGATGAAAATTTTCCGGGAAATTTTGAAACGAAAAATTTTCCGATTCGTAAAGATATACTCCACTTATTCCTACATCGTTGTTTAGCCGTGATGTGAGGTGAAGAATTTTCTTCTATATTTTTCCGGAAATTTTTCCGTTCTTAACAAATAGCAATGATCAAGTAACAATTCGTCAGTATTCATAAAATTGATTGAATTCATATATAGAAATGTTAGAAAGTGAAAGATCGTTTAAAGAATCTGAAAATTTTCATGGTTTAGATAATTTTCAGTACTATGTAGGAACAAGTGGAACAATTTTCCGTGAATCGAAAAATTGTCTGTCCTGTACAGTGATTAAAATTTTCCGGAAAATTTTGAAACGGAAAATTTTCCGATTCGTAAAAGAATAGTCCACTTATTCCTATCGTTGATGTGAGGTGAAAAATGTTCTTCTATAGAGAGAGAGAAAAACTGTGGTAAAAGTTTATTTCCCAACTTGAAATACAAAATTTTCCGGTTCCCGAAAGCTAATTGGAAAATTATAATTTGTTACTGACTAACTTTCCTCTACCGAAATTCAATTTTGTAGCTCTATGTGCAGTTAAATATAGTGGAAAATTTTCCACCTAACATCACTATCCATAATATCCAAATTTGTCAGGCCTATGAAAAGTGTTTTCCACTTGTTTCTACATCGTGATGAAAATTTTCCGATCTATGAAAATTCCTCTCACTTGTTTCTACAGAGCAATAAAACTTTCCGATTCAGAAAACAGTTGTTTTACTTCTTGCTTCGAAATGATGAACACTTTCCGACTCAAAAAATTCTTCAATTTTTCCATATAAGGCAGGAAATATTTCGATTCATGAACAATTGTTTAACTTGTTCCTACATAGTATTGAAAATTGTCTGAGCCATGAAAATTTTCAGATTCTTTAAACGATCTTTCAGTTTTTAACATATCTATACATGAATTCAATCAATTTCATGATTGCTGAGGAATTGTTACTTGATTAGTGATATTTTTTAAAAACGGAAAATTTTCCAGAAAAATATAGCGGAAAATTTTCCGGCAAATTTTCCGAAATGGAAAATTTTCCGCGGAAAATTTTCCGCCTCACATCACTACTGGTAGTTCATCTATCGTGAACCATCCAATTTTCTATTTTGACCATAATGTTTATCGCGCTGATTATTATGTCTATAAATGATTCACCTGTTGATCCGGCGAAAGTTGTCTTGTTTCCAGTATTTATAATCGTTTTGCATGATAAAATCTCCTAATTCCTCTCCTCTTTGATCGGTATATTGTGACTCCCAGACTGTGTTCTTGGCATTTGAATCTAACATTATTTTGATCTTTTTTTCCAGGTTTTTGTATGATTATTTGCTGTAGTTTATTTAAAAATGGTTTACTTTCCTTACTATATGAAAATAAGAATTTATTATCTAGATAGAACCAGTTACTTGTGTAATTTCAACACATATAGTCCAATTATCACAGTATTGTGAGATTTTTAATACTTCTAGATTTTTGATCATGACCACAGTCACTGCTAGGGAGGCCTCACCACTATAAATTATTCTTGCTGATGCTGGGAAAGCTACTACTCTGTTATTATACGTATATGGTTCTTGTATAGCGATTAAATCGATATTTTGTGTTTCCACAGATCTTCTTGCTTCCATTGTCGCAAGTTTCGACCCCTGCGAGTTGTTTTGTGCAATTTTTAATGTTGGTAAGCTGTTAAGCATGTTTAGTGTATACAAAGGCGTCCACACCAGTTTTGCTGTAGTCGAAACAGATTCTGCCGTGGGCGTTCACTATTTGTTTGTATACATTCTCTAATTCCCAGTCTATATCTCTTCTCTCATATACTTCATTTCTTAGATCTACTAACTCCCATCCATTAGCGGGAAGATCGTATGTTCTCAATTCTACTCTATCTACTTCTTCCAGCGTAGGGTAAGGTATCGTTCGTCCCTTGTCATGTAGATCTCTAATTACATGTCAAAATTCCACAATAAGAATGTTCTTGTCCTCCAATTTGGCTAATCTATATTGATGGCTCATATTATCATATAATTCTCTTGGTTCCATGAACATTGGTTTCCTGTTTTCTGCTTCTTCCGGAGATTGAGTTGATGTAATTTTGTTATCTTGGATTGGTTCTTCTTTCATTGGAAATGAATATTTCTGCTCGCCATTCACAACATTTATCTTATGTGTTTTTTTTTCTTCTGCTGCTGCATCTGGAGTATTTCGTTTGTCTTTTGCCTTCCAATATATGTCAGAAGATTTCTTAATAGGATTATTATCTGTTTCTATTTCAGTTTGTATACGTTTATCCTTTATAGATGCCATAGCTCTTCTTTTTCTATCCAAAATTTCCTCCAAACATTTTTTGTCCCGTTTGGGTTTGTTTGGTGATTTGTTTCTTTTGCTTGCATACTTCTTTATGTCCTTTATCGATCCCTATTTGTCCTCTATGAAATTCGATCAATGCCTGGCGCGGTGTTGCGTTTCTTCTGAAGTGTACGTTGGAGTTAATGTGTTGTGATTGGTGATGTAAAAGGATCTTCATCATCAATTATGTGTGAAAGTGATGGTTGTAGAGCAGGAATAGTAGCTAAGTCTATATGGTCGTGAGAATGAGGTGATATCCTAGGCGTGAAAACTGACTGTAATTCTGTTGCAAAAGCGTTGGCCTTATTTAGGTCAGTTAAGAGAGGGACACCATTGTCTAACAAAGGATACGAAATTTTGCTACTTCTGCCTGTGAGCCTGTGGAAAGATTTCCAATACTGACTTGGAGATGCTTCGTCATTTAGTATATTACATGCACTGATCCAAGTTCGACGTTTATAGGTTATGAGATAATTAGTTACTGTGCGATGCCATCTCCGGAGATAACGAAGACACTCCTCGTTTCTGGTTTGTTTGTATTCTCGGAAATGTTGCCGTGACTTTTGTATTAAAGACAGATATTGTGGAGGCAATTTAGGTTTAGAAGGATAAATTTTTCCTCAGGGATGGTTTGTTGAGCACTGGCATGTAAGATGTCTGTGATGTGATTGACTGTGGAATACATTTCTTGTTCAGAAGTTGGTGGATTAAGAGAGAATTCTTACATTTTTTGTGCCTATGCTAGCTAAAAACCAGCAGCCGTTAGAAGGTTGAGATTATGCACATAATTCATTGGAACTCAGTTATAATTTGATGGGCTATGAGGTGTTCGTAATTCTCACGTACCGCCGTTCTAATAGAATTCACGTATTGTCATATCTTACAATTGGTTATTTGCCAGTTTACGCTCACTAAATGCAATTATGTTGAAGTATGTGTACTTTGAATAACTTATTTAAATACGTCCTTTACAGGCAAAGCTTTTCTGGAAAATATTGTTTAAACTTTTAATGACGATTCTATAAAACTAACAGTAGTGCTCTGAACTGCCGTCTATTGCTTCTTTTTAACTACACAAATTTTCAAAACCAACTTGGCTCTCTATGTAAAGACGTATTATACAGGGTATCTAATTTTTCTTTTCCTTTTATTAACTACATACATATACAGAGAAAGAAGAAGAAGAAGAAGTTGGGAGAATGATAAATTTCGGTTAAATTTGACGGGAAAAAATACATTACGCCCAAGCTCTTGAAACAGAAACAGAAACAGAAAAGTTAAAAATAAGGACGCCCCTCGGGAAAGCCCGCGCCCTGGATAGTGGGTAAGGCATCATCCAACATTCTACATGCCTCTCCCCCATGCAGTTAGTAGCCTAAAGCTGCTGTCGGTGGGTGTGTCTCGCGGTTTCTATCTTTTCGGAAGACATTTACTCGCTTATCTGTATATAAAGTGTAAATAGAAAGAAAGAAGGGTAAAATAGAAGATAGGAAAGCGCGAAAGAAGATTTTATTGTCTTGATAGAGGGATAAAAAAACCTGGAAACCATGAAAAAACCCCCTGTATCGGTCATGCTGCATGCAATAGTATTTACATGGCAAAACCACTTGATAAGGGTGGTGAAAATCCATGTAAAAATGTCTGTATTTATAAATTAGTAAGTTATATTTTGATTTAAATTACTAAATCCTATCTGTATATGTTACACTAGCTGTGTTGTCTGTATTTGGGGGTGTTTTGTTAGTAGGGAACACTGTTATTTTTTAAGCATGCATATCTGTATTCATTGTCCATGGCCTCGCCAGGTCGTCATCGGTTTGCATCAGTTCCAGTTGCGTTGATTACCCCTGCTCTATACTGTTATCTCCGCACTGTTTCTTCTGCTTTAATGGCGGGCTGCCTGTGGTTGGATTTCTCTTCACAGTATCTGCGTAGGTGTTGGTGATGTAGATCTGTCCTGTAGTGGTTGTGATTGCATTGACTGCATTTCCGAAGATTTTTCTAGACGCTGCTTTCATGGCTATTGTTAGATTTCTGCGTTGTTGTTGGCTTGTGGTTGTTGTAAATATGTATGTCGTCCAAGTTACTATTTTGTTTGTTGCTATTTCTATTGCTTCTTTTATCCATTTCTTCATTTCGCTGTTGAATTCTTCCTCTTTGCTGGTTGTGGATGTTTGTGGTGACTGGTGGTCCTGATAAGAGCCAGTAGCTGGATCTGATTTGTCTTCTATTGTTATAAGTGGTGGTGGTAGTCTTGGTTGTTGCGCTTTCGGTCTGCTTGGGCAACTGCTGCTACCAGTACGGTGGGAATCGCTGATGCACGTGGCACAGAAGTTGTTGTTTCTTGGTTTGTTGCACTCTTCTTTGTGCTGTTTGCCAAAATGATTGCAGACTCTCTCCACTTTGCACCAGTACTTCAAATGCCCGTACTGGTAGCAGTTATGGCATGGCATCGGTCTAGGGAGCGTCCTCGAAGTTTCTACTTTGTATTGTTTTTGTTGTATCTTAACTCCGGTTGCTAGTAGTTGGTTCACTTGCTGTGGGTCGTCAGAAAAAATTCTCAGTAGTGGTGTTGGGCCTCTGTCCGTTTTGATTCTTGTGATGTTCCGGATACTGAGTTTTTGTTTCCTAAGCTCCATCTTTATTTCCTGCACATCTAAGTTAGTAGGTACACTTTTTACAACGCATGTATAGGTGGTGTTGCTTCTTCTGGTTTGTTTTCTTGTGCTGCTGGATTCTGGTTCAACTATTGGTCCTCTATTAGTTGGCAGGGGTGAAGAGTGGATTTGGTTGCTGGCTGCTGTGGGTGGTCGGTGCTCTGTCTTCTGGTTTTCTCTGGGTGGTTGGTCTTGAAGAGGGCCGGTGTGCTTTTGTTTTTCTTCTTGGGTGACTTCTTTCTTCTGTCTTCTTGGCTTCACCAAGGTGAAGCCGTTTGATTCTTCTGAAGCTCTTCCTTCTTGGTTTCTTGGTGTGTGTGGTTCTTTCCTATGGGAAGTTCTTCTTTGTGGGTTGTTTGTTTCTTCCTATCTTGATCTTGTTTGTCGTATTTCTCTTGGTGGGCTTCTTCTTCTGTGTTGTTGGCTTCTTCATCTTCCATGAAGTATGCTTGTGGGTCGAACTCTGTAGCTCTGAATAGTCGAAGGAACATCTTCCTTGTAACGAGATTGAAAAAAAGAAAAGTAATTTCTCTGTGTCCAGTTTTTCGAAACTTCACGTTTGTTAGGTCCATCTTCTTTGCTACAAGGTCCATAATGTCCCTTCCTTTTTTGAACCCTCCGCTAAAGTTGGCTACCGTTACTGGCAGGTCATAATCTTCTGAGGCATCTGGGTTGATGAACTCGAAGGAAGCTTCTTCTCTCTCCGTCTTGTCTTGCACGGTCGGCACTTTCCGGGTAGGAGTCATCTTTCTTGGACGCGGCATGATTTGTAGCACTTTGCACTTTGGTCCTGAAAAGGGCCACACTTTCTGGGTTCACACAGTATCGCTATTTCACTATATGGGTGGTTTGGTCCTTGAAAGGGCCAGTTAGTCTCTAATCTTGAGTGTCTTGTGACTGTCTAAGCTGTCCCGGGGAGATAGTATTGCGTTCCCGTCAGCCGACTGTCGCCAAAGGCTGTTCAACCTATATGGCCAGCGCGAAGCTTGACTCACGATAGGGGGTCCAGCCGACGGAAAACAATGCCTATTTCCACAGGAAGCGGTGTGTGTTAAATGTGTTGTGAATTTTGCCTTTATTAGAAAACAGTTTCTCTTCTCTAAAAGACTCTATGCAGAGTCGTTATTTATCTCAACACTGAGATCACTTTGTTGGTGAGCACACCTCAGTTAACACCGCAAGGTTTACTGGCGTGTCACGGCGTCTTCTCTTCTCTCGGCGTTAGTCTTCATTCTCACTGCATGAATTTCTTCTCTGCCGTCCAGACTCTTCCTCTAGCATCAGCAATCAATTGAGATGATATAGATCATTAGATCAGATCGCCCAACCTCTTGGAGAGATGGTGGTCCCTATATTGACTGCTAGTTTGACAGAGAGAGAGAGAGACGAAATTATTATTTATTATTTATTTATTCACTTTCCATTGTAACTGCTCCACATTTACGCTTGATATATATTTTTTTGCTTTAACACAAATTCTGCGTTAATGTATTTTGTGACGTTCAGTTGGATTCGTACACTTCGTATTGTGTATGCTTTCATCCGCTATCGTGCTGCCATCTGGTAGTACTGAAAGAAAGAAAAATAGAAGAAAGTTGAGAGAACTCTAGACGAATCAACTGAAGTTTTTGTAAGTGTGTTAGTGCCTACAACGAATCAGCATGTTTTTCTTGAACGTGGTTACGCCTCGACGCCAAAACTCCATTTAAAATATGAACTACGCAATATTTTTGAAAAGCTAGAGTT
Source organism: Thermobia domestica (assembly GCF_964235325.1). Taxonomy (NCBI): domain Eukaryota; kingdom Metazoa; phylum Arthropoda; class Insecta; order Zygentoma; family Lepismatidae; genus Thermobia; species Thermobia domestica. The sequence continues at coordinate 36,595,296 of NC_137467.1, forward strand.
ATGTTCGAAATTTCATAAATAATTTGTAAAAGTGGCAATGAAAATATTAGTGCTCTTTACAAGTGTCTCGTAAGTTATTACTAAAGTACAGCTGTACCACAAAGGTATTTTGTAACAAAAAGTGATTGAGAACGAGGTAGTTTCGGATGAACAAAGCATTCGGCGGACTTGCAGTGCAAAGAATGGGCGTATGATACACCAATCACTTTGAACATCACTTAATTATTCAAATTTCTTCGATTCAATTGTGGAATACTACAGTTATCATGTTCATTGGGACGAATCGTTTTATAAATCGTCATAAATGACGTAAAGGACCATTAATATAAGAAAATTCATCAGATTTAGAAACGAAAGGACTATCACCTCGTGAACGTTTGTGTGCTTCGACGGATTAAGACTTTATTCTTGCAAGAAACTTTGAATTATTTCTACGAACCGACTTTAATACAGGGGCAAGGTAATTTTGTAAATCTATACAATGTTACAGGTACGTTTAATTATTCATAATAAATGGCACTGAAAGTATTTAGGTTTATTCGTTCCTTTTCCAGGCTGCATGACTGAAATAAAACGTAACTGTTAAATTTCATGTAATTGCTTTGTGAAAGTGGGGGACGCTCTCACCTATTTTCTTTATTGCACTTTAGGTCTCCTCACAGGTGACACCGTCCGAATCTGGACGGTTACGGTAAAGTAAATTGCGCCTTCCTGGACCATTGGACGATTGACGGAGGGGCAAGCCTTCTGAACCTGCTCGTAATATAGTGCAAAGCTGTATTACTTGGAGGTAAAGAAATGTATGTACTCTTCGGGAACCGTCTAATGATGGTGTGCGCCGGGCTGCGCGAAGCTGTACCGTAATACAATGGCTAAGCTCTTCACAGGGACATGACTCCTATACCGTAATAGAATGGCGTTCCCTCTCAGGGACGAATCAATTAATAATAATTCATATTATTATTAACTGATTTGTAACGGATGTAACATCCGGAAGAGGATCTAGGTGTTATAATACTCGACAGGTTTTATTTCTCATGATATGTTGTATGCGCTAAATTGAAAGTATCACTGGTATTCATTGTGTTTGTGTATTCATAACGTGTAGTCATGGCAGAAAGTGAGAATTTAAGGTTGCAAACTTTGCTTGAAGCTATTAAAAAAATTAATGATGGTGTCAATGACACCAAACAACAACTCAATGATGTTTTTAATGAGTTGAATATTAAAACCCATCAACAAATAGAAAACAACGAAAATAGACAACGGTTTGAAAAATGTTTTGATGGTGTTAAGATTGGAGTATCCACGTTACAGCAATCTTCTATTAAATTCAAAAGAAGCTTAGAAAAAAATGTAGACAAAATTATTCGTGCAGGTTCAGATAGTGTTAAACGATTTTCGACGTAGTGAGATGATAAGTTCGAGTCACAAAAGAAAGAAAATAATGTAGTAAATACTGTTGTAGTTACTTGTACTTGTACAGATAAAGAATATGCAAGCACTCCTATTCCAGCTATTAATGAAAGTTCTTGTTGTCAAGTTGCTGTAGCAGACACACCTAGTCTGAAAATAGTTGATAAGCGACAGGTAACAGAAAATTGTGTAAAGGGTTGAATACCATTCACAAGCTGTGTGCATAACGTTTAGCGAAAAACAGCATCGTCGTTTATTGTAATGAAATAAGAGGCAAAAATAAGACCTCAACACGCGTTAGTAGCATGTTATCGCAAGCACTTGAAAGTGTCCCAGGTGGTGTACCGCTTAATGAGTTAGAATGTATTCCCGTCCGCACTAATTGCTTTTACTTTGTTAATGTAACAACTGTCAAACTAAGTCATGTTGAAAGTAATCTGCACTATTGTAAGTTAGTAGTCAGTCAAGTACAAGTTAAGCAAATCAAACAAGTAACTTTCTTTGTAATCGTATGCACGATGTCTGTATGTTCAAAAATCGAAGATAATAGTTTTGAATTCACTAAGCTCCCCGATCATGGTAATAACTTTGTATCCAGGAAAGAAAAGAGTCTGGTTTGTCGTGAAATTTTCAATAGCGTAAAGCATATATGTAGTAAACTTGTCAAAAAGCGTATTCATTTACTAGCTTACAGTAAAAAGAGTAAGGAAAATAAACGAAAGTTGCATAAAGTCCGTAAGAAAGTGAAGAAATTATTCAGTTTATTGTATAACTTTCATAAATTCTCAAACAAGGTCCTGCGTTCCAATCTTAAGAGTAGATTTGAATACCGCCGAAGTGTAATGATAGAGCATGGTACACACAAAAATAATTCTGCTTATGTCTCTGAATTGTCTTCCAAAAGTTCTTGCACGAATGACAGTAACTTGAAACCTAGCGATCATAGTAGATCATTATGTATTGAATCAGCTGTTGCATTAGGTGCAGACCACAGGTCATTTGTAAATGGTAAGAATTGTAAAATTCTTCAGAAGACATCCGTCAGGTTATTGAGTAAATCACACGCACTGGTAAGAACCAAAAGTAAATATAAATGCAAAACGAAATGTAGGTCAAAGGTGTTCGTTAATGAAAAACCGAATGTTAATTGCGTCACTACAACGAGAAAATCCAAACATACAGGTGCATCAAAAAACCAATTTATTATGAAAAGTCAAATAAGTGATCGATTGAAATTTCGAAAAATGCTAGTAAAGCGTGTTAAAAGTTTTCGAAAGAAAGGAAGAAATTGTGAAGATTGTGGTATAGTTCAAAAGTTAGTGAATCAATCTTCCAATATGAATCAGTATTCTAATTCACAACTTGGTAATCGATCCAAATCCCGACGCAGTGTTGCAATAATGAATGAGAAATTAAAACATGCAAAATTTAATGCTAATAAAGTGAAAGCCAAGCATTTCAGTGTTTTAAAATGCAAAAGAAAGAGCAATATTTTGTGCAATGTTGGAATCTGCAGTGTTAAAAATCAAAGTGCAAATATAAATATGGTGTGTTCTAAAAGTAAAGCTATGATTAGAAACCACTTAATCACTTGTGATTTCACGTACATGATGTTTAGGCAAATGAAGCCGTACAAAATTACTCCTGAGTTAGAGAAACCGAAAGTAGGTGTAGGTTAAATAAATTGTTACCTTCTGCCGAATTGTTTATTTGGAATATATGATATCTTCAATGATTTTGGAATTTAAAGTATCTATTGAAGCTTTCCTGGCGACGTATTGTGAACAGGTCTTGTCGGACTATCAGCCAGGTAAATACTGTTATATCTTGCGACGTTTCGAGGGCTGACATCGTCCACATCTTCAGGTGAATATGATGGTGTAATGGAGGGTATGGAATATATATACTCATGTATGTATGATTGGACTCTTCTGATTGGTGGATTAAATGGCGGCTTCTGATTGGTGCTTGAAATGGCAGGATACGATTGGTGTCCATGTTTTACCTAGTTGGAATCCTGTGTCTCTGTTAATGTTCGTTTTTTCTTGTGTGATTGCAACGGCTTCTTTTATCCTCCTGTCCCAAAATCTTAAGCATTTTGCTATTATTTCGGCATCTATGAACAAAATCTTATGTTGCTGTTTGATGCTATGTTCAGCCAGTCCGGATTTTTCTCGTTGGTTTAGTCTGATATAACTGTTGTGTTCTTTGCATCTGGCTTCAATGGTTCGTCCTGTTTGTCCAATATATGACTTACCACATTCACATGGAATGCGGTAAACTCCAGGAGTTCGGAGGCCCAGGTCGTCTTTGGTTGATCGTATTACGTTTTTTTATTTTTGCTGCAGGCTTGTATATTGTCCTGATGTTGTACCTGGCAAATAGTCTGCTGAGCTTTCCAGAAGTGTTCTCGGTGTATGGGAGGCAGATTGTGTTCTTCCGTTCTTCATTCACAGTTTCTTCTGCACTTTTGTCCTTGTTGTCAGTGTCCTTCATTGTGGTCCTTTTCAGGGCCATATATTATATCTCGCATTGAGTATCCATGTTGTAGCATGGCTCTGCGAAGGTGATTAAGTTCCTCTATTAAACAATCCTTGTCGGAGATGGAGAATGCTCTATGTGCTAAAGTGTTGAGAACTCCAATTGATTTTGGAATTGTCGAAATTTTAAAATTATTTTTGTAATCGTCGTCGTTTAAAGCTAATACTGTATGTAGTAGTTTAGGCGTCAGCACTGCTAGCCTTCACTTAAATGTAAAAGCAAATTACTCTGTGTTGAAGCATTTTCGAATTGTAACAAACGAAAGTTATGACGAAAGTGAACCTGTAAATTGGGAAAATAAACTCATAATGGCTGACTATCGCAGGAATGAAAAAGTTAGAAAAAGAAACGAGAAATATAATCCATCCCAAGAAAGAAAGTATAAAATAAAAGAAAATGATTTGGTATTTCTGTTGCAATCACACTTGAGTTCAGCTGTGGACAAACAGATTCGTAAATTCTTTATGCTCTATAAAGGTCCTCTGTTTTGTAAAAGTAAGATTTCGGACAAAGTATTCGAACTTGTAGATCCTTTAACCGGAGAATCTTGTGGCGTACATTCTATTGATCGTATGAGAGTGTGGAGACCCATTCGGAAAACTAGGAATATCTGGTTAGAATTAGCTAAGAAACATGTTCATGAAAAAGAATTTGATTCTGTAAAAGAAAGCAGCGAAGAAGTTGATTCTTGTGAACCTGAAACTTTAGGAAATGTGAATTCTTTACATGTAACGAAAGTCAGATTGTCTGTTTTCATCGCTAGTGAAAGTAATAAGTTCAATATTCAGTTGTTATTGAAAGAGCTATTAAAATGTGATACATATTTGCAGTACTTAAACGATAAGCTAGATTGTCGACAACGTACTTTTATATTGGCTTTAAATCATTTGTTGAATCCAAAGCTAAATAGACGTGACGTGTAAAAAAAGTCACGGACATGATAGTTCTTTAAATGTTAATATGTATGAAAATATTGTTTAATATTGTTACTTCAAAGAAATATGAGCTGAAAACTCTCGTTTATATGAATTGAAATATTGTCTCGGTGATGTTTTGTAACGAGTTATCGCAACTAGTAGTAAGATCTTAAACCATCCATTGTAACGTTCATGTACGATTATTAATGTAAACAATGATATACTCTAATTTTATTAGAGTGAAAGTAAGTTTTTGTGTGTCAGTGGAATACTGTAACACGAGTATTGAATTATGAATGGTAACTCTCCTCCCTCATTTTATTTTAAACCTTTGGGTTCATTTTCTATGTTGTTTTTACACTCCTACCTCATTAGAAGGTCTTGTTGCCATCCCAAAGGGGTGGGAAGGAAACTTTGAATGTATGATGGGGAAGGGAGACATAAATTTAAGTGGATAGGCGCTGATTTGCGTAAAGGTGTGGCAGACTTACTTCTACCCGGCCTCACTTTTATCGTGACAATATGAAAGAGTGGTAATAAACTTATTTCATGTAGTTATTATATTTAAATAATGTGCAATCCTTGTATTTGTGTGTAACAATTTTGTTTTTTGTAGCTTCTTTATTAGAATGATGTAAGAAATTCAAGAATGTTTCGTCATTTATGCAATTTTAAGTATAGTATGTGTAGGGTAAGTTCGTTTATTTTCTTTTGTGGAATATTGAAATATGTAGTTCTTAATAACGTCTATTTTATCTATTTGTCTGATAAACCAAGTAATTCATAATGTCTATTTGTTCACGTTTTCTAGTTTTTGCATAATATCGTAAAATAAGTAACGTGAATATTTTATGCTTAAATAATGTCATATTTCTATATAATGTTTGTGTTGTTATTGATAATAAACGCATATAGCAATATTGTAAGTGAAATATTAAAAGCACATCATGAGATTTATTTGTATGTCAAATATGAGTCATGCAGATGTAATTGTTTAATTTAGTAACAGTGCGAAAAGCAAAAGCAAAAAAAGTCTTTATATACAAAAGCCCCAAAACTTTTTATGTGTGTGTAAATGCCCCATGAGTTCGTTATTTTTCTGTGTTAAAATGAGATATTTTCATCTGATGAAGCGTCGTCCAGCGAAAGTTTTTATAAAATTCCCAGTGAACTAGTGTTCTGATTGACATTGGAAAACTGATTATTACTCAAGTAAGATTACAGTTCAGGGTTCTTGAACGTTTACCATTGTTCAATGGTGCACGTACATTCCTTTCGACAGCCAATGTAACTGCTCCACATTTACACTTGATGTATTTTTTTTTGCTTTAACGCAAATTCTGCGTTCATGTATTTTGTGACGTTCAGTTGGATTCGTACACTTCGTATTGTGTATGCTTTCCGCTAATCGTGCTGCCATCTGGTAGTACTGAAAGAAAGAAGAATAGAAGAAAAGGAAGAAGGAAGTTGAGAGAACTCTAGACGAATCAACTGAAGTTTTTGTAAGTGTATTAGTGCCTACAACGAATCAGCATGTTTTTCTTGAACGTGTTTACGCCTCGACGCCAAAACTCCATTTAAAATATGAACTACGCAATATTTTTGAAAAGCTAGAGTTATATTCGAAATTTCATAAATAATTTGTAAAAGTGGCAATGAAAATATTAGTGCTCTTTACAAGTGTCTCGTAAGTTATTACTAAAGTACAGCTGTACCACAAAGGTATTTTGTAACAAAAAGTGATTGAGAACGAGGTAGTTTCGGATGAACAAAGCATTCGGCGGACTTGCAGTGCAAAGAATGGGCGTATGATACACCAACTACTGTGAAAATCACTGAATTATTCAAATTTTTTCGATTCAATTGTGGAATACTACAGTTATCATGTTCCCTGGGACGAATCGTTTTATAAATCGTCATAAATGACGTAAAGGACCATTAATGTAAGAAAATTCATCAGATTTAGAAACGAAAGGACTATCACCTCATGAACGTTTGTGTGCTTCGACGGATTAAGACTTTATTCTTGCAAGAAACTTTGAATTATTTCTACGAACCGACTTTAATACAGGGGCAAGGTAATTTTGTAAATCTATACAATGTTACAGGTACGTTTAATTATTCATAATAAATGGCACTGAAAGTATTTAGGTTTATTCGTTCGTTTGCCAGTCTGCATGACTAAGGTAAAACGTAACTGTCAAATTTCATGTAATTGCTTTGTGAAAGTGGGTGATGCTCTCACCTATTTTCTTTATCGCACTTTAGGTCTCCTCACAGGTGAAACCGTCCGAATCTGGACCGTTACGGTAAAGTAAATTGCGCCTTTCTGGATCATTGGACGATTGATGGAGGGACGAGCCTTCTGAACCTGCTCGTAATATAGTGCAAAGCTGTATTACTTGGAGGTAAAGAAATGTACGTACTCTTCTGTATCCGTCTAATGATGGGTTGCGCCGGGCTTCGCGAAGCTGTACCGTAGTACCATTGGCTCCAACGAGCTAATGCTCACATTAAAGTGCAGTAAAATCCATTATATACATATTTGAATAAAATAAAACATGACATTATATGTTTGTCATATACTAAAAAGAGAAAAATTTTTAAAAGAATAATAAAGAATCAATAATGGAAATTAAGTAACTAACTAACTCTGTGGCTTATGAAAGCCGGAGGTTCAATGCCACCTTCACAAGAGCTCTCCACTGACTACTATATTTAGCTAACTAGATCCAGTTTCCACTTTGAATTCCTATTTCTGCGAGATCCATTTTAACATTGTCCTCTCATCTGCGGCTAGGTTTTCCTAATGGTCGTTTTCCGATTTGACTTCGAGTTAAGACTTTGAAAGTGTTCTTCCATCCTATCTACATGACCTGTCTACCTAAGCCTCCTAGAGTTGATGACCCTAGCAATGTTTGATAAGCCTTATTAATTATGTAGTTCTCGTTATGAAATTTCCGTCATTCTCCATTCTAGTTCCCCTTCGGTCTGAATTTTCGTCTCGGGATCTTGTTCTCAAATATTTTCAGATGTTTCGCAACCGTACAAAACAAGAGGCATGATTATCGTTTTAAATATTTTAGGTTTCAAAATCCTTGACAGAATTCGAGACGATAAGAGATTTTAAACTGTATATTAACACGAATACCCTGCTGTTAGTCGACATTTAATTTCTTTGTACAATTTTATATATTTTGTCTTATTGTATATAATATATACAATTGTATATTGTATATATTATATTGTATATTGTATGTAATAGCAATTGAGTCTAGCGGTTCTTGGGAAGAAGGAGGCCTCAAATTTATAAAAGAAATCGGCCACCGTCTATCAATTAAATCAGGAGATAATCGAGCAAAAAGTTTCCTGATTCAACGCATAAGCATAGCTGTTCAACGTGGGAACATGTCGGCTATAATGGGAACGTTACCCACTAGTAAAGAGCTAGAAGAAGTCTTTCTTCTGTAATTGCGGAGAAGGGAGGTTAGGAGTAAAAACAGGCCTCATTGGTGCATCAATTTATGTAGCAACCGAGCAAGGAGTATGGAGAGACAGCTCACAGTCCATAAGTTTATATGAAAAATTACGGCACGAATGCTTTATCGTACGTCAAGACAGTGACATAACATGACAGGTTGGAGCCTTTGTAAGCAGAAGATTTAGTATTACCTGCCGAACATTATGGGAACAAAGTACCGAAGAATAGATATTTATGAAATGAAATGAAATCTTTGAGTTTTACGTCCCACGGTTATGCCGGTTAGGCTAAAGGAGACGGTGATGATGATTGGTGAATGAAAATGGTGGAATGAAGAAAGTGGGAGGAAACGGGAGAACCCCGAGAAAACCCACGCACACGGTGTTTGTCCACCACAAAGTTCACTTGGCGGGGGCTGGGATCGAACCCGGGACCCCAAGCACCAGAGGTGAACGCTCTACCACTGAGCCACCGCGGCCCCTAAATAGATATTTACTGTTTCATTTTAAATTTTCATTATAACACTTTTTTAATAATCATTGTTATAATATATATTAGAGTGGTTCAAAATGAGAAGCAAATATTTTTTTCTGAAATTCACTTTCGACACCCCTAACATTTATTACATTCCTGAAAATACACTGGTAAAATTTTAAATTTTTTGAATTTATTAATGGTTGCCCAAGCCGATTGAAGTTTTGAATGCTATTGGTACTTACACAGTGTTATACATATATTTCCTGACCAGTGAACGAGTGCGGGCTGCCGGTTTTGGAACTAAAATGCAAGCAGCAGTGTTTCTAACCGGATTACTTTTAATCAATCTATCACAGTACTTTTTGTCTTGTTCGTAATAAACTACTTCACACATATGCTCAAGTCAGGGGCAGATCCAGGAGCGGGGCGATTGCTCCCCCCCAGAATAGGATATTTTTATTTTAAAAATAAAACCTAAGAATTTTCACCTTTGTATTATAAATGTGAAATAAAACTTAAAATAGGTAGACCTACTTTTTTTGTTTTACGTTGCAGAAGTCAAATAAAGTAATATATTGCAAGAAATTATTTACATTTTCGTTCTTGCCCCAAAAAAATCCATCTTCGATATCGCAGGTGTGCATTTCTGTTTTAGAAATTACAGACAATAGGTACTTCTCCTTTACTAAAGTTGTTTTCACTTTTTTTGGGGGGGGGGGGGCAATACACTGTTACCTTGATTTGACTTCGAACGACCGCCAACCAAACCTTCATCCTGGATCCGCCCCTGGCTCAGTTAAGACAAACAGTTTCAAAAGTTATTGAAGTTATTTGCAGAACATCTTAAGTAAAATTCAAAGAAACAACAACAAAAATACAACCTCCATATTAACTTGCGAACAAACTGGCGAGCAGCCTTTTACTGGCTGCTCCTGTTTTATAATGACACCGAATAAAACGTAATCTATTTTTATACAATCTGCTTAATACACGGTAGAAGCCAGGGGCGGATCGAGGGCCGACTTCTGGGGGGGCGGTCGGTTGCCATACTGCTACTTTTAAGGGCTCCAAACTTTGGTACGGGTTTTATTCATACATATAAAATAAGAAAGTTTCCTCTTCTAGGTTGAAGGGCAATCGGCCCGATCCACCTCCCCTGGATCCGCTCCTGGTAGAAGCTCACTGAATTGTCAATTGAGCTATGTTCTTCTTAAATTGGTAATTCCCATTCATATATCACTATTCACAATACATCTGCATTACTGCAGGAATGGTTCACTTCAACCACATAACTTACGGCGTTCTTTATTAAGCGGAAATAAATTAGGCTATGCATAACATCCAAACTGCAACTTCTAAAAACCGTTGGATACACTGCAGAGTGAAACTATCCGCTCCCCTGTCCCACCGCGCTTGCCAAGAAACTGATGTAAACACAACAGCAGCGCCATCCTCCCAAAACCGCACTGCTATCCTGGTCAGGTAATACATATATATTGTTATTATATATTTGTTTACAAGTACACAATTACACATAAAAATATTATTGACCTTCTGCAGAGTACTTTTGAAGTATGATTAACGTCATACTAAAGGTCTGACTATTACATGAAACATATGTTAGTCGAACTCTTTAGTATGGCACTAATCACGCGTCAAAACATCTCTGCATAAGGTCCATTATTGCGTATTATATTTGCATTATTAAAACTTTGTAAAATTTATTTGTTCACTATATTTTTTACACATCACTTTCACATATTGAGTTTACTTAGATAGGATATTCTTTGAACAGTCTGGATATTGCTTCCAGTGTTCCGCAGAAACTTTAAGTGGCTACTGTTTCTCTTCATCGTCCTTTGTAATAATACCGTTGTACTATTGTAGAGGGCAACTCCGGGTTCTGCATGGCCATTACCTACTTGCAACTGTTTTACTTCTTCATAACCAGCTAAGTGATCAGTGTTGGATTTCCATGTTTCCGAATCTTGTGCAAGAAATGTTCAAATACTCAGACGCTCGTATTTTTCGTTACGAAATCCTTTATCTTGGCATCCTGTGGTGAAACAAGAGCATGTCGAGATATTTTCGGGCGTTTTGGAGGCTCATTATTGCTGGAATTTGTGTTCAGGTTTTCCACCATTTCTTGCGTTGTTTCTGCGGATAGTCCGTCGTCGAAGAACGCCAAGCCAGTAAATTCTCGGCTCAAGTACCCGTGATGACCACGATTTTTTCCTGGGCTTTGTAGACGGCTGGATTGTCTGTTTCATATTTAAGAAGATTTTTCAGGAGTACGAGATCATTTTTTGTAACAGGTGCATCAACTGCTGATTGGAACCACGCTTTCACATAAACTTTAACACGGAACGTACATAAAGATATTAACCTTTTTATTTCCTAATGAGTAAGGTTGAATTGGTGTCTAAGAAATCATATTTTGAATGCGTACAGTGCCTTTGCCATCCACCTGTCGTGGTGAATAGCTCTGCCTGCCGCAAATCGCAATCCACCGGGTGGGATTCCTCCAAGAAAGATAATAGTCAGTTCCAATAATTCACGATGCTCGTCCGTTGGCTGCATTGAAGATGCCTACGTGCGAAATGCGTAAGTTCATCTTAATATTTCCCAAATCTATATTTCTTTCTGCAGAATAATAGAGTGTGTGATCCAAGGAGTTCCAATCTTGTTTAAAACGTTTGAATATTGCTACGTCTGGAAGGTATACCTCCACGCACACGCATACAGTTCTTTAAAACTGCAGCCAAAACTCCAGTATGTGGTGATGACAAGCTAAATAATAAAGGCTTTCCTTAGTTTTCCGCTCTGTTATGGCACAGGCGTCGCTGTAGTGACCAATCTGTCTGGCAACTCTATCGAATGGCATTGCATTTACCTGGTCCCATGACCACAGTGCAGCTAGAATGGTATCGGCTTGATCTTGTCCCATTCCAGATTTTATTTATGAGACTACGAGCATTGAGTTTTCCCATGCGGATACAATTACAGGTAAGCGATCGATATTATGTCTGGTAGAATTTTGCTATCCCAATGGACAACGGGGGCGGTTGTTGCTTAGAACTTGCTCTTTAGGATAGCAGCTGATTCAAAACGATTGCGTTCGCAATGAGACATTTCAAAGAAGTTCAGGAAAAGAACTTGAAAACTCTCGATCAGCTGATTGGTTAAATAAACTTGTATATGGAAACATTGGCTCTGTAGGTCAATGTCATGGTTCCGATATTCGTTTGTTCGAAGTGATTAAAACGCCATCTATCTTTTGTAATCTACCCATACCTATTGCGTTTCCTTGAGATTGAAACATGAGGTAAGAAGGGGTAGGAGCTTAGAAATTGTGTCCGTTAAATTGATAATAGTTAAATGTGATTTCGGAATAGTGTTTGGATAATAATGCTCCTACACAGAAAGTAGCCGGAATAATTAAGTGTAAATTTATGTAAGTGCCATTGATATGCAGCTCGTCAGGAAATTGTAAGTACTAAATTTTAATCTATTTTTTTTTCCATTTCGGCCCAACTGTTACAACTTTTTGGTGAGTGTATGTCTTTGGTCACTAGTTTAATATATATATATTGTTATATTTGGGGATTAAATTCAAGTTGTGTAGATATTTGATATATGAAACCTGTCAAAAGTACAACCAGTAAAATTAATTTAGAATATAAAATTAGTGGAATGCGAATGTATGAAAATTTCCGGACTACTATTCAAATTGGGAAAGGGTTCAAGTTAATATTGAGTAATGTTGTTTTGTGTCAGTACAGTAATATTGTTATTGTTGAAATTATTTAATGTTGAAGAAATTATACAATAAATTGTTCGAGTTGAAGTATATTTATAATTTCCACGAAAAGGATTACTTGCCCAACCTACTCCGCATTAAGGGGAATCCTAAAATACCCTTTCATAGGTAGTGGATTACTTGGTAACAAGACTGCCGCTACATATAAATATAAATTACCTCATGTTTCAATCTCGGAACTTAAACCTTAATGCGTGAGGGCAATAAGAAGTGGATTTCGAATCTGGTTGTGATTAAAAACGAGAAAAACGAAAATAAAATTTGTATTACTATTTGTAAGCTGGATAAAAGGAAAGAAATTAATTTCATTAAGTATATACATCTTTCGGTTATTGGTACAATTAGAAAAGAAAAGAAAAAATGAGTCATTGGCAAGCGGCATACGAAGCTAGGGGTAGTATGTTACGTAATAGCAGAGTCGCAGTAGCTGACCCTCCCCTTATTTCATTTGACGATGAGATAGAAGGTCGTAGGTGTGAAGGGCAGGAAAATCAGAGAGGGGGGAATTTCTTGTCGTTCTCACATACACCTGTTCATGAACATAGACAAGCAGTGTTGCGAGCTCCCATAACCTGTAACTTTCAAAAACAATTTTCGCAAAGTATTTTTAATTCTTTAGAAAAGCAAATATATGATATACCGGTCATAGATGGAACAGATGGTATGTTAGTATGTCATTTTCTTTTAAAACTTGATATGTTAATAGTAAAAGAGATTGCTCCTGTAGAGGCGATTTTAGTATCGAGTTTACAGAGGTGTAGGAAGCAAGCTTATGAAGAGTTGCAGCGCTTGTTAACAATAACTACAGATTGGGGTCATATCTGTCATTCCTTATTATTAAATTTTGTCACACCCTTTAATAATACGGAATTTATGAAGGTATCATTATATAGAGTAATGCAAGAAAATGAAAATTTATTAAACTTTTTACAAGAGAAATTAAGTACATTAAATGTTTTAGAAATTAACATGCCTGAAGATGAAATTTGTAAATTAATAAGTAATTTAGTTACTCCCGAAATTCGTAACCTGTTGTTGATACTTAGTGTTCCAAAAACGGTAAATGAATATGTAGATTTTGCGGAAAGTTATGAAATTAATGACAAATATAAACAAGATTATAAAAATGTAGTTAAAAGCGAAAAGGTTTGTTTACCACGGGTAAAAACTCCTCTTAGAAGTGCCAGGACAAATTATTTGCCATCACCTATTAATAGACAGAATAGACTGAGTTATCAAAATTTAAATGAAAATAAAACTGGACTTCATAGTGCGTATTCTCATAGTGCAAGGGAAGATCATGGAAGCTTATTACAATTGCCCATCAGTATATGCCACACTTTATATCCCTGTATAATAGATACTGGCTCGACTCTATGCTTAATTGAAAACAGTGTTTTAGAAGAAATCCGTACAAAATGCAAGCCTAAAATAAAACAGGTAAATTATTCTGTGACCATCATGCAAGGGAATGAGTTGTTGGTGCGTGAATTGGTGCAACTTATTTTCTTTATAGGCCTACACGGTGTCCGTTTTACGGCGTGGTTTGGAGTTGTTAAACATCCAAAATTAAAATTATTATTAGGTTTAGACTTTTTACGGGATAATTACGCCCATATAAATATAATCGCTCGAGAACTTCTTTTTGAGAAATTGAAAATGCAAGTAAAGTTACAACCTTTTGAGAATAACCCAGTTGGTATGAACAGTGATCTGTGCGCTTTCCAATATCATTTCAGGCCTACCCGGAGAGATCCCAGACACATTGGCGCCAGAGTTTGTGATCGATTCGAGGGGACTAGGTCTGAAGGTGCAGCTTTACAATATGGTGGCAGTTCTTTTTCCTGTAACCTGACATCACCAACCCAAACCAGCAAGGCTAAGCAGTTTCCAAAGAGGCCTCGACGTTATGGCAACCAGACCAAGCAGACAACCAGTGGCGTAGGCGAGTCCAGGAGTAGGGCGGAGAACCGTACTAAGGCAAGGACCAAGGAGACAGTTGCACTTGAGAATACTGATGCTGCTGTTTATGAAGATGTTCCACCTGGCACGAGAATCTTTAATCCATTGTATAAGGAGGCAGATAAAGAGGGAGATGGAGAAGAAGCATTAAAAGGTAGTGTAAATTTTGAAAATATTTATGATGAAAATTTAATACCGTATGTTAAACAATTACTTAATGATTACAAAGAAGTAATAACCGATAAGTTAGGGCATGTTCGTGATTATTTATATGAAATTCAATTAACAGATCCTTCACCAAGCATTACTCAACCGTATATGATTCCTAAATATAAAATGAAAGAACTCGATTTGTTTTTAGACAAATTAATAGAACAGGGTGTTATTGAAGAAATAAATAGTAGCCCATACATTTCACCTTGCTTCCTTGTTACAAACAGAGATCAATCCAAGAGATTAGTGATCAATTATGGCCAAATTAATTCTAAATTGTTATTGACTGGATTTCCGAGTCCGAACTTAGAATCTATCATTTCTAATATAGGTAAAAACCATCTGTATACACTAATTGATGTCCGATCCGCATTTTATCAATTGGAGATTAAACCTGAGTGTAGGAATATAACAGCATTTGCTACACCAAATAGATTATTACAGTATTGTCGCCTACCGATGGGAATGGCAGTTTCACCATTCGTTTTGTCCAGTTTAATGCATAAGATCTTTCGTGATATAGAAGGGGATTATTTAGATATTTACTGTGATGACTTAATAATTCACTCGGATAGTGTTGAAAAACATAAAGAAATTTTAGAGAAAGTGTTAAAACGGTTGAAAGATTGGGGGATTACTATTAGTCCACACAAAGCTCAGTTTATGAAATCAAAAGTGAAAATATTAGGATATGAGTTCTCTAATGGTCAAATGAAAATAGATGATGAGAGAGTAAGAGCGATTAAGGAAATACCCAAGCCGAAAAATAAACGTGCCTTAAATAGAATGTTGGGATTTCTTAATTATTATCTTAGATATGTAAAAGATTATTCAGAACTTTTGAGTCCATTATATGCTATGAGATCACCCACAGTTCCATTTATCTGGGGGAAGGAGGAAGATGAATTACTGGAGAAAATTAAGGAAGCTATTATTAACCATATTGTTCTTAAAGTGCCAGATATGAATGCGCCCTTCGTTTTACATGTCGATGCTTCCACCAAAATTATGGTGCTATATTAAGCCAGTACGATGGTGATGGAAAACTTAGACCTGTTTACTTTTTGAGTAAACGAGTTCCTCCATCAGATTGGTCGAAAAGCGTTTTTGATCTTGAACTTTCTAGTTTAGTTCATGCGCTTGATAAATTTGACATGTATCTTCATAAGAAATTCACAATTTTTTGTGATAATTCAGCCTTGACGTGGATACTTAAAAATCATAAACGTCAAAGAAAATACGGCTCTCTTGTTGAAAAGGTGAGTCGATATCAATTTGATATTATTCACTTGCGGAGTGAGCGCAATATGGCAGATTTTCTAACTAGGATGCATAATTATATCGATTATACACCTCCTTCATCAGATATAGTGGAAATTGATAAGGTGGATGATAAAGAAGTACACTTGAATTTTGTTAATTTCTGGAATAATCCTTTCTTTCATAAGCCATTAGGAGATCATCAACGAGAGGACCCTAGTTTAAATACTATAATACAAGAATTAGAAAGGGGACAGGTAAAGGAACCTTATGTTCTTAAAAATGGTATCCTTCTGAAGAAAACTAAAGGTAAACAATATGGAGGTTTAAGAGCTGTTGTACCAGAGTCTCTTAAGTATAGTGTGATTAAATTTCATCATCAAGACCCTGTAGGTGGGGGTCATAGTGGGGTCCAAAGAACGATAGCAAAAGTGGCTATACGTTATACTTTTCCTAATTTATTCCAAGAAATTAGAGATTTTGTTCAGAGATGTACGACTTGTCAGCTATGTAGGGATAGGAATAGACTTCCTTATGGTACCTACTATACTCAGAAAGAGAAATATCCTAATAATTCTCTATTTTTAGATGTAATGGGGCCCTGGCCTATCAGTAATGGGTTTAAATATGTATTAGTCTTAACCGATGGTTTTTCTAGATTTGTCATTATCGAACCTCTTAGGAATTTGAGTTCAAAGTCTATATGTTTAAAATTAGATAAAATATTTTATTCTTACGGGTTTCCAAATAAGGTGATTCATGACAATGCTGGATACCTGCAAAGCGATTATTTCAAACATTATCTATTTAGTTTAGGCATTAAAAACATTTGTACTACTCCTTATTCTATGTCAAGCAACTTAACAGAAAGACAAAATAAAAATATAAAATTGATTTTGAAAACATATATTTATAAAAATCAAACTAAGTGGTCTAAGTATATTTATCAAGTCCAGTACACATTAAATAGTAGTGAAAATTCTGTAACTCGTAAAACTCCAAGTGAATTATACTTAGGAAGAAAGATGTTTAATCCTTTAGATGTAAACTGGATTTTAGATCTAGGAATTCTTGAAAGTACTCAAGATAAAGCTGAGATGAGTAAAACTATAGTAGATAATATTGAGTTGGCCTGGAAAAGGAAAGAGAAATTGTATTCTAGAAAACATAGAGATATAGATTTACCTATTGGAGAAAAAGTATTGGTTAAGAAAGTAACTAAATCTTCTTTGGAGAAACGTTATCAACCTAAATTAGATAGCCAATATCAGGGTCCGTTCGAAATTTTGAGCTATCCGACAAAGAACACAGTATGGTTACAACTTGTAGCTGATAAGAAAGTAAACATTAAACGTCATGTCAGTTTCATAAAGAAATTTTATCCAGCAAAAGAAAATAATAATGAAAATAATAATGGAAATTAAGAAATATGTATAGATTCTGTAATAATTGTAATCCACTTCACTGTTAAACAATATGTTATGTGTTATATATATTTGTGTACTGTGCTCTGTTTGTACAATTCTGCAGGTTCGGAATTGGGTGTTTTTGGCCATGGCTGTGTTTGCTGTGTTTGTTCGAGAGAACCTTCCCATAGAAGAATGGCAATAAATCAGGACCATCAGGTGGATAAGCAAGAACAATACCGTCATCAATCCTGTTATCTTTCTGCAGTTATGGTGCGTGCTTCGTCGATTGGACAATGAACTAAAAGGAGCTCCGAAACAACTAACGATTTATTTGTGAAGAATTTCCATCGGTGAGTTCGTTCCATTATTCTTTACTGCATGCCGTGCATGGAAGATGAACTTACTTCGAAATGTTAAATAACTGTTTGTTTAATTAAATCACCCGGAGAGGGGGCAAATTTAATATGAGACATTTCAAAGAAGTTCAGGAAAAGAACTTGAAAACTCTCGATCAGCTGATTAGTTAAATAAACTTGTATTTGGAAACATTGGCTCTGTAGGTCAATGTCATGGTTCCGATATTCGTTTGTTCGAAGTGATTAAAACGCCATCTATCTTTTGTAATCTACCCGTACCTATTGCGTTTCCTTGAGATTGAAACATGAGGTAAGAAGGGGTAGGAGCTTAGAAATTGTGTCCGTTAAATTGATAATAGTTAAATGTGATTTCGGAATAGTGTTTGGATAATAATGCTCCTACACAGAAAGTAGCCGGAATAATTAAGTGTAAATTTATGTAAGCGCCATTGATATGCAGCTCGTCAGGAAATTGTAAGTACTAAATTTTAATCTATTTTTTTTCCATTTCGGCCCAACTGTTACAACTTTTTGGTGAGTGTATGTCTTTGGTCACTAGTTTAATATATATATATTGTTATATTTGGGGATTAAATTCAAGTTGTGTAGATATTTGATATATGAAACCTGTCAAAAGTACAACCAGTAAAATTAATTTAGAATATAAAATTAGTGGAATGCGAATGTATGAAAATTTCCGGACTACTATTGAAATTGGGAAAGGGTTCAAGTTAATATTGAGTAATGTTGTTTTGTGTCCGTACAGTAATATTGTTATTATTGAATTTATTTAATGTTGAAGAAATTATACAATAAATTGTTCGAGTTGAAGTATATTTATAATTTCCACGAAAAGGATTACTTGCCCAACCTACTCCGCATTAAGGGGAATCCTAAAATACCCTTTCATAGGTAGTGGATTACTTGGTAACAAGACTGCCGCTACAGCAAGCTCGTTCGATGGATGAACGACTCCGGATAACTTCGTTCAGATTGTGTCCCAAACCTTTGGCCGTTGCTGCTATAACGAAAGTTGCTTCTCTCTCAGTTAATTTCAATCTATCTAACATAGAAACAGGTTCGGGAGTAATGTGTTCGGGAAGACTTCTGCAAGCTGTTGCGTGGATTTCTATCCGTCATTTAGGTTTTAC
This sequence comes from Thermobia domestica, assembly GCF_964235325.1. NCBI lineage: Eukaryota > Metazoa > Arthropoda > Insecta > Zygentoma > Lepismatidae > Thermobia > Thermobia domestica. The sequence goes on from NC_137467.1 coordinate 36,614,299, forward strand.
TTGATTACAAATTACTGCCACTATCGTTATCGCTCGAAAAAAACAGCATAATTGTGTTAGTGGCGGTGTGCGTTGTTTCTGGATTATTATTGTTAATAAATAAAATGCAAGTTCCGTTACCGGAAGTGAAATGAATTGCAACTGCAACTTGTCAATTGAGACGAAATCAAGTTAATTTTTGCTAAACTTGGAACGTACGTGGAATCAAATTTGTCATTGCAGTGACTATGATTTAAAATGTTTAATGTTCGTGGCTCAGTGGTGGAGCGTTCACCTCCGGTGCTTGGGGTCCCGGGTTCGATTCCAGCTTGGGCCGTGTGGACTTTGTGGTTTACAGACACCATGCTTGTTGGTTTCCTCGGGGTTCTCCCGTTTCCTCCCAACGTCTTTTTAGCCTAACTGACATAATCGTGAGACGTAAAGCTCAAAGATTTCGTTTCATTTCATTTTTCAAAAGAAAACCAGATCTGAAGAGTTGGTCTCGAGAGCCAATGAATGAAAATGTGAAGGAAGCTAAGAATTGTGCTACTCTATATGCAACTGTAAAAAAGTAGAGTCTTAAAGAAACTACACTGAATCGCTACGCGAAAAAAATACACAAAACAGGTAAGGAAATAAAACGTTCTGACTGCTTAGTATAAATAATAGTTCTCTGTAAGAAATAATAATGTTTTAGAAAGTTTTTGTCTTTCAATAAATTTCGATAGGCTTAATGCATGTCACTGTCCATTCCAGAAAATAGGTCTACTATCTCCTAATTCAATAAGAAACATAAGAATGTAATCGTTTCAATTAGGCGACTATGAACCGTGGAATAGGGTAAATATGAAACATCAAATTCAGGGAAGGAAAGGAACTTCGTGTTTTGTGAAAATAAGTTAGGGAGAATCTTTTAAGCTAAACAAGACGAAGAAACGTATGAATGGAGAAGGCTACATAATCTTCCACTTCACAAACTTTATTACTCTTCGGATATAATTTGAATAATTTCAGTGGCGCCAACTTCTGAAAGAACTTGCGTGGGCTTATAGTTTTTACTTTGTGTCTGTAGTATTGCTTCTTTATTTACTGAAATATCTACCTTCACTTATCCGGAGAGGGAGTTTCCATTATTTTGTGATAATGATGTACTGAATAATGATTCAATTGATAACGATGATTTTATTATTATTATTATTATTATTATTATTATTATTATTATTATTATTATTATTATTATTATTATTATTTGAAGGTGTCATATTCTGTTATGTTTCGAAATCGTATTTTAAAAAGGAAATAGTAGCTACACGCTAATTTCGGCATAGTAAACTGTATGAAAAGCAGTCAACTCTAAAGCATCATGGATTGGCATATTTAAACAGTCCTCAGAAGATTAAATAGTTTCCCTTAGTTTAACTATTGTCTATACACTAATATATAGCTGTAATTGTTGAGTGAAACAAATGTTAACCAGAGTTAACAGATAATATAGCATATAAGGGACCCGGACAAATCCGCCAAATGACAAATCCGCCAATTACCAAATCTGCCAATTACCAAATGCGCCAAACGCGAAAATGACCAAATGCGCCAATTGTGAAAATGAACAAATCAGCCAATGGACAAATCTGCCAATTACCAAATCTGCCAATGACCAAATCTGCCAATTACCAAATCTGCCAATTACCAAATCTGCCAATTACCAAATCTGCCAAACGCGAAAATGACTAAATGCGCCAATGACGAGAATGGACAAATCTGCCAATTGACAAATCCGCCAATTACCAAATCTGCCAATTACCAAATCTGCCAAACGCGAAAATGACCAAATGCGCCAATCGTGAAAATGGACAAATCAGCCAATTGACAAATCTGCCAATTACCAAATCTGCCAATGACCAAATCTGCCAATGACCAAATCCGCCAATTACCAAATCTGCCAATTACCAAATCTGCCAATTGACAAATCTGCCAAACGGAAAACACCGAACTATGTTTGTATTATCATCAAATAACTGGATAGTCTAGTAAAAAGCATACAGAAAGAAAGTATTTATGAATATCAAGCAAGAAACTAAAAGTAATTAATAGAAAGCAATCAAATCAAATATTTGAGGATTTGAACGAGGTAATCATTTAAAATAACATTAACGTTTACTCAATATATGTAAAAAAAAAAAAAAAAAAAAAAAAAAAAAAAAAAAGAAAGAAAAAAGAAGTTGGTTATTTTATGAAGACCGGAAAGACATGATGTAAAAGTTCAATAAATCGTACATGCTCTAACGCAATGAGATAATTTGTTTGTTCTTATATTTTAATTTTGATGAATTTATAACTGTTAAAAATGAACGTTTTTGTTATTTGCTGGAGTGATTGCCCCCTTTCTGCACTGAGGTTATATTTTTGGGTGCCCGACCTCTTGGACATTACACTATACTTGCTACAGTTGGCAATACTTCTTAAAATGACGTAGTTGCGAGAAATTTTTAAAACGATCGTTGTTTGTTTTCGTACTTTTGACACTTGACCAACAGTTTTTGGGAGTCGCGATTACTACATATTCTCCTAATTTCACGACTTTTAGCAGTATTGCCAACATTAACATTCATTATCACATCTCCTAAACCATGTAAAATATCAAATTGCTATTACGTGTTGTTTGCCATGACTCCATTTTGGTGTTGTTTGCCACGGTATTGTTCTCTCTAGCTTATCTTATACCACAATCGTGAAGACTTATACAAAATCGACTTATAAGCTAAGGGTTGCCAGATGAGCATATTATAATGATCAAATCTATTATATTATAAACAGAATGCATACAATACGAATTGTCCCAAGCACGTTATTGGGTTACTACGCTATCGGCTGTTAACGCCACAGTTAAATTTATTCAAGGTGAGTTCAAGCACTCAATATAATAATTTGTTTGCTTAGAAACTCTCCAAGTGCATTTTCAAAATTGATATTGCCTACAATTTGTTTGTGTTCGACTATGTAGCCAACGTTAAATCTAGGCATATCATCAGGACTAACAATAAGAGGGTATAGGAATCCCGATAAATGGGGACCCAAACCTTCCAGAGGGGGCGCGATACGCGATATATATATATATATATATATATATATATATATATATATATATATATATATATATATATATATATATATATATATATACGTATATATTTCATATCCTTTCTAGAGATCAAATTGAAATTAGATTTAAAAATCTGGATTTAGCGATCTTTTAAACACCTTTGGTGAAAGGAGAAAAATTTAGTCTATTGGTAATACAAAAATTTAGTGACTTATGTATAGTTACTGGGGTATTTTCAAGTCCACACAAAGAGCTCCCTAGTGGATGAGCGGTTAGCGTAGGGACCCAGCTTCTATTCTTGGCGGGAGCTTATTTGGTTCGGATTCCACGTTAAATTGTAGGTCCACGTCTCATATAGCTTCGATGCTGAACGGGACGCTAAGACTGAAAATCAAATCTGTCCCACAGAGATTATTAAAATACAAGGGTCGGCAATCCCTCCATAGCATTTCTGAAACAAGATGGAATGTACACGAATTGGAGTGCATTTGAGTTAAGCATCCCATTCAGCAGAAGACTATGAGCCTTGGGCCTACAACTTAACATAGTTTCCGATACACATGAGTTTCCGCCGGTAATCGAACCCGGGTCTCCCATACCAAAGGCGCGTACGCTATCCACATAGCCACAAGGGAGCCCTGTGTACGATTTAAGACTATAAAACCTATGGCAGAAGAAACGGGTAGGTTACATTTCTCTAAGTTACAACCATTAATTCTTCCGGACGTTTGAAGATAAAATCTAGATCATATCAATGTAAGAAATTGAATCCCGCATTTGATACTGAACCACTCCGAGAAGAAATCAGAGAAGAACAATTTAAAATATTGGCTTTTTGATGTAATCGTACACAAGATCGTATCTCAGGTGGATTCTCGGTGTACAGAAATGAGATATATTTACTTGACTTTTCAAGCAATTCTCAGAGTAAACACTTTGGATGACAGTGTCACAATCAAGAAATTAATTACAATCTACTCTGATGGCTTCAGTTGTAATTTTGTCAAAGAGAAACAAGTATATAAGTCAGTCTCTGTGCAGCTACTTTCTCGGATCTTCACAATAAAAATTATAAATTGATGTTATATTTGTGTTTCCTGAAATTCAGAATTTCCTCGCGCGAAGTGGATTTTGTGGTGGACAAACACAGTGTGTCTGAGGTTTCTCGGGGTTCTTCTTCCTCCCATTTTCTTCATTACACTATTTTTCATTCATTCTTATCATTACCATATCCTTTAGCTTACACGGCATAAGGGTAGGACGCATCGGCGCAAATCTGTCTTCAACATTGGGGGGGGGGGGGGTCGAGTAAGACCGTTCTCATATATATATATATATATATATATAAGCAATGTTCAAAATATTTATGAATTTGAAAAACAATGCTGTGAAGGATCAGAGGAGAGAATTGTCTTCAGTGGCGTATTTAGGAGGCTATCGGGCTCAAGTCCCCCCCCCCCCGAAATAAATTTGTTAGTTTTTCGCATTCCACGTACAACAATAATCCTTCTTACCATTTCTAAGAATGCAATTGACTTTCCATTTTCTTATGCTCTTTGTTCACAAATAATACTGTATTTGTCAAATTTCATTCCATGTAAGAACTCCGTCCTTTTGTTTTTTTCTTTCGTCCTTTCTACTTTTCTGTTTCTTTTTCTGGACGTTACTTTCTTTCATTTCGCCTATCATACTTTATCGACCGTTGTCAGTTGTGATTCAAGTGGGCCGTTGTCAGTAGCACCAAAACTAAGAGGAGTTGATAAGAGAAACTGGTGTTCCACACCAACATGCGCGGATATCAACATAACAGGACTTTAGTTATTATAATAAAGGAAAAAAATATATCGTTTAGTTATTTTTAAAAGAAGGAAATATTTGAATTAAAGAAAATCAAAACGGGGGAATAATTAGTCAAGGAAGTTAGGAAGGCCAAGAGGATGCTTCCTTTTTCTTGTATGAATAGAATAAAGGGTTAGATTCACTCATAAGTTTTTGTATCATATCATATATAGGATTTATCGGTCTGCAATTCTTGCCACTATAACTTCAATTTATGCATAACTTAAAATATATTTAATTCTCAAACTCAGATGGGCAATTGCACTCCCACTTCCTTCCTTGTGTTGGGCATAGCCCCTCGAAACAAAATACTAAGTACGCCTTATTCTAGAGAAGGGAGATGAATCTGATCAACTGTTGTGGAGTATATTATATATTAGGCGATGTAGGTGAAGTAGTTGTACATATCAGTATTACAAATCACTGCCGTGAACACATTCTGAAATCTGAATACACGCATATTTATAATTGGTATATTTCTAATTAGGCATCCACAAAGATCAACGTTAAAATTGTTTTATAATAATATAATAATATAAATGACTTCCCCAAAACTATGAAGAAAGAATATCAATTATGTATGACGCAACAATACTGTTTGAGCAAAATGATGATAATCTCAATAACACTACATGAATCGTTATAGAAATCTAACGCATGTCATATACTCTTTAGTTAACAGATGTAATCTTAAGATTATGGAGAAAAATATTCCAGCAATTGAATTCTTTTCTTTGCTTACGAAGCATCCTCTCTCAAAAGTAAAATTGGTACACGGAAATACGTAGGAACAAACCATGGTTCGATCTAGCAGAGAAGAGAAAACAGGCAAAATTATGTTGGCTAAAAAATCCGAATGAAATAACTACACAAAATTTCGTCGATATCAGGCGGGAAACTTCCAAACAAAAAAACGCGATTTTTTGAAAGCTAAAATCTAAGAACTTGAAAATAATAGTAAAAATAAAAACATTCGAGACATGTATAAAGGGATCAACGGATTTAAGGAAGGCTATCAACCTCGTGCTTATATATTAAAGAAAGCTGATGGAACAGTTTTCACTGATACAGATAGCATTTTAAATAGATGGAAAGATTTCTTTGACGATTTGCTTAACACCCAGTCAAAAACAAATGTGCGTGGAGAAAGGGAGATACTCACAGCAGAACCGTATATTCCAGAACCCAACCGAATAGAAGTAGAAATCGCTATAAAGAAATTAAGGAAACACAAATCTCCGGGTGTAAACGAAATTCCGGCTGAGTTAATTTTAGCTGGAGGCGAAAAATTGTGGAACAAGATACACAAACTCATTCTCCTTATCTACAACAAGGAAGAATTGCTACAAGAGTGGAAAGAATCAATCATTGTTTCAATCCACAAGAAAGGCGACAAAACTGACTTTAATAATTATCGAGGCATCTCTCTTCTGTCAACATCCTATAAAATTCTTTCGAACCTGCTATTGGCAAGATTGACCCCATACGGAGATGAAATTATTGGAGATTATCAGTGTGGATTTAGAAGAAATCGATCAACTATCGACCAAATATTTACCATTCGCCAAATACTCGAAAAGAAGTGGGAATACAGTAGTCCGGTACATCAACTATTTATTGATTTTAGAAAGGCTTACGACTCGGTTAGGAGAGAAACATTGTACAACGTTCTTACAAAATTTGGAATACCGAAAAAGCTAATTAGATCAATTAAAGCATGTTTAAATAAATCCCAAAATAAAGTCCAGGTAGGAAAATTTTTGGCCACGAGCTTTCACGTCGAGAATGGCCTGAAACAAGGAGATGCGTTGTCGCCATTATTATTCAACTTTGTCCTGGAATACGCTACAAGGAAAATCAAAGATAGCAACCAGGGCCTAGAGCTGAACGGTGTTCACCAGGTTATGCGTACGCTGATGATGTAAATTTAATAGGTAATGACAGGAGAACAATAGAAAGAAATGCAGAGATCTTATTAAACGCTTGCAGGGACAAGGGTTTAGAAGTAAATGCAGAGAAAACTAAATACATGAAAGTGCGTCGGGACCGTAATACGGGAAATTATGAATGCGTTAAAATATTAAATAATACTTTTGCTACTTATATAAATAATATAAAGTGGATACTTTAAAATATCTAGGATCAATATTAACAGACGAAAATCCTATTCACGAAGAAATTAAACGTCGACTAAAAACAGGAAATTCGTGTTATTATTCAGTTCAAAATCTCTTGTCGTCGCGAATTCTGTTGAGGAATGGTCGCTTATTCTGAGGGAAGAACATAGACGTAAAGTATCTGAGAACAAAATGCTCAGACGAATATTCGGACCCAAGAGGAATGGGAATGGGAAATGGCGGAAACTTCAAAACGAGGAACTACGTAAATTATACTGCTTATCAAACATAGTTAGGGTCATCAAGTCTAAGAGGCTTAGGTGGGCAGGACATATAGCCAGGATGGAAGAAAGTAGGAACGCTTTCAAAATGTTAGCAGTAAGACAAATCGGAAAACGACTATTAGGAAGACCTAGGCGCAGATGGGAAGACAATATTAAGATGGATCTCGTAAAAATAGGAATACAAAGTAGAAACTGGATCCAGTTGGTTAAGGATAGAAGTCAGTGGAGAGCTTTTGTGAACGCGGCATTGAACCTCCGGGTTCCATAGGCTACAAAGGTAGTTAGCTTACGAAGCATGAGCAGATGCCTAGGCTGATACTACAAATAGATTAAATACGCATTTACTGAAAAGATGAGTTCTACTGACATTGGATAGTCTATACTCTTCCCGTGCTAGGACCTAGGGGAGAGGAGGAGATAAGATTTCATATCAGGTTACGTCTCACACAGTTGCACGCCTTCATTTTCATTAAAAATGGAAAAGCCAAGAGAAACAAACTTCATTTCACTTTCCTTTGTGGCAGTCGGACACAAATCATCACACTTATCTGCAAAAAACACTTTTCAAATCGGATTATTGGGAGAGTCTCTAGTTCATATGTTGGGGGGACATGTCTCCCCATTTCCCCGGAATTTGTGCCCGTGCCTACAGCTGAGACAGCTTTAAAGCATGAGGAGAGAGGCATATCCTCCTCTGGCATTTATTGCAATTTGTGCCCAAGTAGCGGAAGTGGAATTAATACATATTGATGAGACTATTAAACGCACTACAGCACGAAGTTCAGTTTGAAATACTACAGAATACGATTCTTTTTTAAAAAATGGAAAAGCGAAGAGAAATTAATTTCATCTTACATTCCTTTGTGGAAGTCAGACACAAATCATCACACTTTCCCAAAAAGCACTTTTTGTCAGATTATTGGGAGGGACAGTCCCCCTCAGTTCCAAGATTGAAGGGGACATGTCCCCCTCATCCCCCCTGGGATTTGCGCCAGTGGTAGAGCGTAATTGAAATTGAAAACAGAAAATTATACACAGGAGATAATATTAAAACTCCGTTAGAAGAGAAAATGCAATTATATCAATTTATTAAGTTATTGTGATATTAATGATGTTCTGTGCTCATTTGTTTTCAGTTTAATGTCTCTTGTTTGATGTTTGTTTTGAGTCTCTTTCAACAGCGACTCTAATGAGACCTCTCTCATCCCAAAGGCGAGAACATTTACCACTTGTTCCAGAGGATCAAAAACAGAGGTGCCTGGCAACCCTTCCTCTTACTCTAGATGTGTGTAAATTTTCACGATAATAAGATATGATAAGATCGGAATGCAAATACTTCGTGGCAAACAACTCGAAAATCGAGTCGTGGCAAACAACACCGTTGCAAACAACACGCCACCCAAATTGCTGTAAACGGCATTATGATCATTACATCTTTTGAAAATAATCTACGTAATTAGATGTGATACTTATCTCAGCTCTTTTTCGAAACAAAGCCCTTTGCAAGAAGTCAAGTTTTGAATTCCTTGTGAATTAGTCCCAGAAGCGACAGTCCTATTAGCGACAGGAACTGTTATCTGTCCTATGAGCGACCGATTCATTTATATTGAGATCATGGAAGATGATATGATTCCCTCTTGTAAAATATGTTTGCTTCTGGCGTTATTAGCGACCGAACAACCTTGGTATGAAATATGTACGTGCCAGTGATACTGTTCGTCAAATATATTTTCCTTTACTGTGAGTGCAAATAAACCTTATTTTAATTTTGAGTTAGATTTGATATGAAACATATCAAATAACTTAACGAGACAACAGGAATATTTTCATTAAAAGTATATTCCTATGTAATTATTGAAAATCCAGTTGTAATATCCCCTTTCTTCAAAAGCTCTGTTTGCTGTACTTAATTTGATTCAAATCTAATTACTCACTAAGCACAGTAATAAAGAAAAATGTAAACAAACTTGTATGTTATACGAAACTGAAAACAATTAAATATCAATTAATTTCGAAGCTCTAGTAGTTAAAATAACACTAAAATAACACACTATTAAGTAGGAAGTTGCGTCAATTATTATATCAATTCTCCTGACAGTGATGGACATACTACTTACAAACATAGTAAAACGATATAACTTGAGTTGATTTTGAGTTTAACGTCCCTTTCAACAGCGAGGGTATATGATATGAGACCTACTGATTAACGTGGAATCCGAACCACATGACTCCCACCGGGAAGCGAACCCGGATCTTCCACGCCAAAGACACGTACGCTAACCGTTTAGTGACGTAGGAGCTCAGTAAAACGAATTAGTTCTTCAGGAAAGAAATTATTTAAGTGTCAGGTATTCATTGTTATTTAATATTTTGTGGTAATATACCTTAAGTTAACGTTTATCTGGGAAAGATTGATAGTAACCATACCACAAAGGTTGAGAAATGCTTTAATGGAATACTACAAGTTAACATGAACTATTATGAGTGTATTCCTATTTCCTGCAAATGGGTGTCATTTAAATTTTGATGTTAAGTATGTTCTGTTTTAAACCTACATAAGTTTTCAAGTAAGTGGTGGTACAGTCCCCATCATGACGAGATATAATAAAATGTTGAAAAATATTCAACATAGCTGGTATCCTGGATTGAACTAGAACTTTTATCACTGGAAAGCAAGCACACTAAAACAAGCGGTACAATGATTCTTCTATTTATACTTAGTATGTGAGCATTAATAGAGAAATAGAGTTATTAGGTCTATTAAACTTAAATATGTGTACATTCTGAGGTTTGAAATAATACACAAAGAAAGAAGCATTAGGCTATGTATTGTGGTTTATCACATTTTCTTTTTCACGAGTAAAGTCACGAAAAAAAGAATAGAGACTTTCTGAACCCATTTTGCTACAAGTTCTTGTAAGATTGAGAAGGTACTTAAAATAACAAGCAGCAGGTGGTCGAAATAGCAAAAAACTTTTAAGCGAATTTCAATACTCAAACGCAAATTTTTGCTCAGTTTTATCAGGCAGATATCGAGATAGTATCTTGTTGAAGGTCAGGATTACTACTTTTTATCTTAAATATACCTAGTAGGTACCTCTAGCCTCTATACTGGTGATGATTTCTTCTAAAAGTATTGTATGGGTAGCGTGGGACAAAACAAACTATCAGAAAGCTGCACTTGGACATTGTTTGGTGAAGTGTTCTTCACAAGAGTGAAATGTAATTTATCTTTGCTACTGGGGACATTTTTATTCATATTCGACTGAGAGAACCAAGTGCCCGAAAGTATATCTGGAAGTAACATTGCTGTTGGTTGCCCTAACCTTCCTTCTTTCCCTTCTCTTGCTTTCTCTCTCTTTTATAAATAGCGTAACATTTTCAGTTTGCCAAGAATTGGTCACACCCTATTAAAAGTCATGTTATACTTCTCTTTTTAATATCAGAACATGAGCAATTCTAAAGGTGTGACTTCATCTTTATAACCATCTCGACCTCTGTGTGTGTGTGGGGAAGGGGGGACTAATATTCAAATACTAAATTTAATGTTAAATTCGTAGTCGAAAGACATCATCTTGAATTGGGTTTCAATTTAGCGACCTCTTAAACAGCGAGGCTATATGAGAAGTGGGATCCAAACTGCATGAGCTCCTGCCGAGAATCGAACAGGATGTCCCGCGCCAGAGAAGCGTACGGTGACCATATAGCCACGGAGGAGCTCTCATCATTTGCGAATTCTGATTAGGAAGTATTGGATTTAAATAGCTTTTTCTCTATGTACTGAAAATTAATTATGAATTTTAATTAGGAAATAATATCTCGTTTTGTGCAATAGAAAATATTAATTTAGATGAAATCATGTATTGTATAGAAAGACTGAAACTAGATTGGAATGATGATTTCTGGTGAGTCTGCCAGCAAACCTCAGCAACGATCCGAGAGGACAACACAAGAACAGGTTTTCTCTTCTGAAAACAATAAAACCAGAACGGGGAGAAGGCCTGGAAAGGGCAAGAGACCACCTGCTGCTTGAAAACTCTTTCATCTGAGCCGTTTTTACGCGCCGTATTTACGCTCGAAGTTAAAAGCAGACAGACTTTTCCAGCGTATAAAAATTCGTTACGTAAACTTACGCCAGGTCCCATACACTAACGTATTGACAGCTGCTAACAAGACTAGCGTATGAAATTTTATGGTTACGACCGAAAAATACATCAATGTATGGCCGACTTAAATGTGCAATGCGCATTTCCTGAGCAGCTGTCAGTCTCTTAACTCGCCCCAACTGAGACAATATTCTCTGTAATTATCTTTTGATTCTAATTGTACTGAATGAGACATGACAGAGACACGGACACAGAAAGATCGAGGACAGTTAAAATCACAGAGAATCTCCACTGCGGATGAAACCTCGGACCCATACACCAAAAACCCACCCACCAGCCACTATAGCAGCTTAATTTCCTTTAATTAGTTGCAACAGCGACACCCGACTGTGTAGTCATCTTTTTTGGTTGCAATTCAACTTAAGCATACACGTTAGTGACAAACAGAAATGTAACGGACAGTCCAAATCACAAAGTATCTCTTACCAGGAATCAAGGCCGGGACCCCTTATACAAAATGCTCACGTACTAGCGACTAGATTAACGCGAAGGCTCAAAGGAAGGGTTTATAGATATTGTAGATAAATGTGCAAAAAGGACTTTCAGAAGATTACAATATTAGTTTAGGACCATTTTAACTCTTATACACTCCGAGGATTACAATATTTGCTTTAGACCATTTTAACTCTTATACCCTTTGATGTCTGCCCCCATTCAAGATAAATACCTAGAATAAGAATTCATTCATCTATACGAAAGCTTGCTCAAAAGAAGAAGGGAAACTTGGTGTCATGACTGCATCACTTGCTCGCATCAGACATACGTTATAAAGGCTGTAAAAAAAAAAAAAAAAAAAAAAAAAAAAAAAAAAAAAACCGCATAGTACTCATGTTAATATCACCTTCCAGTACAAATACAAACTGATATTTGAGCAGGTATATAGTCTTAAAGTAGCTAGGTGGTGATCGTAGGAAATGCTGTCATAATCATGTGTCTGTCAGAATTGCATGCTAGGGCTATGTTTGATGAACCAAGGGTAGGTTATCAAACGAGAGTAGAAGGTGTATAAAGTGACTAGAATACACCTGATTCATGTTATGAAAGTGTGTTATCCTCCTCGAAGATGAAATCGCAAAAAGTTGTTCAAATATGACAATTGAGGATGAAAGTACCCATAGCGGAACAACAGATGTGTGAGATATGTAGCTTAATGCCCTATAGTAAAATTTTGGTATTCATCCTATATGCGAAATTCATACACACTCAATAGTCGCCATTGTGTTAAAGGGTAAAACGACAATATTATCGAAATATCAGCGTCCTCCATGTGCCTAGTCAATGACGAAGATCCTGTAAGCGATGAACAGATGGAGAAAAATCGTAGGAAAAGAACATAAACGTGCGATTCAATAGTAGATTGGTTACTGTTCGTGCGTTCACGTGGGCCCACACATGTTCCAATGAAGTTGGTAGTGATCGTCCTATCAATTATGGTTATCCGCACGTGTCTTACTTACGACTTACAGCGAATAACTACATACATCATTACCCACGAGAATGGTCTATAAATAAATACGTAAAATAGTGGTAAAATTCAGAGCAATATTTTAGTTTACCGTTAATAATTCAAGTAATAAATTACTTTCTGTAGAAAGGAAATAAATATATCTGGAAAAAATATCTGTTTTTGCTTCAGAGATGAAAAGAGTTGAAAATTAAGTATATGTAAACAGTTACTGTAAGCAATAATGAAAGTGATATTTAATTTTGTATAGGTGAAAATTCTTTGCATCTCCTTAACATGCACAACGATATGTTCAAATAATATTTCTAACGTTAAATAAACCACCTGTAGACCTTGTAAACAAATTTTATATTTAACTCAATTGTCATGACAAGGTACAGCACTTTTTAGTAAAAACACTGTATAAACTGTAAAGTTTCAATACTATAATAGTATCTTCACCAGCAGTGGCGGCGGTTGGACGTTAAAAGTGAGGGGGCAAGACATGATCTGAATATTTGTATATAAATGTTAGTTTTCCTGGTTGTTTCTAACATTTTGTTTGACGAAAGGTTGTATAACTAAAAGGATACTATATTTTCAGTTAAAATACCGTATATCGTATATAATAGTTTATTAAGTAAATTGAGAAGAACAACGCAAGTAGATATTAGCCCTTTGTACTCTTAAACAACGAAAGTGTAAGAAGAGATTTGATTCCTTGCTCATGAACATCTTAAAATCCTGTCTGGAAAATTGTGTGATCAGATTATTTAATAAATTTGCAAATAAATAGAAAGGATAATATTAATCATAGTAATGAATAATGATGCTTGTTTTGCAAAAGTTATATTGAAACTGAGGATTAATGAAAAACTTAATATTTAATTCCACACATGCTATTAAATGTATGTTATTACTCTTAGAAAATGAAAGACAGTAAATACTACAAGCATATGCTACGACATTTAAAGAAATATTTGCTTTTGCAACTTCTTGAAATATGTTCGTTGTCATTAGGTGCAGATTTCACTTTCTTGGAACACATCAAAACACAACAATACTTAATATCCACACTTCAGTTATACAAAAAAAAAAAAAACGTTCAATTTACTAAATTTTATTGTATATACACTCATACATCCTTAAACACAACACTTCACTCGTATATTACACTACAAAACAATGGAAAAGGTAGAAGTTGTTTCTTATCACGCTCTTTTTAATCGATATTCCTTACTTTAGAAAGAAGAAAAGACATTTTAGGAACTGTCAATTTTTGTGCAATTAAAGAATAACTTGTGAAATAGGCCCTACTTTTTTGCATAATGTTCTTTCGATTAGCTTCAAAGAGGCTCACTAACATATCGAGCCCTTGTAAGAAGAAATGAAAGTATGCTGAAATTGTGCTCCAATAGGTTATTTTTTGGGGTTATTTTCTGTGGCGATTAAAACGCAATTACTGTAGCTTTCTTTACTCCACGGGAAGACAACCAATACGTATTCACGCAACAGCAAATATTATATGGCAGCATTTTTTCCTATTAATCAGTAACACATACAAAATCGTTACATTTCCAAATGAAACTATATACATTAATTGGTTACTTCAAAAAAGTGCGGGGGCAACTGCCCCCCTTTGCCCCCCCCCCTAATCGCCGCCCATGTTCACCAGACTTAACACACTTATCTAGAATGTTGTTTCTACTCTTTCTACATCTCGTGATGTAGCTCAAGGTTGTGGTTGCAATGAGGTACCTAAAAGAACGCCAAAAGCGATTCAACTAATGTAATGTCGTATAATGCATTGCCCTTATTACGTGCCGGAAGTTGCCCCCCCCCCACCTCTTCCAAATTACACCAAACATTGGACATCGTTAGTGCATCGTTAATGCACTCAGAACTAACGTTAGTGCTATCGGCGTTTACGAGATATTGAAGATTTTTGGTGGGGGGGGGGGCAACTTCATATGAAGTTAGCCCCCCCACCCATCTTTATGCAGACAGATTTTCACAAAACTTAGCGCATCGTTAGTGCACTTAAACACATTAAGCACTAATGTTAGTGCTACCGTATTTTGGGATTTATTCAAGATATTTGGTGGGGGGGGGGGCAACTTCAGAAATATCAAATTCTATACAAATAGAGGTATATACATAGAGTTAACAGCAATCGTTAGTGCATCGTTAGTGCACCTAAACGCACTAAGCACTAACGTTAGTGCTACCATATTTTGGGATTTATTCAAGATATTTGGTGAGGGGGCCAACTTCAGAAATATCAAATTCTATACAAATAGAGGTAGAAACATAGAGTTAACGGCAATCGTTAGTGCATCGTTAGTGCACCTAAACGCACTAAGCACTAACGTTAGTGCTACCATATTTTGGGATTTATTCAAGATTTTTGGTGGGGTGGGCCAACTTCAGAAATATCAAATTCTATACAAATAGAGGTAGAAACATAGAGTTAACGGCAATCGTTAGTGCATCGTTAGTGCACTTAAAGGCACTAAGCACTAACGTTAGTGCTACCATATTTTTGGATTTATTCAAGATTTTTGGTGGGGGGCCAACTTCAGAAATATCAAATTCTATACAATTAGAGGTAGAAACATAGAGTTAACGGCAGTCATTAGTGCATCGTTAGTGCACCTAAACGCACTAAGCACTAACGTTAGTGCTATCATATTTTGGGATTTATTCAAGTTATTTGGTGGGGGGCCAACCTCAGAAATATCAAATTCTATACAAATAGAGGTAGAAACATAGAGTTAACGGCAATCGTTAGTGCATCGTTAGTGCACCTAAACGCACTAAGCACTAACGTTAGTGCTATCATATTTTGGGATTTATTCAAGATTTTTGGTGGGGGGCAACTTCAGAAATATCAAATTCTATACAATTAGAGGTAGAAACATGGAGTTAACGGCAACCGTTAGTGTATCGTTATGTGCACTTAAAGGTACTAAGCACTATTGATAGTGCTACCATATTTTGGAATTTATTTTAGATTTTCGGTGGGGTAGGCAACTTCAGTAATATCAAATTCTATACAAATAGAGATAGGAACATAGGGTTAACGGCAATCGTTAGTGCATCGTTAGTGCACTTAAACACATTAAGTACTAACGTTAGTGCTACCATATTTTGAGATTTATTCAAAGTTTTTGTTGGGTTTCCAACTTCAGAAATATCAAATTTTATACAAATAGAGGTAGAAACATGGGGTTAACGGCAATCGTTAGAACGTGATTAGTGTACTTAAATGTACTACGCTCTAATGTTAGTGCTACCACATTTTGTGATTTATTCAAAATTTTTGGTGGGGACCAACTTCAGAAATATCAAATTCCATAAAAAGTGTCAGTATTTTCAGGAAGCACTAACGAATCCACTAATTACTTTGTTAGTGCTTGAAGTGGGCGTAAATTCATGGTGACCACCAAAGATATTTTACTTGTAGCACCTACACTAATTAAGCACTAACGTTAGGGGTTTGGTGCACGAAGAAACACTAACGATGCACTAAGGATTGTACTAGAAGTAAGCATTAATGCTTTTTAATTTGGCAGAAATTTGACACAGTGAAAAACTCCCCTTAAATTTCTTATGTGAGTTTCCTGAGATGTAACTGGCCATAACTACACTAATAGTGAAGCACTAACAAAACTAAAAGTATTTTCTAGAAGCACGAACGATGCACTAAAGAACGGCTCTAATTTTTTCGTTATTGGTTGAAGTGCGGTCTCCAAGTTCATGAAGGCTTCCAAAGGTTTTTTTTTTTACTTGTAGGACCTACATTAATGAAGAACTAACGTTAGGTGTTAGTGCACTATGAAGAACTAACGATTTCAGTAGAAGAGGTCATTAGTGCTTTTGATTTTTGCGGAAATTTGACGCAATGAAAAATTCCCCATGAATTTCTTATGAGACTTTGTGGCATATAATTGGCCATATCTACATCAATAGTTAAGCATTAACGGAACTATGGGTGTTTTGCAGAAGCGCTAACGATACATTAACGAATTTACTTATTTTTCGTTAGTGCTTGAAGTGGGAACCAAGTTCACGCTGGCCCGCAAAGTTTTTTTTTACTTGTAGCACCTACACTAATGAAGCACTAAACTTAGGTATAGGTGGACTAGGAAGCACTAATGTTACAAGTAAAGAAAACTTTCGAAATTAGCGTGAACTTAGCCTCCACTACAAGCACTAACGAAAAAATTAGTTTTATTCGTTAGTGCATTGTTAGTACCTCTAGAAGATACAAGTAGTTTCGTTAGTGTTTCACCATTTGTGTGGATATGGCCAATTATAAGTCACAAAACTCCCATAAGAAACACATGGGGTATTATTCATTGTATCAAATTCCCATCGTATTCAAAAACACTAATTACCTCTGTTAGTGCAATTGTTAGTGCATCTTAAGTGCTTCTTAGAGCACAAACACACAACGTTAGTGTTTCATTAGTGTAGGTGTTACAAATAAAAAATTACCTTTGGGGAAGTCAGCGTGAATTTCGCACCCATAATTTAAGCACTGACGGAAAAATTAGTGTCATTCGTTAGTGCTTCTATACAGCACTAACAATTTCGTTAGTGCCTCACTATTAGTATAGTTATGGCCACACGAGACTCACAAGAAATTTATGGCAAATTTTTTTTATTGAATCGAATTTCCGCCAAATTCAAAATCACTAATGATCTCTTCTAGAGCAATCGTTAGTGCATTGTTAGTGCTTCTTAGTGCATCTACACCTAAGGTTAGTGCTTCATTAGTATAGGTGCTACAATTAAAATACCTTTTGAGGCCAGAGTGAACTTAGTGCCCCCACTTCAAGTACTAACTAAAAACTGAGTGCCAATCGTTAGTAAATTGCTGGTGCTTCTAGAAAACACTAACAGTTTAGTTAATACTTCACTATTGGTTTAGTTATGGCCAATTACATGTCACGAAACTCACATAATAAATTTGTGGGAAATTTTACATTGCATAAAATTTCCGTCAAATTCGAGAGCACTAATGATCTCATCTAGTACAATCGTTAGTGCATTGTTAGTGCTTCTAGAAAACACTAACAGTTTCGTTAGTACATCAATATTAGTGTAGTTATCGACAATTACATGTCACGAAACTCCCATAACAAATTTATTGGGAATTTTTAATTGCATCAAATTTCCGCCAAATTCAAAAGCACTAATAATATATTCTAGTGCAATTGTTAGTGATTCTTAGTGCACCAACCCCTAACGTTAGTACTTCATTAGTGTAGGTGCAACAAGTACAATATCTTTGGAGGGCACGGCGAACTTGCCCCAACTTCAAGCAGTAACAAAAAAATAATGCCATTCGTTAGTGGATCGTTAGTGCTTCTAGAAAACACTAAAGGTTTGTATGGACTTTGATATTTCTGAAGTTGGCCCCCCACCAAAAATCTTCAATAAATCCCAAAATATGGTAATGCTAACGTTAGTGCTTAGTGCATTTAGATGCACTAAAGATGCAATAACGATTGTCGTTAAATGTATGTTTCTACCTCTATTTGTATAGAATTTGATATTTCCGAAGTTGGTCCCCCATCTAAAATCTTGAATAAATCTCAAAATATGGTAGCACTAACGTCAGTGTTTAGTGTTTTTAAGTGCACTAACGATGCACTAACCACTGCCGTTAACCGCATGTTTCTACGTCAATTTGTATAAAATTTGATATTTCTGAAGTTGCCCACCCCACCGAAAATCTTGAATAAATCCCAAAATATGGTAGCACTAACGTTAGTGCTTAGTGCGTTTAAATGCACTAACGAAACACTCCCCATGTTTCTACATGAATTTGTATGGAATTCGATATTTCTAACGTTCACATCTAATCAAAAATCTTGAATAAATCCCAAAATACGGTAGAACTGACATTAGTGCTTACTGCGTTTAAATGCAATAACGATGCATTAGCCATTGCCGTTAACCCTATGGTCCTATCTCTATTTTAATAGAATTTGATATTACTAAAATTGCCCACCCCACCGAAAATCTAGAATAAATTCCAAAGTATGGTATCACTAACGTTAGTGCTTAGTGCTTTTAAGTGCACTAACGATGCACTAACGATTGCCGTTAACTCTATGTTCCTACATTTATTAGTATAGAATTTGATATTTCTGAAGATGCTCCCGCCCCACCAAAAATGTTGAATAAATCCAAAATATGGTAGCACTAACGTTAGTACTTACTGCTTTTAAGTGCACTAACGATTGCCGTTAACCATATGTTCCTATCTCTATTTGTATAGAATTTGATATTACTGAAGTTGCCTACCACACCGAAAATCTAAAATAAATTCCAAAATATGGTAGCACTATCGATAGTGCTTAGTACGTTTAAGTGCACATAACGATGCACTAACGGTTGCCGTTAACTCCATGTTTCCACCTCTAATTGTATAGAATTTGATATTTCTGAAGTTGGCCCCCCCACCAAATATCTTGAATAAATCCCAAAATATGGTAACACTAACGTTAGTGCTTGGTGTGTTTAAGTGCACTAACGATGCACTAACGATTGCCGTTAACTCTATGTTTCTACCTCTATTTGTATAGAATTTGATATTTCTGAAGTTGGCCCCCCACCAAAAATCTTGAATAAATCCCAAAATATGGTAGCACTAACGTTAGTGCTTAGTGCGTTTAAGTGCACTAACGATGCACTAACGATTGCCGTTAACTCTATGTTTCTACCTTTATTTGTATAGAATTTGATATTTCTGAAGTTGGCCCCCCCACCAAATATCTTGAATAAATCCCAAAATATGATAGCACTAACGTTAGTGCTTGGTGTGTTTAAGTGCACTAACGATGCACTAACGATTGCCGTTAACTCCATGTTTCTAACTCTATTTGTACAGAATTTGATATTTCTGAAGTTGGCCCCCCCCACCGAAAATCTTGAATAAATCCCAAAATATGGTAGCACTAACGTTAGTGCTTAATATGTTTAAGTGCACTAACGATGCACTAACGATACGCTAAGTTTTGTGAAAATCTGTCTGCATAAAGATGGGTGGGGGGGCTAACTTCATATGAAGTTGGCCCCCCCACCAAAAATCTTCAATATCTCGTAAACGCTGATAGCACTAACGTTAGTTCTGAGTGCACTTACGTGCACTAACGATGCACTAACGATGTGCAATATTTGGTGTAATTTGGAGGAGGTGGGGTGACCAACTTCAGGCACGTGCCCTTCTTCCTAAGATGCCACTATTGATACATAATGGGTTGTAATAACTTTATCAAAAACTTGGTATGTATAAGCTTTAATGTATGTCATTTTAACGAACATTCCTAAGACATTATAATATTTATATGCCATTAAATTGTATCATTGTGACTCTATATTACGTTTGCAATTGTAAAAAAGACACAATACATTTTTTTCTAAAAGAAAGTGACTGAATGAGAAATGGAAGAAGAAAACATGTTGATTTCGAAGTTATGACTACTTACTTTATAAATTTATAGTTTACAACTATTCTCAGGTTATCGAAATGAATAATGAAAAATATATAACTAGTTAGTAAATCAAAGAAATATGAGTCGAAATGTTAAGTTTTTTATAAATAAATTTATAAGTACAGAAAAGGGAACATGTCATACACATCGTTATTTTAGAGAACGTAACCTATTCATTGAAAAACCATAAAGTAAAAATTGTATGTAAGAGAATAACACTTACACAAATAATAAGAGAATATATATACTTTATATATGCTGTATTATAAGTAGGCAATTTGTGATACTTTTATTGAAGTTATAGCATTTGTTCCAAAGGATCAATCTATATATGCCCATGAATATATTATAATGAAAGAAATACAAGAGAATACGAAGATAAATATGTGAGTAATGTATTGGCTTATTGTATATTATTTAATTTTAAAAAGACTGTAAATGTATGTAGAGGAAATATTATCTTGTAAAGGACAAACTGCGTTTCTTTACTAATATGACCGCAAAGGGGGTAACCGTGGCTAATATTGTGGAAAAGCGGGTCTTTGGGGAGCCAGTTTATTTCTTTTCTTTGTTTATTTTGTTTATTCCGTTATGAGAGCTCCTCCGTGGCTAAGCGGTTAGCGTACGCGCCTTTGGCGTGGGAGACCCGAGTTCGATTCCCGGCGGGAGCTCATGTGGTTCGGATTCCACGTTAATCAGTAGGTCCACGTTTCATATAGCCTCGCTGCTGAAAGGGACGCTAAACTAAAATCAACTCAACTCAATTTATTCCGTTATGAGTATTTCAAGTTTGAAGTTACCGACGAAGTGCCTGTGGTGCATCATCATGTAAGTAGCCCACTATGAGAGGGATACACTTTACACAAAAGCTCTTTCAATTTTCAAATTTAAAAGTAGTAGAAGAAATAATAAAGAAAAAGGACTTGAACCATATAAATATTGTTACTTGACTATTTCAACAAAAACGAAGTTGCAACTGTGCTGACGACCTTTACGGGGATGGAGATTTCACAAGTTTGGTTGGACCTCGCATAGAATTTGTGTGAAAGACCATGAAATATACGAGCAGCCCTGTCTATGGCTGACCTAATTCATTAAGCGGATGTCTGCTTCTTTTTTACATTTTCGAAATAAACCAATATATGTATTCCTTATTATAAGTAGAAAAATACAGTCGGTAAAAGTTAATAATAAAAAGTCTTGAACAAGAATCCATAATCTTTAACAGAAAATGGATAAGGAAAGTAAGAAGAAACGCAATTATTTTAGCAATAATAACATCGTTAATAAGTAGGCAGTAGTTAGTATAATCATGACTTGTTTGCAAACACGTATCTTGATATCTTTTTTGAGTACTCTATTTAGAACGTTTAGAATATATAGTTTTTTTTTTTCTATATAATTTATTAAGAGCCAGGTTTGCGGGGTTCTAGATTGTAGGAACTTTGCCCATATTACAAGTAACTTTTGTCCTCTTGACCTGATTTACAGTCGTGAAATTTAAAATCGAAAGTTATAACAGAAAAAAATTCTTTTACAACTATAAATTTTGGTATTTATTTTTAATACGATCTTGTACTTGGTGAGAAATTCTAGTTTGTAATTGTGAAAGTTGTGAATATTTGAAAGAATGTGAAGAAATATTTTCATAGCCTTGTAAAATATAAAGTAAATATTTTAAGTAAACACTTTTGTAATTTTCTTTAAAAAGATTCTAAAGTGACGGCTTATATTTTGATGTCCCTATTCAAATTACCCGTCCCGAAAACAGGTTCGTATTCATTTTAACCAATTTGAAAATACTTATTACCAAGACTTTTTAATTAACTTGATTGTTATTACCTACGATTACAACTATCATGTTCGAAAAAGTGTACGTGTCACCTTACGAAAAGACAAGGAAACTCTGCTAGTTCACTACTGCCAGGACAATGAATGAAAGCTGTCACTGATTATTGGCAACAAAAGATACAGTTGTTAGTGCAGCATATATTTTTTTTTATAAACTAAACTTGTATTCGAGCATCTCATTTTATTTGGTTCGATGTGATTTATCGATTTATACATATATAATGTGTTTGACAATGTTATTTTTAAAGGAAGAAAATCAATCAACAGTGTGGACTATATCTCATTAACTGAGTAATGTAGTCTTAGAATTGGTGTAATAAAGATCTTAATGACAGCGACGACGACTTCTGTATAATTTTGGGGAGGTATTGAAATATGTGTATATCCTTGTCACAAATTCGAATAAAGATATCTACATCCAGGGAGGCCAATTCCAAGATCAGTGTGCATGGTTAATGACGATATAATTCAATTTCACTTTTATATCAGTAAGTAGCTGTAACAGAGCATCAATGTTCATATCTACGAATACGATATTTTACTACATGTTCTAGAAAAGTTTACATGGGTTTTTACACGCATGTATAACATTTTGTTTACCTCAATATTATCAATGGAATGATATATGTCTCGTCATTGGAAGACTGTTAGAACTACGCGTTTCATTCTTGGAAATATGTGTGTCAGTGTTAAGAGAAATCAAGTAACAAAACGTACAATCCGATTGTTAACAGTTAATATTTTTCACTTTAGAAATCTGTAATCAGGATCACAAAATTATTACAAAATCACTAAGCATACAAGTTACAAAACACCAGTTATTAATGTGTATTTACTAATAGATGCGAAGTGAACTCAATTATACTAATTTTCCTTTTATATGAACTAATCTTGGATCATATTCAATCCACTTTAAACGTATTAACTACATAAAGAGAAACTTACTCTGAAAATTATTTGTTGGCTATCGAATAATTACAACAAACATTAGTCTTTTCGGGTTCGATTCCCAGTAAGAGGGCATTAAAATTCAATCGCGTTACGTCACGTCTCATATAACCTATGTACAGCAATGGGATACTAAACTCCAACAACCAACATCAGTAAACATTCATTTTGAAACATAATTGCGAATTAATTAAAGTAAAACACATCAAAATTAAAATACCCTTTTCCGCTTTCTTTCATAAATAATTCTTCTTCTTTTTCGTAATATTGTAGGATGATGATTGAAGAATACATCTAAAATAAAATGATAGTTCGGTGACTTATCCGTTGGCAGATTTGTCCATTGGCAGATTTGGTAATTGGCGGATTTGGTAATTGGCGGATTTGGTAATTGGCGGATTTGTCAATTGGCAGATTTGTCCATTGGCAGATTTGTCCATTGGCAGATCTGTCCATTCTCACGATTGGCGCATTTGGTCATTTTTGCGATTGGCGCATTTGGTAATTGGCAGATTTGTCAATTGGCAGATTTGTCAATTGGCTGATTTGTCCATTTTCACAATTGGCGCATTTGGTCATTTTCGCGTTTGGCGCATTTGGTAATTGGCAGATTTGGTAATTGGCAGATTTGTCCATTTTCACAATTGGCGCATATGGTCATTTTTGCGTTTGGCACATTTGGTAATTGGCAGATTTGGTAATTGGCAGATTTGTCAATTGGCAGATTTGTCCATTGGCGGATTTGTCCATTGGCAGATTTGTCCATTTTCACGATTGGCGCATTTGGTAATTGGCAGATTTGTCCTAGGCCCGCATATAATATAAAACTTTTGTGTTAAACCAGGTAAAATGTTTTCTTTTTCCAACACTGCAACATGCAACTTCTTGATAAAATTAGAGCAATGATGACTTAATCCGAAATGCTTATATCTCTCAACAGATAGCCCGGTTTCTATCATTGATGGGATGATTTAAACCAATTTTACCCTGTTCCAAATGTTTCTTTGG
Organism: Thermobia domestica; assembly: GCF_964235325.1. NCBI lineage: Eukaryota > Metazoa > Arthropoda > Insecta > Zygentoma > Lepismatidae > Thermobia > Thermobia domestica. The sequence goes on from NC_137467.1 coordinate 36,638,546, forward strand.
TAGTCACTCAACTTCTGTCAAGTGAATATCTCCAAGGAAACCTTTCGACAAAGGCTGGCAGACTATGGTGTTGACCACTGACCAACTTACCTCCTTACAATACTAAGGTTATGGAAGTGTAAAGGCATATCTTCATACTGCTCGAGGGCATTTTAACCTGCCAGGAATAGAGAGCGTACCTACAAATTCTAATTTAATAAAACTAACATTTTCATCGAGTAACTGTTCTGAACTGTAACTACTGAATTAAAAAGGAAGACGCTGAATGTCTTACACATTAAATATCCGGAATATTTTTTTCTAAGTTTAGGAGTTAATATTACTTTATTAGACCCTTTTACTACTTTTAAAGGTTAGAATTTTTAAAAAGAAATATTAACATATATCAAGTATTGAATTTAATGTTACATTTTGAAAGTTCTAACCAAATCTCTGGTTTAATCTGACGCCCTTCTCTTTCCATGATCTTGGTAGGCCTATATCTTGTTCCGAATAATTGCCTCTACTCTACGCTAAGCTGAAGATGTTATCTCTGTTTCAAATAATCGTCGATGGTCTTTCTTACACGAACTGTTGCAGTAAAAGAATATTTTTCTTCAATATGTTTTCTTGTAGAATTCCCAAATTATATTGAGATATATAAGTTGCTAATTGTAACCTTAGCTTTACAAAATTAAGTATCAGAATCTGTTTACAATATGCTCTTAGGAGACATATGTAACATGACTGCAAAGAAATACAATATATTTAATTCCAACTCTAAATTGTATGCTCTTTGAAACACTTGCGATATACCAAGTGATCAGAACTGGTAGTTCTCTCCTTTTCTAGTATGTATACGCGTATGACTGAGGCCATATATAATCATACGATGCACTATCTTAGGTACAACTTAACAACTCGACGAATATGAGTAAGGGAAATTTAAGTTTTCTTTCTTTCTTTCTTTCTTTTTTTCTTTTTTTGATCAATCTTGAGACAAGACGAGATTTTCGAGAAAATTCTGTCTAATCTATGTCTCGTTTCGAATTAAAAATATCTCACTCTATCTCGGTCTCGTCTCAAGCAAGTCTCGGTATGTTTAGTTCGGTCTCGCCTCGGCTTATAAATACCCATCTTCATCTTGGTAACATTAATAATCGGAAGTATCACTAATCATCTCAGCGACGCTGACAACTATAAATTAGACAATAATCTCTATCATTTTTTATTTTCTTTATATGTTGCCATTTCCTACAGAGCACCTATTGATACTAAGGAATCTTAAACCAAACCGGAGGCTGAACTTAAACATAATCGGGATTGTCACCGATTAATTTAGTGATCGATTGGTTTGAAAATAACACCGGTCGTTTTCGATAAATTTACACAGCACTCTTCACCACAGGGGTGCAAATGGGATTGAACTTGATCTTGAATGACATTGAACTTATCATAATTAATTTCAGAGACCCTAAAAACTATAACTTCGACACTGATATTGGTAATTTTCAACCATTTTTATAAATCACCTCTTCCTACTTCCCCCAGGTGTGAAAGGCGATCTGCCCCTCAATGGGAGCTGAACTTACACTAAAGAGACATAGGAACCCTAGTAGCAAGAAAACTTTCAGCCAGTTGGCGCGTGCTTGGCGTTTGGCTTTCTATGTTTATGCTTTAAACGCCTGCTCTCATACAATCTGCTTTATGTTGTACTTGCAAGCGAAACTTTAGACTCTCCGCATACCGTCATACTATCACTGTCCATTCACTGGTTATTGACTTAACCTGACTTGTAAAACGCTTACGTCAAACTTGAATGGAACACTGAATGCAAGGTTGCTCCCATGTAACTTCGTTACTGGTATCCAGCTTGCGACATGTTTGCAAATTTTCTACTCAAGCTGGGTGCAAGCTAGGCTGACTTGTAATTCAAGCCTACAGCAAGCAGTTTGCATGTTGTCTCTGCTGTTATGGAACTGCCACCAATAAACTTAGAGATCACGGAACCTATGGATTCGACGTTATTCTAGTCATTTTCGGTTATTTTTGCATGTCACCGTTCCCACTAGGGGTGCTGATGGTGGATAAATTTGCACTTATACGGCATCGGAAGTGTTTTATTCATGTCAGCGATCTCGATAAGTGATCTGTATGTAATGTATGTACCGAGCTTGGTTAAAATTGCTACAAGTAGTTTACAATTATGTTGGAACATCCATACGTACGAGGGGGTGCTGATAAAGATTGAGGCAAACAAAAAAAAATGGCTACGAAGCTGACACTTCCACACTGTTCCACATATTCACCTAGTTGATCAATGCATTTGCAACGTCTGCACTGCAACATTTTAAGTCCTTCTAAATCGAAATTTTCCTTCTGCTGTTGTAACCACTCATTTGTAGCATCAGTTGGCGCTTAAACACTCTGAAAACGGTTACTTTGAGATGTTATTATAGATTGGGGAACATATGATAATCGGAAGGGACTAGGTCAAGCGAATAAGGGGATGAGGCACCACTTGAAGACCTAGGGTGGCCAATGTGTCCTGTGTTTCAAATGCCGTGTGTGTAAGGAGAAATTGTGCAAGAGAAGAACTGTTTGAAGAGTTTACCACGACATTTGTCCTTGGTGTTTTCGCGCAACTTCCTCAAGAGACCAATAATGGTTGCACCGTTGCCGGACTGGCCACGTTGGCTATTTGGCTATCTCCAAGGGCCCGAGAGTCCGCGCAGGGATCACGAAGCGCAGCACTTGGAGGCCTTCGTCGAATTTTTGCGATCGCAAGTGCTTTCTTGAGTCTTCCTATCAAAAAAAAAATTGCGAAAGCCTAAGTTCGTCTTTATCAGTTCATGTCAGTACCGCCCCATGAGCCAGTAAAACCTTTTACTTAGCAGTAAAACTTGTCCCTGTAGTCCATAACGACCTCTTATACCGCAGAAACGAGTAAAGGATTTTGTGCTACTCGCATTGCATTTGGGGACAAAAATCACAGGGATTCAAAGTTCATTACTGGACGCCATGTTTCTTCTAAACGCATTTATACGGCGGTTATATTGTGACTTTGTTGAATGAGTGAAAGAACGATTTTGTCACTTACCATGTTTTGCAACGGACGTGTTAATTTTATTAAATATGGGTGAGGGCCTTTAAGAACCCGCACCAAGGGCCCTCAACTTTTCGAGTCAGACATTGGGTTGGACCCATTGGAAGATAGTCCATCAGCACAACTCCATCCAAAAAGATTGTTGCCATTTGTTTCTGTGCAGGCCTCTGCATACGGCACTTCTTTGGCTAGGGAAAACTGTGTCTCCATTTTTTAGACTGTTTTATAGTGTCGGGATCATAAAAATAGATTCACATCTCATCACCAGTTACGATTTTCTCAATAAATAAAAAGAACTCACTTCTTGGAAAATGTTCCAAAACTGTCCGCTAATTTCTCAATCTCTCCTGCTTTTGTTCTTTCGTCAGAAGTTTGGGGATCCACTTTGCTGCAATCTTCCTCATATCCAGATCATTATGAATAATGGTACCAACTCTTTCACGTGATATTCCCAAACATGTAGCAATCCTTTTGGTTGAGGTACCCCAAATTTCAAGACTAAAAAACTGAACAATTTTTGAATTTTTACAGTATATACATAATTATGCACTTCTTTATTATTCAAATTTAATGGAATGAAACATCATCCCTCACCAAAGTGCGTGACAGAGAGTAGACTTTACTTACTTGTTAGAATTGGTATAATAAATGTGCGATTTTTTAAATTTCTCATCAACGATATCAGCTTATGGTTTGAAAGAAAATCGAGACAACTCAAACTTTAAACAAGTTTTGGGGACAGATAATTAAATCCAGGACTGTCCCGGATAAACCACGATTTCTGGGATCCCTACCTTTGAAACATTGTCGTTGCTTCAACATTTAAAATTGATTTTTTTAAGAAAGAAAGAAATCCATATTTGGTCACTTTGAGGATAATTTTCTTTTTGCCTTGTACCGGTACGTATTGAGGGAGCCAATGTACAAATGAGGAACGAAAACCGGGAGGAAAGATCGTCTATTCGGCATGGTACTTTCCTCGTAATAACGGGTAAAAATTCAGACATTTTTAGAAGTACTTTTCTCGTGGATTTTGTTACCCGGTCAGTGTGATTAAATGAGACAGAACTGGACAAAAATATTGTGTTCAAACTCCTGAATGGAAAGAATGAAATTTAAACTTTAAGTTCTGCGTCCCCCGTTTATGCTGGATAGGAAAAAAGAGACCATAATAATGAGAAACAAATGAAATGGTGGAATGAAGAAAGTGGAAGGAAATGGGAAAACCCCAAGTAATTCGTCACCCGGTATTTGTCTACCACAAAGCTCACTTGGCGCGAGTTGGGATTGAACCAAAATCCCCATCAACCAGAAGTCAACGCGCTACTACTGAGTCAACGCAGTCCCAAACTGCCAAATGAATTCACACAGCTTCTTACAATATGACTATTGGAAACTAGCCAAAAAAAAAAAATAAAAAAAATGGAGGAATAGGAGACACTGTTGACATTGACGAGAGTGTTTTTGGTATAAGGAAATATATCAGAGGTTGTATAACACAGACTCGACCACCCAATAGATAGTTGCTGGGATTGACCGGGACAAGCGGAATACTTTTATGGTATTAGTTGAAAAAAAGGGATGGTGCAACTTTGGAGAATGTAATTGGCGACAACGTCTTGCCAGGAACTACAATAAAAACTGATTGCTGCAGACAGTATACGAGGTTGTCACTTTTTTTAAGGCTATCAGCACGATACTATTAACCTCAGTTTACATATTGTAAACCCGAATGACATGGCAACATGTACCCAGAATTTAAAAGGATATTAGCTCGATCGCAGCGTGGCATTCGACTCCGAATGGGAGAATGAGAATTAGAAGAGAATCGTTCTTATGTGAGTACATTTGGAGTAGCAGTTTCGTACAAACCAAGAACATTTTCAAGACTATCTCTGAGCTATTAAGTATTTCTACCCTTATTATATTCGACTGTGGCCATAGATAGATACCTAAAGTATGACAATGGACACTATCCAGCTATTTTACATATTTTATATATTTCAGTAAAAGATTTGCACAAGGAGACTCAACTGATCCTCTGCTTTTGTATTCACTGTACATATAGCGAGTTCTACTATCTATGCTGTATATATAAAGTTATATGACAATGAGACTCAAAATTGCTGAACAGCTTTTAAACACGCCAATGTAGAAATAATTATTAAGTACTAAGCCTTAATAAAGTGTGAAGGAAAGCTGCGAAAAGTTTTGCTTAATGCGTTTTACTTTCTCAATATCTTGTTTTAAATTTTCATATTATAATCTTACTGACTTTCCTGTGTTCACTATGATGTCCCCTTAAAATCGGAACGTGTTACTTTACCACCTGGGGCAATATCAGATAACATCAGAGATGCTGCGGTAAAGGGAGGTGGAGGTGACTCGAGCTGGAGAAAACATTTGGTTGAAAGGTATGAAGAAAAAGAGGTACAATGTCCCACCAAGGTGGTAAGGAGCCAATGTGAAATTTGCCAAAACAAACTTTTATTTCTCGTTTTTGAGTTTTGTGGAAGGCGTAATAAACAGAAACTAATGAAAAAGGAAGAAAAATGAAGATCTTGAAAGCAAAAGGTTCAGTGCTCAGATGTTGTCTACAATGCACTGAGCAGAGAGCGTCAGTGTGTCACGGTGAGTGATGAGTCGGAATGGGTCAAATCCTCTTGATCCACTGACCCACTTACAAATGTTGACCCAAAAGACCCTCTGACACACTCCGTCTCAGGTATGCATGCCTTCAAAGTCTTTAGATAATAGAAAACCGAGCCTTAGATGTGTAAGTAAAATACAGTACAAAAGCTGACAAAAGTTTAGTGTGTCCACAGGATACGAAGTATACGCAAAAACACTAAAACTAATAATAATAGTCTAAAATAAATACGGCTTCGTACGCTTCGGTAACGACGTCTACTTTGCTTTTTTGGGTGCCAAGATGAGGGGCAGAAAAATGGTTTCTTTCTGTTTGTTATTTTGAATTTCATAAATATATCTGGACCAAAATATTTTAAGTGCTTAAGGCCTCTAAGGACCCTAATCTAACTCTGTTGTGTTGTATCAACATTATTTTCGGTATAGATCTCTCTCGTGCATGCAGCCCCTTAAATACAGCCTGGGACGAAGGAGAACTGGATTAGTTTCCGGTGAGAGCCCATGTACTTTGAATACTCTGGAGCTGGAGGGTTACACTTGATATAGCCTTGCTCCTGAAAACGACGTTAACCTACGAACAAATCAAAAAGAAACTAACCTGGAATAGTCAATCTAGAGGCTACCATCTCTCCAAGGACCTGGGCGCAATCTATTCTTCCCCTTCAAATTTATCATCCTACCCCCCAATTAAGCACTTTCTCACGCTTTTTGTATATGTATGTAGTTAACAAAGAAAAAAAAAATCAGATGTCATTTAAAGTACCTTTTGTGTAGAGCACAAGGTTAGATATTTAGTAATTTTCGTAGTTCAAAAGAGGGCAAAAGATGGCAGCACACGTAGTAAAAGATTATTTTTGAGAAATCTGATTATAAGTTCAGAGAGTTTGAAAATGTTTTCCAGAAACGTATTTCCTGTAAAAGATGTATTTAAACAGTTTACTTAAACTACAGTTATTTCAAAATAATTGCATATTCTAAGCATCAAATTGCAAATAACCAATTGTAGAAAATTACATTACACGAATTGGAACAGAATTAGGGTGTATGAATTCGAGATAGTCAGCCGATCTCAATACCGGCCTGAGGACTTCCTTGTCCCGCTGGGGCGGCCCACCACCTCCGGCGCTACTGCCAAGTCACGATCATCCTCGACTAACCGGTCAACGACTGACGTTCCATCCCTTGCTCCACCGCAGGACGACAATGCCATGGACTTTACCCTGGTTACTACACCCAAGCGACGTCGCTCGTCCTTGGAGTCCACACTGAGCCAACAATATTCATCAGACTTCCCTGTTTTACCGATGAGCAACCGATTTGAGCCTCTCTCTACTCTCACAGCTGACGAGTCTCCTATGATAGAGCCACGGCCCAAAAGCACCAAAGAGATTAAACCACCTCCTATTTACATTTACGGCATCAAAAACACTTACAACTTCACCAAAAGCCTTTGCAAGACCCTCAGAGAATCGCCTCAGGTTCGGCATAACAAAGAACGCATCGTGATTCAGGTATCTTCTAGGGACGATTTCACAACTATAAAAAACTACTGCGAACAGACGAAAACTGAATACGCTACTGGCATCGCCAAAAGTGACCGGCCCGTAAAGGTTGTCGTTCGCAAATTACCCATCGATACCGACGTCGCTGATCTTCAGTCTGCACTATTCACTTTAGGTTTTAAGCCGCTCACGATTCATCAAATGTCTCGTCGGGGCCCCACTGGTGGAGATAGAGTTCTCATGCCACTTTTTCTCATCTCCCTCGAGAAAACTCCAAATATACAGGAAATCTACAACATATCAGGACTGCTTCAATATAAAGTTTCATTTGAGCCTTACCGGCCGCCGAGTGTTCTGCAGTGTTACCGCTGCCAACGTCTTGGTCATTCACAAGACACTTGCAAAGCTCAACCTAAGTGTGTCAAGTGTGGGCAAAGTCATTTTACGAAAGCCTGTGCCAAACCAGATGCATCTACGCCAGCAACCTGTGCAAACTGCGGAGGGGACCATCCAGCCAATTATCGCGGTTGTCCCGTCTTTCGCTCTTACTCAGATGCTCTCAAGAAATCAACTCCTTCTGGCCGCAGCTCCGGTCCTACTGTACCAACTTCACTGGACAGTAAGACACCTCGCAGCGACCGACCTCCACAACCAAATCAGGATGCTCCCTCTACGTCTAGCACACCAGATATTGCGTCTACACCATCCGATAATGACTTTAATCTCAATTCACTCCTCACTTACATCAAAACCTTCAACTTTGGCCGCATTATCTCTCATATCAAGAAAGGATTTACTAGACTTCGGGAAGCCACGGATCTTGCGTCCAAGGCTGCTGTCGTCATAGAGACATTTGCTGACATGATTGCTGATGGCTGCTTCTAACCAACCACTCATTCATCACACTTTAACTGTTGTAACCTGGAATGCAGATGGTCTTACCGACCAGAAGCGTCTCCTAATTCGTTTTCTAGCAGAACATCAGGTAGATATCATACTTATACAGGAAACTCACTTCACTGCCCAGGTTACACACTGGAGACTGCCCAACTACCAATTATTTCGCCTCGATCGAGTTCAAGGACGGAAAGGAGGTTTACTGATTGCCCTGAAACGAAGTTTCAAGGCTAGACAACTCCTTTTACCCCCGTTACACACACTAGAAGCTCTTGCTATAGAAGTCTTCCTCCCCGGGCTTCCTCTCATATTGGTCACGGGCTACCGTTCTCCAGCACATGACTTAGATCCCAATGATTTCGACGTCATCTCGACCTTGGGACCCAAAATCATATTGGCAGGGGACTTCAATGCAAAACATGGGGAATGGCACTCCAGACGTTCCAACAAAAACGGACGAATATTACACCGGTATCTGCACACATCTCCATTCATTGCCTATGGGCCACCTGATCCAACTCACCATCCTAAAGCAGGCGGAGAACCGGATGTGTTGGACATAGTTCTAAGCAAAGATACCATCTTAGCTACACGTCCTTACGTGATCTCAGCACTAGACTCAGATCATGATCCGGTCCTTTTCAAAATTTCACATCGTCATATCTCCCGTCCTGCACCCGCTCATATCTCCCGAACTACGAACTGGGATGTCTATAAGCAGGAATTAAACTCTTTGCTCGACATAGCCGCTCGTCCAACTTCTCCTGCGGAAATTGATCAGGCGGTCGCCCATCTCACACTTGCTCTACGTACGGCTGACTCCCTCAGCACATCAATAATTCCTGACTCGCAGTCCGATCCACACTGTGACTCTCCATTACTTCGTCTTTATATCCATCTCAAACGCTGGGCTCGAAGTACTTGGCAGCGCACCAGACATCCACTCTACAAAACACTATGGAACACCTTAAGCCGCAAAATCAAGACCATCACTAGACGACAAACCGAGCAGTACTGGGAGACACTTTTTCGTGGGGTCACACTTAATGACACCAAAATCTGGCAGTATTCCCGCCTTTTCCAGCGCCGAGAGACTTCTCGTCAAACTCAAATACTGCAAGGTCCGCATGGGGTCATACATGACGACCAAGGGCAAGCAGACTTATTTGCTGCATCTCTAGAGCGCCAGTTTACACCTAATGCGACTCCTGTCGTTCCTCACATTCGGCAGGACGTTCGGGCCACTATGCGCATGCTCCATTTTCAACCAATACTTCCCCTGCCTGAGGTCGTAACACCAAGGGAAGTTGAGCGTCAAATTTGTCACTTGCCCAACAAAAAAGCGCCTGGAGTTGATCAGATCCGCCCAGAACTACTGAAACATGGGACACGGAAGCTACTCCTCTATCTTGCTGCTTTATTTACAGGCATCCTTCAGGTTTGCTACTTTCCCCGTGCTTGGAAAGAAGCGAAAGTCATTCTTATCCCTAAACCAGGTAAAAATCCGACTCTCCCAGAAAGCTATAGACCAATTAGCCTATTATCTCATGTGAGCAAACTCTTCGAACGAGTGCTTCTCGCCCGACTTCACGAGCACGTCACCACTCTAGATATACTCCCCCACCATCAATTTGGTTTTCGTGCTAACCACAGCACAACAAGTCAATTAGTGAGGGTAGTCGACCACCTGACTACCTCTTTTAATCGACGACAATATGTTGTGGGTGTATACCTTGATATCTCGAAGGCGTTTGATAAAGTGTGGTTACCAGGCCTCATTTATAAACTTCGCTTACAAGGCTTCTCTTTACCTTATCTCAAACTCCTCACTTCATACCTCTTTCATCGCTTTTTCCATGTCTCTGTGGGACGGACCAAGTCTGCTCCCAAACCAATTCAAGCTGGTGTTCCTCAAGGCGCGGTTCTTTCGCCTCTGCTTTACACTTTATACACCGCAGACTTACCCATTGTGCCACACTGTTTTCCTGCAACATACGCCGATGACACTGCTTTCTTTACGAACAGCAGCAATCTCCGTCTTTCCTACCACTACATGCAGCGACAACTCAATGTCTTTCAACGTTGGGCTACCATCTGGCGGCTAAAAATCAACGCGGATAAGAGCGTTGCAGTCTGCTATAGCAAAAGACGCAGCAGAGCCATCCATCGTTTATACTATGACAACATTGAAGTTCCGCACCGTCTGCATGCTAAATACTTGGGAGTTATATTAGATCGAGGCCTTACTTTTGGTCTTCATATCAGGGACATTAAACACCGAGCCCTTCGAAAATTGTCTGCCCTCTATACTATTCTGCGTTGCAGTGCCTTAAGTCATGAAACAAGACTCCACGTCTTTAAAATGGTAATTTTGTCCACAATCACCTACGCATGTCCAGCATGGCAACATGCGGCACTCAGTCACTTGCGCACGGTCGAGAGTGTGCAAACCAGGGCAGCTCGTATCATAACAGGCCATGACCGATATACGCGTAATCGTCAACTTTTAGAGGACTTAAACATATATCCTATCCGGGACGTGTTACATCAACACCATACTCGTTTTTGGGCCAACCTCCCCCGCCACGTCAACCCCGCTATAGCAGCCATTGGCACAGCGCATACACACCGACGAATTTACAGGACGCCACGGTTGTAGCATAAGTCTTTACCCACACTCTCCCCTTCACTGCGACAGTTGCAGCTGAAGGTCACATGACGTCGTCGTATCTCATATTCTAACTCACCCCCCACAGGTCTATTCATTTTCTTTTCTATAGCTGTCATCGAGTCAGGGACTTTTGTCCGATACTCGACACAAAACTACACTTTCAAGCTAAGCTAAGCTAAGCTAAGCTATGAATTCGCATCTTTTGGGTCGATAGCAATATCGACCGCGTCAACTGTGACGTACCAAACGTCAGAACAGTTGCATTTTGGAATCCTTTCCCCACATCCTGGTCGAAGAAGCTCAAAACTGTGTGTAACCGCTGAGAGACTCATCAAGCCCAACTCAGCTGATACCAACGCAGTTGGAAAGCGTCTTCATGCCCACCTAGACTACTATCCAAACGGGTGGTCTTCTTCAAACCTGTAACCTTGTAGACGACCTTCGCTATGGCTTCTGGACAACTCTCCGGTCATACTGGTCTACCTTCTCTTGTTGCTCAGGGTCCATCTCTGACGGCGGCAAAAATCGACAAACGAAAAGCCCGCCAAGAGTCAGAACCGAGTAGTCCAACGGCTCACTCTACAACCGCTGCTAGTTTTGCTGCTGCGCTTTAGATGACACCACCAACAAAACGTCATCACACTTTAAGTGAGTCCTCAGCAACATCTAGTAACATGGAGACTGAGACCGCTGATAAAGTGCCACCATCTAAACCAGTTGTTCACTCTTTTCTACTAACCAATTACGACGCGAAGTACCATGATCTAAAGCAAATCTATCTACGTCTGCTTAAGTATGTTCCACGCTCAGACGTTAAACAGCTAATACCTACCAAGAATGGTATCATTATTCGCTCGACCGATCCAAACATGGCCTCTACACTTCGAAACACCTACTCTTTCGAGATCTTCGGCGCCTCTGCTAACATTCAGAAGCTTACATCGAATAAGGCAAAGCAGCCTCCACCTCCTCGCAAGTCTCCAGCTCTGTCTGTCGTCATCCGTGGAGTCGATCCACAATATACAGATGCCGAGATAGCTGACGAACTAAAACTTGATGGCCATTCCATCATTAAATGCATTCGCATTAAGAACACATCCGGATCAACTTACATGGTCCGTGTTCTCACTAATAGTCAAGAGACGGTAGATGACCTTCTTCATAATGGTGCATTTATTTTCTTAAAAAGACATCGAGTAGAACCTTCTCGCTCACCTCCCCCCTTCCTGTCCGCTGTGAGCGCTGCCAGGCCTATAATTCGCACCATACTAACGATTGCAGGAACCCCTCCAAATGCGGATATTGTGCTGGCCCCCATTCGACTAAGTCTTGCACTAATCTACAGAATGCACCTCAATGTTCAACCTGCCCAGACCAGCATCCCACATACAGTTACAAATGTAAGGCTAAACCCGCGGCAGACTTACTCAAACCTGAACTCACTGTTCCAATCCGGATACATAATACTGATTCTACCACACCACCTCCCAGCTCAGCCCACCAACCGATTACCATCGATCAATTTCTTTCATTTCTTACAGTCACCTTACAGAATATTCATCCTTTCCTCCGTCAGCACATTCTCCAACAAGTACAACTCGCCGCTAAAACCATTCTGCATGTTAACTTTACTGGCACCTATTCCAACAACTATGCTCACTTTTGTTCTACTATTCATGAATCTGCAGTATAATCTGTTTCATCATCTACCTTCATTTCTCTTCACTATGGCCGTTCACTTTTTATTTCTGAACATTCGATCCCTCCATAAACACAAGCCTTTGTTCGAACACCTGCTCCTTGAGGAACATATCCATTGTTTTCTGCTTAATGAGACCTTCCTCACGCCGAAACTTTCCTGTAAAGTTCTATCCTATCATCTTCTTCGCCATGATAATGCCGTCCCAGCTCGCCGTGCCAATGGCGGTGTGGCTATTGGTTTTCCCCCATCTATTTCTCATCGTTTACATACTACTGGTGACCGAACGCTGCCTGAACATCTCATTTCCACATTATATTTCAAACAATGCTACATCACTGTTGCTACCATCTATATCCGACCCGGCCAACCTATTCCTTTAAGTTTTTTTCAATATATATCAGACCACTTTCGCAGTTACATTATCATGGCCGACATTAATTACCACAGCCGTTCCGATCACCAAAAGCTCACTTTTCTTCATTATATTCAGACCCACACGACAGGATTCTTTCACACTCTCCCTAAGCCGACACGACCATCCTCCAATACAACCCCAGATATAGTCGTAACTTCGCCCAATCTTCTTACTAAGCTTACCCTGACTGTACTTGATCCTTTGGGGAGCGATCATGTCCCTGTCAAACTTACTATTCAACTTCAAGGACCTCCTCAATTACTTCAACCAGCTCCTCCCCGCTCAGTAGCACGTTTCGATCGTGCAAATTGGCCACAATATAGAGAATTTCTTTCCAATAGGCTGGAATCTGTACCAGCTCCTACCACAGAAACAGAACTCTATCATACCCTGCATACCATCACCGACAGTATACACCAGGCATCCTCTAAATTTATTCCTCAGACCTTAATTACTTCCTATAGACCAAAGCTGCCTCCACAATATCTTCCTTTAATACGCCGCTCCCGCCAGTTCTACCGAGATTTCACTCACACAGGAAACCTGGAATCGCTTCGGCAACATCGCCAATACCAACGGGCAGTCCATAATTACATCATTGCATACAAGACCAGAAACTGGATAAAAGCTTGCAATAATCTATCTGATACAGCACACCCCACACAATACTGGAAAAGATTTCATCAGCTCACCGGCAAAAATACCCGCACATCTTACCCACTAATTGTTAACGATACGCCCTTACTCACTGACGAAGACAAAGCCAATGCTTTTGCTACCCAACTCCAAGACGTCTTCACGCCCCTTGGACCTACTCTCTCACTCCGTCCTCATCCTACAACTCGACTAAATCTTGACTCGCCCTCACTTCAACCAAATGTTCAACATGTTCTGCCAGACGATTCGCCGTTGACAGTTCCTATCACCGTAACAGAAATTACCATTATCGTTGCCCGTAAACGTAATACAGCTCCCGGACTGGACTCAATCACATATCGCCATATCAAAGAGGGACCGTATATTCTCCACTATCTTTTATCTCTCATTTTCACATTTATTCTTCGTACTGGGTTTATCCCTACCGATTGGAAAACATCCAAAACTTTAATGTTTCTGAAACCGAACAAACCAGCTCCATCTGTGTCCTCCTATAGACCTATTCAACTCACCCTTGTATTCAGTAAGATGCTTGAACGAATTCTAGTCTCACGCCTCCACACCCATCTCGCCGATCACAGCCTCATTCCCATACATCAAGCAGGATTCCGACCGAATTATAGCATTAATGATCAACTCCTACGTCTTACCACATTCATCACTGCTCAGTTTAACCAATCCAAGCCTTCCTGTCTCGTCCTTTTCGATTTAGAAAAGGCTTTTGATAAAGTCTGGCACCTAGGCCTTCTATACAAACTATTTTCCTTCAGACTTCCATTCTGCTATATTCGCTTCGTGTACCATTTTCTCTCTAGCCGTCTCACTTATGTTTCCATTAATGATACTCTCTCTCACCCTGTGTTTCTCCACTCTGGTGTTCCCCAAGGCTCTGCCCTCTCGCCGCTGCTTTACTTACTGTATGTTGCAGACTTTCCTACCCTTCCTCCACATGTCAGTATATTTCAGTATGCAGACGATACGGCTTTCTTGGCGATAGGTAATACTATTCAAGATATTAACCGCATCCTTCAAGCGGCCATAAATGATTTCCTTCAATGGTGTGAAACGTGGCGTCTCAAACTTAATGCAAGCAAGACCCAAGCAATAGTCTTTCTGCCACCAGGCAAACGCAGTCGTGTACATCGAAATCCATCCAACCTCCACGTCACGATTGACGGTACACCCCTTGCCGCTAGTCCCACGGTGACGTATCTTGGTATTACCTTCGACTCTCATCTCAAATGGTCTGCACATCTCAAAGGTATCATTCTCAAAGCTACTAACCGCCTGAACCTCCTCCGTCGCCTCACTGGGACAACCTGGGGTTTGAAATCTCACATTCTTCTAAACACATACAAAACTTTTCTCCGACCCGTTTTAACTTATGGTTTTACAGCTTGGCTCTCCGCACCTGAGTCATATTACCGCCGACTTCAGATTCTTGAGCGTCACGCCCTACGCCTTGCGTTTCGCATTAAATTACCAAGCCCCACCAAAGACTTATACGAGAGAACGCCTTTTTGCCACATACTTTATCATCTCGAAGATCTCTGGCTCAGGTACGTTGCGAAGCGATTCCAGAACCACCATTCACTACTCTTTGATGCAATGCACCACGAAGACACTCTTCGCAAGCCCTCTCTTACTATCCGACATTCTCCACTCTCCCTGCTTTTTACTTTGTATCGTCATGTTCTTCCGCCAAATAGTCCCGATCTACTACTTCTAGAAGATTTTCTCGTTCCTACTCCACCCCCATACATCACTCCATCATATGTTGCACTGTGACCTTCCAATACTAATAGGGCTCCCCTTCGTCTTCATTGCGTCCAGAGTAGCCCCTGGACAGAAGATAACCTACATTCGTCTCTCTAACCCTGTTTATGTTGTGTTGTGTTGTCTAGTGCACCTCATGGTTTCATCCTACATCACTGCTTTGCTATCACTAACGTCATAATGAATTAAAAGACAGTTTTCTCAACCTTTCCTGATGATTATGGTTAACGGCCATAATGACCTGTACTTAAAAACACCTAATAATAATAAAAATTATATAGAATCTCCTTGCCCCTCGAAAATACCCCCAAATCACACATGAATAGTAACTTCACATCCCAAATAAAGGGCGTAACCCTTTGGGTGGGTGCTAGCTACGGCTAGCAAAAAAAAAAAGTATGAATTCGAACAGGTGATTATCCGGCTTCCTGGAAAACTTCAAAAGTCTTAATGTTTCTGAAACCGCATAAAGATAACAGCAAGGCAGAGTCATACCGTCCAATACAACTCACGTCTACACTGGGAAAAATCCTCGAACGCATCTTAGTTCGGCGTCTACATACTCACTTCTTCCATAATCAAATTCCTCTACACCAAACTGGTTTTCGTCCTAAATGCAGTCTCAATGATAATCTACTCAAACTTACCACTATTCTTACCAACCACTTCAATAGCATCCAACCTTCCTGTTTATTATTATTTGACTTAGAGAAGGCTTTCGATTCAGTTTGGCACGATGGGTTACTTTACAAACTTCATCTTCTACGATTACCATTCGCATATATCAGACTAATTTATCACTACCTCACCAATCGCATAGCATATGTCTGCATTAATTCATCTTTATCATTTCCTATTTTTCCGCTTAGTGGTGTACCCCAAGGGTCAGCGTTATCTCCACTGCTATATATACTATATGTTCGAGATTTGCCTGTTCCTCCTGATCCTATCTACACCTTTACCTTTGCAGATGATACTGCTTATCTTGCCTGTGGAAAATCTATTCAGCATATCAATAGTATACTTCAAGAGGCAATAAATAAATTCTGTGACTGGTGTGATACTTGGCGACTCCGAATCAACTCCACTAAAACACAGGCACTTGTCATCATACCATCAGGACGTACCAGTAGGGTCCGACGCAATAGATCTCTCTTACATCTTACTATAGCTGGCACACGCATTTCCGTCACCCGTACAGCGAGATATTTGGGTGTTATCTTTGATGACCATCTTTCATGGCGTGGACACCTTCAGCATCTTATAAGTCTAGCGCAAAATAAACCAAACCTTTTGAAGAGATTAGTCGGAACTTCCTGGGGCCTTCATCAAGAGACTGTGTTAAACACTTACAAAGTCTTCTTGCGACCATCCATACTCCATGGACACATCGCATGGCTTAATGCCAGTAACAAATTCTACACCCGCCTCCAGATCGTTGAAAGACATGCACTACGTCTTGCATATCGTATCAAACTGCCTAGCCCTACCCGGCTACTCTATGAGCGTATTCCATTTCCACATTTTCTTCTTCATCTAGAAAAACTACGTACCAGGTACATCACTACCCGTTGGACTCAAGGCCATCCCATCCTTCGCAGTTGTATACGCATCGATGCAGATCAAGATGTTCCACCCCGTCTACAATCTACACCACTTCAGCACTTAGTTACACTGTACCTTCTCACACATCCTGAAGAACAAATAGACGAATTTCTATTAGCATATGAACCACCAGACTTATCACCAAACATTTATCCATCTTTTGCACTTTAATTCACACTAACAAGGGCATCATTGTGTCTCTCATCATGTGTCGAGTCGCCCCGACACAAGAAGATAACCATTCACCTGTCTAACTAACAATATCACTGTGTTGTGGCGTCTAACTTGCACCTCATCTTTCATCTCATCACACATACATTTCGATAGATATTGTACGTACAATAAATACCGATTCCTGATCAATTGATGAATAAAAATCCCAATTATGAATGAATAAAGACAATAAATAAATAAATGAAATTAAACCTCTTTGTCCATCCAACTTATCCTTTGTTCCTCTTACGCATAACTCCACTCCCAAGAGAAGGTATTCCCTTCTACGGGTTCTTGCATTGTAAAAAAAAAATGTATGAAGGTGAAGTTTAGTTATGAATCTGATGAATCTTCTTTGTATTTAATTTTTAGAGAAGGAAACAGTGGGTGTTTTATGCCCTTCCTTCCTCGTTTAAATTTATGTTGATTATGAGTCGGATGTTAAGATATAATAATACAATATTACTACAATTCATGTAAAGTATTCGCAGAGGTTAGAATACACTTTCATTCCCTGATTTCTCCATGAAATAGATAATTATGTATGATGAAGTAGTTTAGTTATTTCAGATACAGTTTGGGGCGTAGTTGATTGTAGATCCATACCTACTAGTGGTGGCTCCAGCGCTCCGTAAGAGATAAGCTTGATCGATTTGATTTCAGCTTCGAGTTCCATTTAGCAGCGAGGCCTATATGAGAAGTTCACCTACAGCTTAACTTGCAAGCCGAACCACATGAGTTAAGGCCATAGCTACGTACACTAATCCCTTAGCCAGGAGCAAGCTCGGGAAGTTACATTGAGAACGGTGGCGGAACCGGAACCACTCTGAGTCCTTCAGTAACTTTCGAATTTGAAGTTTTTCTTTAAATTCTTACGTGCCACAAATATTACAGAAAAATAACCGTTTTCTATTGCTATAACAGTGTACATGTTACATAATTATGGATCTTCTTAAACATTTTACTCAGCACAAAAAAGAAGGAAATTCAGATATGACAAACTGTTTGCTTTGCCAACACTCCTCAACATTCTTCGAGTTCCAATTTCTCAATTGTCTTCGGCGCGGGAGAATCCGGATTCAATTTTCGACGAAAGTTCGTATGGTTTGGATGCCACGTTAAGCTGTAGGTCAATGTCTCATTTAGCCTTGGTGCTGAAAGAAATGCCAAATGCAATTCTATCAATTTCTCAATCAACCAGAGCAGAATGAAATATATTTTATATACTTACAATGTGTTACAGTTTCAAGGACCTAACGTCCTCTTCATCAGACACAAACACTCTGATGTCTGATGAAAAGGACGTTAGATCCTTGAAACTGTAACACATTGTAAGTATAGTTTTTAATATATTTCATTCTGCTCTGGTCAGAACTGTGTTTTATTTGTTTCTCAATCGATTTTGTAAAAATCATTTACAACATACACATTTATCACCAGAGTATTTTTAAACGGATAAGAAAAAGACTCGAAGTAATAATGGAGCTATACTTATCCACCTCATGCTAAAACGCAATCTCCACAAAGAAACCATTCTCCCATCCAAAAAAGTAATACAGAAGGCGCCCGCCAAAAATAACAAATTCCAAAATTAATTTCCATGCCAACTACATAGAGGAAAGTAGGTGAATACCGCGCAGAAGGGTACTACCGCGCATCAAAGTTTCTCTTTGATATCCCAGAGAGTAATATTTGTAATGGCAAATGAGAGGTAGGGAACAAGGAGTGAAACAATATTACACGTAACAGTTGGCTTTGCGCTCCATAATAAAAGACAAGTGGGAAGGTGCTTATAATTTGAGGAGAGACATTAAAACGTTGTGTTTTGGATGTGTTTTGATTAAGAATGAAATTATAAATCCGTTCTTTTAAAATTAAAAAAGAAAACAACTACACGACAATATTAACATGTTCTATTTTTAATTATTTTTTTGTGTGTGTGTGTGTGTGAAGATGCATATGGGATAATGGCGTGCAATGTATTTCATTAGTGCGCAGTCTCCCCCTCATTGTTTTCTAGGGGGCAAAATTTTCTTGCTCTGTTATTTTCTCAGATGCCTGGAAAGTACTTAAAGAAAGACAAACGTAAAAGCTCGACAGAAGAAACATTGTGCAAATAGACTTGACAATAGTTTGTGTTAATGTTTGCAATATACTCTATTTCAAGTTTTACTTCAAGTATTTCATTCCAAGTATAGTATTTCAAGTTTATTGTCTCTGTTTTGAGTATTTCAAGTTTATAGTACGTAGTAGATGATTAAATACATAAACATATATATTGGTTTCTATGTTACATCGGATTATTTAATGTCAGAAAATTATCTGCGCACTATTACCCTACGGGGGTGGTGAATACCGCGCATTTGTCTCACTCACTTTCTCGCTTGTTTTTTCGTGATTTAATAAAAGTTGACATAATAGTCTATACATACGTTTAAAGTAAAAGGATGTAATTATATGTTCCTGAATTCTTAGTTATTTTAATCCCAAAATGTCTGCGTAATTTGCGATTAAATCTTAAGTGCGCGGTATTCACCCACTTTCCTCGACCTCGTTAACTGTAACCTCCTCTCTCTACTTTTCAAATAGAATCAGTTTATAATTTCTTACGTCTCTCGCTAAAATTATGTCCTTTCAATCAAAGGATAAATGAAACGAAATGTTACAGTTTATCATCTTCATAGTTAAGCCGTGTAGGATAAGGGGGATAGCGATGATTCGAATTAATATAACTGTACAGAATTCAAACTAACTACGAATTACAAATAAAATAATAGCAATATTCAAAGTGAAACAAAGCATAAACTAATTGAATTGGTTCTGACGGACGCCATAAATTTAGCTTAAGTGACTACCAAAAGATTCGATTAAGCTGCATTGAATAGCACAATCTTGAGTACAGTCCTGTATGCTATTTACTTCACCAGTTCTTTGATTTCTATTTTGAAAATTTCTGCCACCTATGTAATTACTGTGAAATCTGGGATTACACGTAAAATTAGAGCGATAGTTTACATTATTCCCAAAAGCGGTACGAGTATTACTTCTGTTTCTTCTATACTAGGTCGCATTGCCGTTATGAAAAAATTCAACATTACCTCTCGTATTACGACTACAATCTTCTCTAACATTCATATTTCGTACAGAAATATGATCAGCTTGGTTTCTATTACCTTGCAATCTAGACTGACTCTCATAATTTTGAACTATCATTATTAAGAGATTGAAATTAATACACTGCGAACAGATCAATACTTGCTGTAGCCTAAACGGTAATAATATTTTTATTGATGCAATAATGCGTGATTCTTTCTGATGTGGATTGATCTGCTTCAAGTCATTATACGCTGAAATTACAAAATCTGTAACCCTTTGGTCTACTTTAGGATCAAAACGTCGGTCTCTAATTTGAGCATCCCAGTCTGCAAATATAAAATCGTTTTCAAAATTTGCTAACAGCGTACTTTTAAAGTCTGAATAATTGCGCAACTACCGCTAATCGATTTATACCATACCGCACAAGGTGGTAACAATATATGTGGCAATATTTTGAGAAAATTACCTTTATCTATACCAATTAGTTCACATTCTTCTTCAAAATTTTCTAAAAAGGTACTCGCTGGGATGTAATCCGTTCTACCACTGAATTTAGTTAAGGATCTCATTTCACTAAATTTCACGCGATTACATTTAGTACTAAAATACCTTAGATGTCTAGGTCTTACGTGTGTATGGTTCCTTTAACGTAGTCTTATGTCTTCGTCCTCGGTATTAGAGATGGTGTACTCCCTTTCAAAATAATTTTCTGATGGGTTGCTATCTTCTTCACAGGGTATTGATTCATTTCTCCTATGTTCCTCATACACTACGTTAAGGGCTGGATCAGAATTACACTTCGTAGTACTGATTTTCTCTTTGATGGCCTGCACCTCTTCTTGCAGTCTCCGAATTTGATTTGCATGTTTGTTGACTAGCGTTTCCACTATATCAACGCTACTTCTCAGCACTGCAAAGCTATGGATAATTTGCACTATCCTATTATCGGTTATTTCTAGTTTGGTATTTATCTGCTGCGTTACTTGCTCCAATTTAGAATCCATCTGTTGTCCTATTTGTTGGATTACTTGTTCCAGTCTCGAATCCAAATTTTGTGATACTTGTTCCAATCTGATAGCTAATTTGGAATCTATCTGCTGTTCTATTTGTAGTGTCACTTGCTCCAATCTGGAATCCATCTGTTGTGTCATGAAATTCATCTGCTGTCCTAGCTGTCGTAAAAGATCAATCACGTCCGTTGAAGTCTCAGTTGCTGGAATAATGACATCTTGTACTCCTGTAGTGGTATTCATTTATAGTTCATCTATATATTTTTTCTTTTATCTCTATATATATAAAAGAGAACGCACAAATCCTTTGTTACCTCATCACGCTAATACGGCTGAACCAATTTCTTTCATTTTTGGGGGGTTATTATGATTTGGACCCTAGATGGTTTTTATCATATCACTTTAATTTTTAATTACCAGTGTCTTGAGATAATTGACCATTCAAGTGTCCATAACGTACAAATCCTTTGTTAGTTCATCATAGGTAAAAATAAACGTATTTATATGCAACCCGCATGACCGTGTCACTCGGCGGGTTAACATAAATGACAGGCGATATAATGTTAACATTTACTTATCTAAGTAACAAAGTTTTTGCGTTCCGGGGTGACCGCAGCGAAGCGGGGTGAACGCTGCTAGTTACGTAGTAAAATACAATCCGTGCTGTTGAGATAGTTCACTAAAACTTCTGACAAATCCAAAGGTTCCACGGTTTTGGCACCATATAAATATGTAACGTTATTTCTTCCAATACAATCCCTGATTCCAAATATATATTAATTATTTATATACTACGTAAGATTATGATGAAATCACACCTCAAGCATACAGTTCAGAATATATATTTTGTACTATATATATCAAATTTGCAACATTGAAATAATATACATCCAATTATAATAATATGGTTTTTCGTTCTACATATTTCTACATTGCTATATCAACCAGATAAACAACTTATCATAGCAACGAAAACAAGAAAAATCTCGATATAATACAAAATATTTAAATGATATCTATATACACTTTCTTCTTCTTCTTAATAGCTTGTGCCCTTTAAACAGCACTTTTGTCCGTAAATAGAAACGATACTTAGAAGTACACACAAAATATACACTATCGTTGTAAGTGAAAATATTTCAAATATATTTTTTATAATTTAAATAACAAACAAATATAATAGTAGCAGAAAAAGCGAGTTATCACGGAAAAAATCGACAATAGTGAAATAAAAAACTGCGTAAAATAAACCACGATGAGCCCCTATTAATTCCCGAGCCACCTGATACACATGTTATTTGTTTAACGTCCGCACAAATATCATCGAGCCTGTCACCAATAAGCTTAAAAATTCCGTGAACTAAGACCATTAGAATCAAGAACGATCGAGGCCCTACCTATATGGTTCGGGTATTGACTTCACACCAAGAGACGATTGATGACCTACTTGCTAACGGAGCTGTTATATATCAGCACAAGCACAGGGTGGAACCATCACGTTCCTCACCACCATTGCCAGTACGTTGCGAAAAATGTCAGGAGTACGCATCCTACTGCTGAATGTCGCAACAAACAAAAATGTGGTTATTGCTCT
Organism: Thermobia domestica; assembly: GCF_964235325.1. NCBI lineage: Eukaryota > Metazoa > Arthropoda > Insecta > Zygentoma > Lepismatidae > Thermobia > Thermobia domestica. The sequence continues at coordinate 36,661,418 of NC_137467.1, forward strand.
GGCCCGCACTCCACACGTACTTGTACGAATCTCAGCTCCCCTCCGAAATGCCCCACTTGTCAAGAGCAACATCCTGCGTACAGTTACAGATGTAAAGGCAAACCTGAACCACAAAAGGATCATCCCGAGCTTGTAGTTCCACTTCGTACTCCTGAGCAAACTACCACTAATCACCATCCATCAGACGCACCAATCACTCTCAATCAACTACTGACGTTCTTTACTTTGGCAATGCAAAACATTCAACCCTTTCAACGACCACACATACTTCAACAGATCATTCAAGCTGCCAAATCTACATTCAATATCAATTTTACTGCCACCTATTCTGGAAACACAGTCCATTTTCATACTTCCATACCTGATACTTCCAATCATGGCTCTGGTATTCTTATATCTTAACATCCGTTCTATTTGACACAACAAAGTGCTCTTCGAAACGTTGCTCAGCGAAGAACATGCCAATGCTTTTCTACTGAACGAAACATTTCTAATACCCTCTGTAAGATGTCGCATACCAGGATATTCCTTGTTTCGCGATGACTCCAAATTACCAGCTCAACGTGCCGATGGCGGTACTGTCATAGGTTTGCTTCATATGATTCCTCACCGACGCCATATCTACAATGCTCCTCAACTTCCAGAGTACGTTATCATATCACTGTATTTTCGAAACATCACAATCACTGTAGCAACAATATACATTCGACCTGGTCACCCATTACCCAATGCATTTGTTCAATTCATTTCCAACTACTTCAACTATTATATCATTATGGCAGACTTTAATATCCATAGTCGAACAGAGCAGGACAGAACTAACTTCAGAAATTTCCTTACTACTCATACCACTGGTATTATTCACGATCTTCCCAAACCGACTCGCCCCTTATCAAATACAAAGCCAGACATAGTCATCACGTCAGCACATCTTGCCTCACGCAGCCTCATAGAAGTTTTGGATCCACTTGGCAGCGACCATGTTCCAATTAAACTTTCTATCAACACTCACAGCTCAAACCCAACTCAAACAAAACCTAATCTTTCCACAAGCCTTCGCTTCGATAAAGCTAACTGGGACAGATACAGGAGTCATCTTACCACCTCCACCGCTCATACTACAGCGCCCTCAACAGAAGATGATATGTACGCTGCCATACACACGATCACATCTTCCATCCAGAAAGCCAGTTCTTTGTCTATACCTACCAGTACCACTCGACCATATCAACCTAATTTACCACCTCATTACCTCACAATGATCACACGATCACGGCAGTTTTATCGTGAGTATACTCTCACCCAAAATCCGGAATCATTACGTCATCACAAACAGTTACAGCGCACAGTACGTAACTACATACGTGCTTATAAACTTCGATGTTGGGTAAAAGCTTGCAACAAACTCTCAGACACTAATCATCCTTCCAAGTACTGGAAAAGATTCAATGCGCTCTGTGGGAAATACACTAGGACCCCATATCCTCTGTTAATACAAAACTCACCTCCACGAGACGATGTAGAAAAAGCAAACGCATTCGCAGACAATCTTCAACGCATTTTCACACCACAACCTCCTGAGCATGCATCTCATCCCGTCGAAAAGATCAATCTCGATGCTTACCAGTTACAACCCAGCATAATTCATTCTCTTCCGCCTCACACACCGTTAGCTTCTCCTATTACTGTTGACGATATCAGAACCGTAGTCACCCGGAAACGTAATTCTGCACCTGGCTTTGATAACATCACATATCGACATATCAAGGAAAGTCCTCTCTCCTTATTAACACTTCTAGCAGCGATTTACACTTTTATTCTTCGCACTGGGTATTACCCAACCACCTGGAAAATGTCGAAAACCCTGATGTTTCCAAAGTCAAACAAGCCATTGGACGATGTTTCTTCATATCGCCCCATACAGCTCACATCCACATTCAGTAAAATTCTGGAACGAATCTTGGTCAAACGCCTTCATCAATATCTCGCAGAACACCACATACTTCCTAATTATCAAGCCGGATTTCGACCTGCTTTCTCCATCAATGATCAACTGCTTCGTTTTTCTAGCCTGGTCACTAATCATTATAGTTCTGTCAAACCATCTTGTCTCGTTTTGTTCGATTTAGAAAAAGCATTTGACAAAGTCTGGCATCTGGGTCTCATTTACAAACTTATTCGCCTTAATATTCCTATCCAATATATTCGAATCATTTACAATTTTCTGACTGGCCGACTTGCATATGTTTCTATCAACAGTAAGTTATCTCATCCCATTTTTCTTCTCTCTGGTGTTCCACAAGGTTCAGCATTGTCTCCACTTCTATACCTTCTGTTTGTCACCGGTATGCCTCCACTACCAGACAAAGTGCACATATTTCAATACGCTGACGATACTGCCTTCCTTGCACTGGGTAATACCATGCAACAAATTAATACGCTTTTGCAGACAGCTATAGATAGTTTCTCTCTCTGGTGCACGAAGTGGCATCTTCACATTAACGCTTTAAAAACACAGGCCGTAGTATTTCAACCACCCAAAACGTCAACTAGAATTCACCGCAACCCCAATAGATTATCCATTCAAATCGACCAGGTTCCCATACAAGCCAGTAAGATAGCAACATATCTAGGTGTAACATTTGATCGACATCTAACCTGGAAGCAGCACCTGGCATCAATCACTTCTAAAGCATACAATCGTTTAAATTTACTGAAACGTTTAACTGGCACTACTTGGGGTTTAAAACCAGCCACTGTTCTCACTACTTATAAGGCATTTCTCCGCCCAACTCTCACACACGGCCACACAGCCTTGGTACCTGCCCCAACCAGTTTTTACCACAAACTCCTAATACTTGAACGTCATGCCTTCCGAATTGCACATAGAAACAAATTACCCAGCCCTACCCAACATCTTTACAGTCTTATCACATTCCCTACATTGCAGTACCATATCGAAAAACTCAGACTTACATATCTTACTAAACGTTACCACGATCATCATCCTCTTCTTCTAGATGCCATGCACAATTTAGCAATTCATCCCACGCCTTCTCGATATATGCATACGCCATTGTCATTATTATTTACCCTGTATTGTTACACACTACCACCGAATCACCCAGACTTAAACCTCCTCGATGATTTCCATACTCATTTTCATCACCCATTCATAACTCCATCTACTGCACAGTGATTCTCCTCTCACTAATATGGGCTCCCCCTGTCCACATTATAGCCTAGAGTTGCCCCTAGGCAAGAAGATACTCTCATGTGTCCAATTAACATTTCCTATGTGTTGTGGCGTGTTTTGCACCTCATCTCATCTCTCACCTTCATCGTCATACAAACCGAAACTACTTTGGCCTAGTGTTTAAATTATTTACTTCTGCTTCTGATTAAACTCTCATTATATTTTTTTTTACCCATCGCTTCTTGATACATCTTCCATCTTTATATGTGTCTTACATTTTCTTCTCATACTATGTATATTATGTGTTATGTATATTATATGATATCTTTGTATTATTTTGTCTGTCTCCCAACCCAAATGTTAAGGCTGCAAAAGCCTTAAGTCCTATGCTTATTTATAGATTTTATTAAATAAAGATAAATTGATATCTACCTTCCCATAGACCATCCTTCATAATCCAGTATCACATTCTCCATAAAATTCCCTTCCCTAAAAGAGGGCGTAACCCTCTAACAGGGTGCTAGCCATAGGCTAGCCTGTAAAAAAAATAAAAAAAAGTGAACTAAGGCATACTTTTCCAGAGGTTTTGCCTCTGAAGCGCCACCCATCTAGAACGGTGACGATTTTTGAAAACCTTCCTACTCCTGATCTTGGGCTTTTCTCGTCGTTTTTACAGAACACTGTTCATCAGACTTATCTCAGCCAAGGGTGTACAGTGTCACTGCATTAATAGGGGAACTGTCTTACCTGGTCTACTATCCAAACGGGTAGTCCGACCTTGCTATCATATCATTACACTACATCTCATCATTACACACAATATCGTATTGCTTTTGTTATCTGGGCATTGTCCCACCGGATAGACTTCCTTATGGCGGATCCTGGCACAAAACCTGGCAAACGAAATATCGGTCGTCATCAAAATCTACCTTCTGTGGTTGATGGACCTTCCGTATGTCCCACCAAGGTGGAGCTACGGAAGGGGCCTTCAAAATTACAACCAAGCTCTTCAGGCTCCCGCCAACGTAGAGATTCTCAGACTTCTGGCGCATCTATTGAATCTACTACCTCAGTTCGCTCCAGGTCGCCTCAATCCAAGCCAAGTTACGCTGCCCGTGTACAAGACTCACCGCCAAAGAAAAAGCAACATACTGAGCATTCTGATACTGATACTATGGATACAGGCGCTCCAACAGTTTCTGCTTCTTCACCTGTTCCGACATCATTTTCTATCCTCCTCCGCAACTACGACACCAAGTTTTCCAATGAGAAATTCGTTACTCTTCAACTGAGAAAATATCTTCCACGTGCTTCCATCAAGGAAATTGTGCACACCAGAAATGGGTACATTCTAAAAACAACAGATCCTGATCTCTACAAGACTATCCGCAACAAAGTCCCTATAGGTATTTTTGGGGCACAAGCAGAGATCACCCAACTCACACCTTCAACCCGCAAGCAACCCCCTCCACCTCGGAGGCCAGCTCTTCTCTCTATTGTCATCCGTGGAGTAGACCCGTCTTACACAGACGAGGAAGTTCTTGAAGAACTAAAATTTGAAGGATACACCATCTCTAAGGCACTTAGAATCCGAAACGACCGTGGGCCCACCTTCATGGTTCGCATTCTTACACCCCATCAAGACACAATAGACGATTTGCTTGCTCATGGGGCTCTCATCTACAATCAAAAACATCGCGTCGAACCATCACGTTCAATGGCACCGCTTCCAGTTCGCTGCGAACGCTGTCAGGCCTACAATACTCATAGTACAGCTGAGTGCAAAAATGAGTTCAAATGCGGTTACTGTGCAGGACCACACTCAACCAGATTATGCACAAATTTACATCAGCCAGCACAATGTTCTACATGTCCTGACAGCCATCCTACCTACAGTTATAAATGTAAAGCAAAACCGGAACCGACGCCGCAGCACCCTGAATTGGTCGTACCGCTACGTATAACATCCAATGTTCCCACCACTCCGCCCACAGTCGAAACTCGAGTTACAGTAAATCAAATGCTCACCTTTCTTACGCTCGCACTGCAAAACATCCATCCCTTTATCCGGCCACACATCTTACAGCAAATCACCCTTGCAGCCAAAGCAACCTTTCATATTCACTTCACGGCAACATATTCTGGGAACACAGTCCATTTTCATGCATCTCCAACCAATCAAACCGGTTAATTCCTACTTCATCATGGCTCTAAATTTTCTCTTTTTAAACATCCGTTCCTTTTCGAAAAACAAACTTCTGTTTGAAGCCCTGCTCCACGAGGAACATATTACAGTTTTTCTACTCAATGAAATATTCCTCACAAAATCAACTACATGTCGCCTACCAGGCTATACCATCTTACGCGCAGACAATGTCCTGCCAACACAGCGTGCAAATGGGGACGTAGCAGTTGGTTTCTCTCCGCATTTACCTTATCGCCAACACGATTGTTCGATTGCCGCTTTACCGGAACACATCATTGTCACTGTGTATTTTAAATCTCTTATTATCACCATCGCTACAATCTACATACGGCCTGGCCATCCCCTCCCACTACACCTTGTACAGCATATTTCTAACACTTATCGGCACTATATTATCATGACAGATTTCAATATGCACAGTCGTACGCAACACGCTCGTACTAATTTTGAAGCTTTTACCACAAACACCACTGGCACCATCCATCATCTGCCCAAACCTACGCGACCAGAGTCTAACACAACACCAGACATCGTTATCACATCTAGCACTCTTCTAACTCACAGCTCCATTGCAGTACTTGGTCCTCTCGGTAGTGATTATGCTCCTATTAAACTCACCATAAATCTCAACTCTACGGCATCCCCTCGCTTGCAAATACCTTCCCGGACCTCCTATCGTTTTGACAAAGCTAACTGGGTCTCTTATCGGTCCTACCTTACTCATCACACCGAGCACCTTTCATCCCCCACTACGGAAGACGATCTCTACACCACGGTCAATACACTCACAAATACTATACAGGAAGCTAGCACTCTTTATATACCTACCAGTAAAAATATCCCCTCTCAACCTCGCTTGCCCCCACATTATCTGACCATGATCTCACGTTCTCGCCAACTCTATAGAGACTACAGTCGTACTAGAAATCCTGAAGCTTTACGCCACCATCAACAGCTCCAGAGAACTGTGCATAACTACATTCAAGCCTATAAACTTAGATGTTGGGTTAAAACCTGTAATAATCTGTCTACCACCAGCCACCCTACCAAATACTGGAAAAAGTTTAATGCTTTATGCGGAAAGTTTACAGAAACTCCCTACCCCATTCTGATCGGCAACTCCGCTGCTCACACTGATACGGAGAAAGCAAATGCTTTCGCAGATCATTTGCAGAGCATCTTCACGCCACCACCACCTGTGAATACACCCCATATTGCTGATAGAGCCGACACTTCTCCACTTTTGCAACCTAATCATCTACATGAACTCGCCAATAATCAACCTGTCACAGCACCTATCACTGTACAAGAGATCACCGATACCATCAAATATAAACGAAACACGCCTGGCCTTGATAACGTCACTTATCGCCAGATCAGGGAGTGTCCACCTACACTATTCATCCTTATCGCCAATATCTTCACGTTCATACTACGTACAGGTTACTTCCCTCTGTCATGGAAAACATCAAAGACGCTTATGTTCCCAAAACCACGTAAGCCTCCTCAAGAGATCTCTTCGTACAGACCGATCCAGCTCACAAGCACATACAGTAAGATCCTCGAACGCATCCTCGTTAAACGCCTTCATATTTATCTAAATAGCAGAAAAGTCATACCTCTCACTCAGGCAGGTTTTCGCCCTTCTTTCTCGATAAACGATCAACTTTTACGACTCACAAGTCTTATCACTACACACTATAACAGAGTGAAACCATCATGTCTGGTGTTATTCGATCTCGAGAAAGCTTTCGATAAGGTGTGGCATCTCGGACTTATTCACAAACTGTTCAGGCTCCAACTTCCTATAGCATACATAAGGCTTATCTTTAACTTTCTCTCTGGGCGTCTCACTTATGTTGCCATAAACGAACATCTGTCTCACCCGATCTTCTTACTCTCAGGAGTTCCACAAGGATCCGCACTTTCACCTCTATTATACATTCTGTTCGTTGCTGACATGCCACGTCTTCCAGATAAAGTCTATTCTTTTCAGTATGCAGATGACACCGCTTTTCTTGCACTAGGAACATCTATCCAGCATATCAACAACGTCTTACAAACAGCCATCACTGACTTCTGCCTTTGGTGTCGATATTGGAAACTTACCATAAATGCTACTAAAACTCAGGCCATCCTCTTTATTCCGCCAAAGAAAACTACCAAAGTCCGCCGAAATCCACGTTGCCTATCTCTCTATGTGGACAACGTTCCATTGCTAGCTACAAACACAGTCACTTACTTAGGCATCACGTATGACAAACATCTTACCTGGACGCTCCACCTTAAAACAATCATAACAAAAGCTTACAATCGCCTGAATTTGCTTAAACGTCTCGCAGGAACGACATGGGGTCTAAAAGCACACACAGTCTTAAACACTTATAAAGTCTTTCTCCGCCCTACTCTAACATATGGTTTCACAGCTTGGATTGCCGCATCAGAAAAATTCTATCACAAACTTCTTATCCTTGAACGCCACGCCTTCCGCATAGCTTATCGTATCAAATTACCTAGCCCAACACAGGAACTCTATCAGCGCATTACTTTTCCTGCCTTGCAGTACTACCTCGAAACTCTTCGACTGTCATACATACGTCGCCGTTTTCAAACCCAACATCCTTTACTTTTCGAGACTATGCACTACATAGCACTACATCCCACACCCACCCGGTATTTTCACAGTCCAATATCTCTTCTTTTTACATTGTATCATTACACGCTTCCTCCCGATGACCCCTCCCTGTTCTTGCTAACCGACTACATCACTCATGCTCATTTGCCACTCATTTTTCCATCATTTCACGCACAGTAAATTCTTCATACTAACCTGGGTCCATTACGTCTCTCATCATAGCCTAGAGTCCCCCTAGGCAAGAAGATAACTGCATCTGTCTGCTAATATTTTCCTATGTGTTGTCCTGTGCTTGCACCTCATCTCATCACTCACCACCATTAATCATTCTGCTATAATACCACGAACAATCACTTTATGTTTTCTCACATTTATATATCCCGTATTGTTTATATAATGTTTCTCATTAATTGTTATTATTATTCTTTTCATATTTATACTTTGATTTTCATAACAGCTATATATGTTATTTCTTTGTGTCTATATATTTATGTATACCTTTAAACCTAATGTTAAGGAGCGAAAAGTTCCTTAAATCCTTTACTACTATGAATAAAGTCTCTTAAAGCACTTAGACCAACCACAAACCTTATACTCCTCTGTCTCGTAACGTCACTTCCCTAAAAGAGGGCGTAACCCTCTCAGAGGTAGCTAGCCTTTCGCTAGCAATGAAAAAAAAGCGCTTAAAAAAATTTAACTAAGGTATCCGATCACTACCAAAATACAAAGTTTTATTTGAACAGCTTCTTCTGGAGGAACATGTTACAGTATTCTTACTCAATGAAACATTTCTAACAAACTGTCGTACTTGCCGGTTACCACGATATACCATGTTACATTCTGCAAATCTCGTACCTGTACTTCGAGCAAATGGGGGAGTAGCCATAGGGATTTCTCCTCACATCCCTTATCGCCGACATCAGTATACTGCAACAGCTCTTCCTGAATATTTCCTTGCCACAGTTTATTTCAAAAATGTCATCATCACCCTAGCAACTATATACATCAGACCAAATCATCCATTACCTCAGCAGTTCGTACAATATATCTCCAATACTTTCAATAGATACATCATTATGGCTGATTTCAATATGCATAGCCGCAGCGATGGTGACCGGACAAATTTCATTAACTTCATAACAACCCACACTACTGGGGTTATTGTTGATCTTCCACAAGCTACACGCCCAATCTCAAACACCAAGCCTGACATAGTCATTGTTTCCACAAATCTTATCTCACATTGCACTGTAGAAATCCTTGATCTTCTTGGTAGTGATCATGCACCAATCAAGCTTGTTTACAAACCATACTCAGCTACAACCCATTCCTCTTTACCAGTACGAGTGAGCTTGCGCTACGATAAAGCTAAATGGGATCAACATCGTTCACATATTTCAGACCTCACCAGTGATATAACAGAACCGGCCACATGTGACGATTTATACCAGACTGTAGATCGCATTACATCCGCAATCCAGTAAGCCAGCAACTTGTATATTCCAACAACGAAATCTGTTCCATATCAGCCTAAACTTCCGCCACACTATCTCTCCATGATCAAACGTTCACGTCAGCTCTATCGAGAATATCTCCACACTCGCAACCCAGAAGCACTCCGACATCACAAACAACTTCAACGTACAGTGCACAATTACATCAAAGCATATAAACTCCGGTGCTGGGTAAAGACATGCAACACCCTGTCTGAAACATCGCATCCTACTAAATTCTGGTCCCGCTTCAATGCGCTTTGTGGAAAATTCTCTAGTACACCCTACCCTATTTTATTGGATTATACACCTGTTAGTACCGATAGCGATAAAGCAAATGCCTTTGCAGATCACCTACAAGTTATCTTCACACCTCCATTTGAGAAAACACCTCACCCTGCAGACAGACCCAATACTTCCTCACCAGAACTACAACCCAATCCTACTCATGTTTTAACTCCTAATACTGCTGTTTCCGCCCCAATCACCACTCACGAAATCTCTCAAGTTCTCAATAATAAACGAAATACTGCACCTGGCTTAGATAACGTGACGTATCGCCATATCAAAGAATGCCCTATTTCACTATTACTACTTCTTGCGAATATCTATACATTCATATTGCGAACTGGCTTCTTTCCTTTAGCTTGGAAAACATCTAAGACGCTAATGTTTCCCAAACCACATAAACCTCCTCAGGATGTTGCGTCTTATAGGCCTATACAACTTACATCCACATTCAGTAAGATCTTGGAACGTATCCTAGTTAAACGATTACATATTTTCATCTCAGATCACGGCCTACTTCCAGTCACACAAGCAGGTTTTCGTCCAGCTTTCTCTATAAATGATCAACTACTTCGACTCACAACGCTCATTACTCAACACTATAATTCAGCTAATCCTTCCTATTTAGTTTTATTTGACTTGGAGAAAGCATTCGATAAAGTCTGGCACTATGAGCTCATATACAAACTTCTGCAATTTCAGCTCCCTATCTCCTACATTCGCCTCATTTACCATTTCATTACGAATCGTATCACCTATATCTCGAGGCAGTTTGTCACATCCGATCTTTCTGTTCTCTGGAGTACCACAAGGGTCAGCCTTGTCTCCTTTACTATACCTTCTGTATGTAGCAGATATGCCCCGCCTGCCAGATCAGGTCCATCTCTTCCAATATGCGGATGACACGGCCCTTCTCGCACTTGGAGCTACTATCCAGCAGCTCAACATTAAGTTACAGACTGCTATTAATCGCTTTCACATTTGGTGCACTCTTTGGCGGCTTACTATCAACGCAGCTAAAACCCAAGCCATCATATTCCTACCACCCAGAAGAACTTCCAAAGTCCGCAGAAATCCACGCAATCTCTCTCTGTACGTTGATGGGGTGCCTATTCAAATCAGTAATACTGTCACATATCTGGGAATTACCTATGATCACCACCTTACTTGGTCCCAACACCTGAAAGTCATTACTACAAAAGCCTATAATAGACTCAATTTATTGAAACGATTGACTGGTACCACCTGGGGCCTTAAAGCACACACCATCCTAAATACCTACAAGGTATTTTTACGACCTGTCCTTACTTATGGATTTACTGCTTGGATAGCTGCACCCACTAAGTTCTACAGTAAACTTTTAATTCTAGAACGCCATGCTTTCCGTATAGCGTTCCGCATTAAGTTGCCTAGTCCTACACAGGATTTATACCGCAAAATCACTTTTCCGACTTTACAATATTACCTAGAAAAGCTGCGGCTAACATTTATCACCAAACGCTTCGGAACACGACATCCTTTATTACAGGACACAATGCGTTATTTAGCACTTCACCCAACACCTCACCGTTATTATCATCCTCCACTTTCGCTTCTCTTCACATTATATCATTATACTCTACCACCGTAAGACCCTGCTTTACTTATAATCACAGATTACGTCATTCATGAACAACGTCATTACGTCATCCTCTCATTCACCCATCATTTCCAGCACAGTGATTACCATTATTTACTAACAAGGGCCTCATTCGTCTTCATCATTGCCTAGAGTAGCCCCTAGGCTGAAGATAACCTCATCTGTCTAATTAATATCATCCACGTGTTGTCCTGTGTATGCACCTCACCACATCTTTCACTCCCATTGCTATACTTGTACATATCATGAATTCTATACCTAATAATCATTCCCATTTTGTTATCGATTATTTGTTTAAAATATACTATATGTGTATTTTCCTTGTGTATATACCTGCACCTAATGTTAAGGATTAATGTTCCTTAAGTCTCCACCTCCAAAATTACTTATTTATGTAAATGTTGTTGCTAATAAAGTATAAAATCACTTAGCCCATCTAACATATTCTTTCCGTAGTTAACTATCATGTCTCGTTCCTAAAAGAGGGCGTAACCCTCTGAAAGGCAGCTAGCCCGTCAGGCTAGCCTCTATAAAAAAAACGCATCATCTCAACTCAGAAGTCAGAATCGATCTTCGATTCATATGTCTGAGAAGAATTACTAACGCTCTGAGAGCTACTAATATTACTTTTGTTCACTCAGGGAGGATTGTTCTGCTCCAGACAATCGACATCCCCTTGAAGTCCGTATTGCTGACTCTCTCTATATATATAATATTCCCAATTTTTTTCTTTTTTTTTTCTACAACGAGGTTCTACCACTCTCGTCTGTATTTCCATGGATTTGCAATAAAGAAAGCAGTCAACCTGACTAGTAACCTACCTTCACATACCTATGCGGGACAGCATTTTCGAACCTTCCCTTCTTTTTTTATTAACTACATACAATGACCACTTTTCTACGGTTAACACCCCACTTTTCTAAAGCGACCCATTTTTTAAAAAGTGAGACTACGTGAAACTCTTGAAGGTTTCTATTTTCAATATTTCAAACGAAAAGCATCACATCTACGGAATAGGTATTAAGAAGAGATTTGTCGAAAACTGTATCTGATGTCTTGATGTTAATGTCTTCCTGAGTATTGATGAGTTTCAGATCCTGATACTTGGGATCATAGTTTGTGAGTAGAAAACAATGAATCTGAAGCTTCGTGGTGCGTGCCATAGAGTCAAGGTCATTTGGTAGTCTGATTATGAGTGTGAAGATTCACTGAGACTATGATGACGTTTGGCCATTGGAGCATGAGCTTGATGATCAATTTAATAGTCGTGAATGGGTGGATTAATATCATTAGAACATTTTGTGCGGGCCTTCCGCGTGGCTGACGAAGCAACCGAAATGGAAAATGCCGCGGGAACTGTTGGTAGTCCAGAAAAACCTGTTTCCATGATAATACAAACAAAGATAACAAACAAAAAGTGTTTACAAAAGGTAGGTGCCCAGGTAAAGACCAGTCATTCGGATAGTGGCCAGGTGGAGAGAAACCCGAGTGTAAAATCTGCAGCATCAAGTTGCACTTTACTAGATTAGTCTTACAACTGTTGCTTGATGTTTGCTTTGAGCAGCTACCAGAATCAGGAAAGGATGTTCGTATGGACCTTATACTAGTTCTAAATCGAATTCACGCACTATGAGATCTAACCATTCGTTGTGTAAAATCTAATGTTTAATAAATACAAAAATTTGAAGTATGTTTAATTTGAGAAAAATAATTAAATGCATCATTTACAAATAATATGTTTCTAGAAAATATATTCAAAGTTTATTTCACTTTTAATTAGGTTCCTTCAAAAACAAATATTAATTTGTTGATATTTGATTATTGATGAATAATAAAAGAATAATTACTTTGAATTCCAAAACTAAACTAGTAAACTCTATATTTTTTTATTCCAGTTACTGAACAGGAAATTGAACGCTTTATAAATGAATTATCACCAAAAACAACATCTGGTATAGATGTATTATCAGCATTTGTATTCAAACATTCGAAATCAAATATATTAAAACCTTGTCAATATATCTTTAACCTAAGCTTAGAAACAGGTGTATTTCCTGGTGATTTGAAGACTGCTGTAATAAAATCAATATGTAGAAAACACTCTAAGGCTGATTCTTATACCTATAGACCTATATCAAACTTCAGTATGGGATATACAAGTTAACAGAGATTGTTTGTAAAAACGCTGATAAAGCTGGAAAAGTAATTGCAGTTTTCTTAGACCTAGCTAAAGCATTCGACACAATATTACACAAAATTCTCTTAAACAAACTAGAAAGATGTGGAACAAGGGGTATATCGCTATTTTGGTTTAGCAGTTAATTGAAAGATAGAAAGCAGACCGTCCAAAGAGGTAATTTCCAAAGCAATTATTCATATGTAAAACAAGGAGTCCCACACGGAATTGTATTAGGTAAGATATTATTTTTAATTTATATAAACGATTTGTTCAATTTAAAAATGGAGGTCAATATACAATAATTTGCTGATGACACCTCACTTATATCTATTGGTAAAACATGGACAGATGTATTCAAGAAAACTGAAACAGAAATGAAAAAAGTAAAGCAATGGCTTGATAATCAACAGTTAGTATTAAATACTGAAAAAAACAGATACATAACATTTTCGCCAACTTTAACAAGACAGCCGGAAAACATATCACTACATGGCTTGAATCAAATGAACTATGATTCTTCCCACAAATTAATCGATTCTTCTAATGAATCATTTGTACTTTTCACTGAATTGCTTGCCGCGATCGAAAAGAATTGAGAATCACAAACTGCCAGCTTATGTGAGAGAATTGGTAGGGTTGCTTCTGCTCATGCGCTTGCAGTTCACGAGGGAGTAAAAACAGAAAGAAAACCATACGCATGGTGTTTCTTCCTGCTTTCGTAAATGCGTGCGGTTGTTTTTTTTTCTTTCTTCTTGGGTGGTAGGCTTGCTACCTACGAAGAAAGGAAGCTACGTTATTAGAAAGAGATTACTTTAAAAATAAAGTTTTCTGTTGCTTGCTTCTCGTCGTGAGGTACTGACAGTGTTGCTCAATTAGAGGCAATACAATTTCGTAGTTAATACTAGCATACTCTTGATGAGCATTTATCCATTTTATTAAGATACTGTACTTAAATTGGATAAAATTATTTTTATCACTTTCAACTGCACTAGCCAAAAAGGTCAATTTTAATGTTTTATAATCAACTCAATGTAATCTATTATATTCCATTTAAATACAGTATTTACACAAAAAAAAGTGCACTCTAAAATGTTTGTAATATACAGGGTGTGTCAAAAAGACACGGCAAAAATTCAGGGGCAGATTCCTTACGGGTAGACAAGTAAAAACGTTCATATGAACATATGTCCGGAAATGCATCGTTACAGAGCTATAGCCACTGACACCACCTGACGGTGTGAAATAGTCACCTTCTGTCCGGAACTGTTTCCCGACGTATTACCAGAGTGTCGTGTGTGAAAGAATATGCAACGCAGGTTCGAACGAAATTAATTAAGCCGATTGCACGTTGAATGGTACAAAGATCAGAAAAAACACGCGAAAATAATGCATAATCATTGGTACTTTTAATGACCGTATTGGAAAGAGCAACACTAATACAAATGGCAGTGAGAAAAGCAAAACGACACAGGTATAGTCATAAAGTCCAAAGAACCATCATCAAACAAGAGTTACAACCACAAATAGTAAATTGTGTGCATCACCAGCGCCACAAAATCGATACTGTAGTACCTTACAGTAAGTGCTGAAAATGTCCTCCTTCTGCCCGAATGCAAGCTGCAACCCGTCGCCGCATGGATGAACGAACGCGTGTCCAAGTACCAGGGGTGTTCCGTAGTCGCTGGCAAGCTGCTTCGATACGAATACGAAGCGTCTCCTCAGTATCCACAGCAGATGCGTAGACCAACGACTTTAAATGTCCCCACAGGTTAAATGTCCAATGGATTTAGATCTGGTGAGCGTGAAGGCCAAGCAACTGGTCCTCCACGCCCTATCTATCTGCCAGTGAATATGGCATTTAGATACTGCCGGGCTGTAACACTGAAATGCGCGGGCGCACCGTCATGCATAAAATGTAACATTGGACGCAGAGCCAGGGGTACAGTATCCAGTACATCTGGAATGTGGGTTTCCAAGAAGTCTCGATAGTTGTTTCCGGTCAGTCTCAGTGGGAGTATGTATGGACCTAGGAAAGTGTCGCCGACAATACCACACCACACATTTAGAGCAAACTGTTGTTGATGTCTTCTTTGACTGATCGCATGAGGATTATCTGGCGACCAGACATGTGCATTATGGAAATTGAAGATGCCGTCACGTGTGAACTGCGCCTCATCTGTAAACACTATTGCATATGCGAAGTTTGGATTGACAGCACACTGCTCGCGGTACCATTGGCAAAAGCGCACTCTCGGCTGATGATCGGCTAGCGACAAAGCCTGCACTCGCTGAAGGTGATACGGATACAGGTTCGCTCGCCGACAAATACGCCATATCTGTGCGTGAGGTACATACAGTGTCATACCTACTCCTCGTGTGCTGTCCTCCGGATTGTGCCGAAAAGCATCCACTATCTGCTCTTCTACCTCGGGGGTCATAGCTCTTGGTCTGCCACTGTTTCCAGCAGCATGGGGCGCAAAACTTCCATACTCACGCAGGCGGCGATGGAGGGATTTAAATGTTTTTCTGTCTGGAATGTGACGTCCGGGGTATCTCTTCTGGTACAGACGCCGTGCTTTTAGTGCATTTCCATCCGCCAATCCATATGTGAAATGCATATCTGCTAATTCTGCATTCGTGTACATGTTTCACTTCTGTCCTAAACACCACTGTCTATTGATACGTACATACACTTGCTCCACAAACACGTATTCCCGTCTTCCAAAGCATAATTTGTAGTTACTTTTCCCGTTTCTGCTCCACACCACTAAGTGCAGTCAATTCTCACCACGTCGTCTGTTCCACAGCACAATTTGCTTCCTTTGAATGTACACTTCTGTTTCACAGCACTACTGTCACTTCAGCTCACATTTTTTTTTTTTTTTTTTTTTTTTTTACAAGGCTAGCCATCGGCTAGCAACCTTTCAGAGGGCTACACCCTCTTTTAGGGAAGGGTAGTTAAAGGGATAGGAGAAGAGAGGAATTGATGGATGGGCTATGGGCTGTTGTATTGATATCTTTATTTAATCATCGTTTATTTTGAGGTCTTTATGATCTTTTCGATCATAAACATACAACAAGGTAGAAGGAACTTCAAATGTTTATATAAATGTTAACATAACGAAAAAGAATATAGTAAATGTAAGAATACAAAACAAACATGACAAAAAAAAAAGAAATAAACTATCGAAATTAAGTGGATATAGCAACGGAAAAAAAATATAGTGAATAAATGATCTCGTAACAATAAGCAATAAAGGAAAACTAACGAAATTGGAATATAAACTAACGTACAATTTGAAATCATAAGCACTAATGGAGATGAGAGATGAAGTGAGATGCACTGGACGCCACAACACATTATGAGAACTGTTAGACGGACAAATGCAGTTATCTTCTGCCTAGGGGCTGCTCTAGGCTAATGAAGACGTGGTGAGCCCTGTTAATAATGATGGAATCACTGTGCACAAAATGATGGAAAAATATGAGGGAGATGAACATGCAGGCGATAGTCGTCAAGGACTTGTCGATCGAGGTGGTCTGGTGGTACAGTGTAGCAGTATAATGTAAACAAAAGGTGAAGCGGGGTATAATGGTATCGTGCGGGAGCGGAGTGAAGTGCAAGGTGTTGCATTGTTTCAAAGAGGAGAGGTTGATGGTATGTGTAGCGCTGAGTGATGAACTTTAAACGGAGTGCTTCAAGGTGATAGCGGATGGTAGGAAATGAGATCAAGGAGTAGAGATCACGAGTCGGACTTGGCAGAGAGATTCGAAAGGCAATGCGAAAGGCATGTCTTTCAAAAATGGCTAGTTTTTCATAATAGGAGGATGAAGCGGAAATCCAAGCCGGAAAGCCATATGTAAGAACTGGCCTGAGGAAGACCTTGTATGTGTTTAAGACAACGTTGGCTTTAAGACCCCAGGTAGTACCGGTTAAGCGTTTGAGCAAGTTCAGTCGGTTGTAGGCTTTAGTTTTGACACTTTGAAGGTGTGGTTTCCAGGTGAGATGGTGATCGAAGATAATGCCTAAGTATGTGACAGTGCGTGTTGGAATGATGGGTGTATCATGGACAGTGAGCGATAGGAGGGATGGATTGCGATGAACTTTGGTACGTTTCCGAGGTGGAACAAAAGTAATTGCTTGAGTTTTAGAGGCATTTATTTTGAGCTTCCATTTAGAACACCAGTTGGTGAAATTATTTATAGCTGTTTGTAATGAAGTGTTTATGGCTTGGATGGTTTTGTCTAGAGCAAGGAAAGCAGTGTCATCAGCATACTGGAAGAGGTGAACGTTGGGAGGCAACTGCGGAAGATCTGCAACAAACAGGATGTATAAGAGAGGGGAAAGAGCAGAGCCTTGAGGTACCCCACACATGAGAAAAATAGGATGTGAAAGCTGCTCATTAATGGCAATGTATGAAATGCGACAGGCGAGGAAGTGATAAATAATGCGAACATAGGTTATCGGAAACTTAAATTTGATGAGTTTGTATATGAGTGCCAGATGCCAAACCTTGTCAAATGCTTTTTCAAGATCAAAGAGGAGTAGAACGGAAGGTTGAATAGAATTGTAATGATTGATGATGAGAGTTGTGAGGCGAACTAGTTGATCGTTGATAGAAAATGATGGTCGAAAACCGGCTTGGTGTGTTGGGAGTAGTTGGCGGTCGAGTAAATAAGGATGAAGGCGTTTCACAAGTATTCGTTCGAATATTTTGCTGAATGTAGACGTTAACTGTATGGGGCGATAGGACGAGACATTCGATGGAGGCTTATTAGGTTTGGGGAACATGAGTGTTTTAGACACTTTCCAGTCGGTAGGAAAAAATCCTGTTCGGAGGATAAACGTATAAATAAAGGCTAAAAGTGTAAGTAGTGCTATAGGACTTTCTTTAATGTGTCTGTAAGTGATAGAATCGAAGCCAGGTGCAGTGTTTCGTTTTCGCTGGATGACAGATGAGATTTCGGAAACTGTGATAGGACTAGTGAGACAATGGTCGGGGAGGACATGGGTGGTGTTCGGTTGCAAAGGTCTAGAGTTAAGATTCACTTGATCGACTGGATGAGGTATGCCTGTGTTGTCCGACTCGGATGGGGTGAATATTCCCTGCAGATAATCAGCAAAGGCGTTTGCTTTATCTGTGTCTGAATGAAGTGGGGCATCATGTAGTAGGAGAGGGTATGGAGTCCTGGCGTGTTTACCACAGAGTGCATTAAAGCGCTTCCAGTACAGGGTAGGATGAGCTGTGTCGGAAAGATGATTGCAGGTTTTCACCCACTGGCGTAATTTATAAGCCGAAATGTAGTTATGAACTGTTCTTTGGAGTTGACGATGAAGGCGGAGTGCTTCAGGATTCCGGGTGCACAGGAATTCCCGATATGACTGGCGTGAGCGACGGACAAGAGCTAGATATTGTGGTGGGAGTTTCGGCCGGTACGGGATGGATTCGGACTGTGGGATATATAGAGAAGAAGCCTGTTGAATTGTAGTAGTGATAGTATCGACCTGGTGCGTTAGTTCGTCTTGTGTAGTTGGGGATTCGTAATCTGTCAGTGCGTTTGATATATAGGAGCGATAAGATGGCCAATCAGCTTTATCATAACGTGGTGATAGACGGGGTGAAGGTAATGATGCAGAAGAAGTAAAACCGGAGTGATAAGTGAGCTTGATGGGCGCATGGTCGCTCCCCATTAAGTCCAGAACAGTTACTGTACAACGGCTGATGATAGTATTGGAAACCAAGGCTATATCGGGTGAAGTATTACTGATGGGACGAGTTGGGGACGGTAGTGCAAGCAGAGTACCGCTGATATGGACCGTAATGAAGTCAGTAAAGTCATCTCTCTCTGCTTGAGAACGACTATGAAGGTTGATGTCGGCGAGTATAATGAAGTGTTTATATGATTGAGAGATGTGTGAAAAAAAGTCGTGAGGAATGGGAAGGCCGGGGCGGATGTAGATTGTGGCTAGAGTAAGAGCGATATTTTTGAAATATAAAGTAGTGATGACGTATTCGGGGATATGTAATATAGGAGATTGGTGTGATCGAAATGGAATTGAATGACGAAAACCTATCGCAGCGCCTCCGTTGGCTCTGTTTGCCGGGATGAGACTATCATGACGTAATAAGGTGTAGCGCGGAATAGTGCAGGAGGTAGTATGCTTCAGAAAGGTTTCATTTAACAGAAATGCTGTAACGTTTTCTTCCAGTAAGAGAGTCTCAAATACTGCTTTGTTTTTAAGAAGAGAACGGATGTTGAGAAATAAGAAAATGATATCCATAGTTGATAGAATTATACTGCTGTTTCGAGTTTGGTGGTGTGGAAGTGAACGTAGTTGTTGGAGTATGTAGCGTATAATGACACATGAAAAGTAGATTTGGCGGAATTAATGATATGTTGAAGAACATGTTGACGTTGGAATGGATGGATATTTTGTAATGTCAGAGCAATGAATTCAAGTAGTTTGCTAACGGTGACAGGATCGTCAACGGTGCGGTTGGTAGAAGCGGTCTGTTCTGCTGCCCGTAAAGGTACAACAAGCTCTGGATGAGATTCTTGAGCTGTAGGTTTTCCTTTACATTTATAACTATATGCGGGATGTTGATCATTGCACGTGGGGCATTTCGGAGGCTGTTGCATGTTTGGGCAGATGCGAGTTTGATGGGGCCCTGAACAGTAACCGCAGACAGTAGAGTTTGTACACTGAGAAGTATGATGAGAGTTGTATACCTGACATTTTTCACATCGGAGAGGCAAAGGTGGAGAAGAACGCGATGGTTCGACACGATGTTTACGTTTATAGATAAGTGCCCCTGCCGTGAGGAGGTTATCGATGGTGTCTTGAGATGAAGTGAGGACACGTACCATGTAAGTGGGACCAGAATTGTTTCGAATACGTATGACTTTGCTGATGATATGTCCTTCATATTGAAGTTCCTCATGAATCTCCTCATCACTGTAGGTTGGGTCAACTCCTCGAATCACTACTGAGAGTAATGGAGGTCGTTTTGGTGGAGGTGCTTGTTTGCGTCGAGTTGAGCTGAGGGAGGTGAGGGTAGCCTGTTTGCCGAAGATTTCGAATGAAGCCTTATTCCGGATTGTAGTGGCGAATTGTGGGTCTTGCGATTTGAAGATGTATCCGTTCCTGGTTTTAATGACTTCTGTTAAAGATATGCTAGGTAGATATTTTCGGAGTTGAATTGTGATGAACTTTTCGTTGCTGAACTTTGTATCGTATTGTTGAAGAAGAAATGAGTGAAGACAGGGCTTATCCGGAGAGATGTGATTGTTCATGAATGATGACTGAGTATGGTTGGTTTCATTAGCAGTGTGGTCATCGGCTGCATCCATATCGGAAGAATCTGATGGCTTATCTCGATGCTGCTTTTTCGCCTGATGGCGAGACTGCGTTACAGTATCAGAATAGAGTTGCTTGCTTCGTGGTGATCTGGACCGCGTGGAAACGTTTGATGTCGTAGAAGCAGTTGAACTGCCCGATTGAGAGCGTTGTCTATTACCCGTATCCTTCCGCTTGACCACCTTCGTGGCCGAAGAGGAGGGAGGAGGTAGAAAAACAGGTGGTAGATTAGCGTGTCGACCATCCACTATGGGTCCACCCGAAGCAGGTGGGTCCGCCATCTTGCAGACCGGGAAAGTAATAAGCCGTGATCCTGACCAATGAGAGAGTGATGAATGAGATGATGAAGGTTGGACAACCCGTTTGGATAGCTGTCCAGGTGGAGCAGCCCCTCTGGCTCGATCCGTAGATCCGACCGCCCTTGACTAGATAAGTCTGACGAGAAGATCTCAAGAAAGAGACAGAGAAGAAGCTCAGGATGTGGAACAGGAAGGATAATTCAAAACTCGTTATCATGCACTTGATAACGCTTCAGAGCAAGCTCTGGGAAAGTATGCTCACATTTTACCCAGCTCCAATTACAGTAAATTTTCTGTCTTAAATACCTTCGAGATGTTAATGTTGCAATGGCCTCCTAGACCTGAGAGTGCGTCCAAAGCTTCATGCACCTTTCGGCAAATGCTATGTTTTAACTTGTAACTAATCTAATTAGAAATGCTGTCCATCAGCAATGATTCTTGTTGTCAGCCATGGTACTCCTCCACACCTACTCGCGAGACATCTTGGGTTCAACATTTCCCTCCTTCATTCCTTGGGTTGTAGCTCCTGCACGATGCTTTCGTTATGGTATTTTCTTATGCCTGATGAGCATGTGTAATTGCATTTTTGGGTGCGTTTTTCTCACTGACATTTGTATTAGTGTTGCACTTTCCAATACGGACATTACAAGTACCAATTATTATGCATTATTTGCGCGTGCTTTTCCTGATTCTTGTACCATTCAACGTGCAATCGGCTTAATTAATTTCGTTCGAACCTGTGTTGCATATTCTTTCACACACGACACTCTGGTAATACGTCGGGAAACAGTTCCGGACAGAAGGTGACTATTTCACACCGTCAGGTGGTGTCAGTGGCTATAGCTCTGTAACGATGCATTTCCGGACATATGTTCATATGAACGTTTTTACTTGTCTACCCGTAAGGAATCTGCCCCTGAATTTTTGCCGTGTCTTTTTGAAACACCCTGTATATAATGGATTTTACAAACGTATATATAGAAAGACGAATGTAGATTCTTTATGGGAAGACAGTGTATTCCATCTTTCAGTAAAAGCAATTGTCCACGTGGAACAAAGCTTAGTGGTATCTAATTTTCGCTTTACTACTACTGAAATAGACGTGAAGATATACAAATGGTTTTCCCAGCTTCCATGTAAACAAAGCTATGTTGGAGACCCGGGATCTATTCTTGGCAGGAGCTCATGTGGTTCCGATTCCATGTTAATCAGTAAGTCCACGTTTCATATGGCCTTGCTGCAGAAAAGATCGTTAAACTCAAAATCAACTCTACTCGAATTTAATAGACGAACAGTGATGATTTCAGAATTGGCCGGACAGAAAATCCCCCGGGACTAAGAAGTTTCTCCTGGGCAGTGATGGGTAAGTTACTTGTAAAAATGAAACGTGTTACAAGTTACTTTACTTTCTCTTAAAATGTAACTCGTTACTAACGCGTTACTTGATCCAAAAAGTAACTGTTACTTTACTTCGAAAGTAACGCGTTACTTTTAGGTCCGAAACTTTGAATATGTGAAAAAATCTTACTACTTCAATTTTCCGTTCTACTATTACTAGCACTATTATTATTATTATTATTATTATTATTATTATTATTATTATTATTATTATTATTATTATTACTGCACGTTCTGAATCGCTTTATGTAAATGCAAGGAAAAATTTTTACTTTACAGCTATTTGAACATTTTCATATAATATAACATTGACTAAATTGCCATACTGCGTTACTGGTGGGATGGGCACGAGCGAATTCGAGCGAGTGTTCTTGAAACTCGATTTGACTCGAAAGAGACATCTTTGAGCTCGACCCGAAAACTCGGCTCGACCCGAAAATTTTCTCCCAACTCGACTCGAATTCGGGTCGACTTTCGAGTCGAATCGAGCCAATTCCGGTGTATAGTTTCGAGTACCCTTTTCAAATATCTTACATAGACAATATAATTATTATCAATACTACTACCAGTACTACTACTACTACTACTAATTATTATTATTATTATTATTATTATTATTATTATTATTATTAAAAACAATGTATAAACATGAAAGATAAGCGGTTTGTATTTTAATACTAAAAGACTAGTTGGTTGCCAATCTCGGTAGTCGTGAAGTCTAGGAGTCAAGGACATTTCTCACGAGCTTCTGAATTTGGGTTAAGGGTCTAGGTTGAGTATTTGGTCTCAATCCAAACACTGTTCAATGATATAGGGAACTGGCCAAATGTCTTCAAAACTTCTCTGCTCAGGTTTAGAATTGTCAAGACTCGAGCACCGTGGCTTACAGCTCATTCACTATCGACCAGAACCGAGAAATGAACCAAGCCAACAGCTCACCCAACCTAGTTGGCTAGAGCCCTTGGTTCAGTTGAGCCGAACCGAGCAAATGACTCATCCCAACCAATCCAGCTCGAGCCGGGCACCACAATTGAGCCGGCTAGAGCCATCGGCTCAGTAGAGCCCAGACGAGACGAGATGCGAGCAGTGTCCCCTCTCGTGAGCAACACTGAAAGTACGTATTCCATATTACTGCTTACCTTTCTCATGGCTTTCGCTTTCCAGTGTAATCAGGCCATGATTTCAAAACGAGTTAAAACGAGCGAGCCATTTATCAAACTGGACTCGACTCAAAACTGGACGCCAAAAACAGTGAATCGGCTCGGAAGTCGACTCGAGAATATTACCTTTGTCTCGACTCGAAACTCGACTTGAATTCGAGTCGAGTGGAGTTTTAGCTTCACTTGTGCCCATCCCTATGCGTTAGAAAAAAATTTTACTTATTATTATTCTGCTAAACTAATTATATAATAATTACAATGTTATGTAAATTAAAAATACAGAATATAGAGAAAGATTACATTACAACTAATAAAATGAGAACACATGAACTGGGGGTGAATCAAAACTTGCCAGTAACTCTAAAATCGATACATGCTTTTTAAAGCTAGTTGTTCCAAACTATAATCAACGGGATTTAAGGATAAGCAAACTGACCTAAAAGAACTCTAATATTACATACCATCAACATTACATCAATAAAGTAGGCCTGCTCATCAGAACATAATTTATTCATATTAACCCCTTACTGTATGTCGTTAATTATGGCACCGTAGTTGTTGATAAATATTTCCCACCGGGGAACCACTTTACTTTCAATTTCTGTCCACCACCATCTTCAGCTTTTAAGAAAGTATTCTTTCAAATGTTCGAACGATAAAATATTTTCGTTCTCCATCTTTATGAAAACACCAATCGAAGTAAAATAAACTACAGGTACAATTGTACACATAGTTCACTCACTGAATATATTGATTTGGAGCTGTCAAAATCTACGACAAAATCTTCCAGGTGCTTGCAATCAGTACACGTTATTTCCCTGAGGCTGTCCTCATCTTCCAAACACAGCAAGTGGCACTATGGCCTTATCTGTTTCTCTGTGTGTCGGTGACTGACTGTCGGTCACTCACATACTGTCGGTCATGATTCATTGATCCATTCTGACAAGTAAACCTTACGTTTGGGTGAATCGAGTTGCTTACTGAGACACATATGAGAAAGTAGTACTAAATGTGGTCAGTATTTCAGTGAAGTTGTAGGTGCGAAGCTCCAGGGGTTTAAGAGATACAGCTACCAGAACATCACATGGAAGTACAGAATAGTGTTCATACAGTTGGAGGTAAAAGCTCTGTAAGTCCTCTTGTAACGACAAAAAGTGAATAACAAATATATGGGTACATATTAGGACTAGGGGGAAGTCATATATTAAGGGTATATCTGACGGCGGCCATCTTGAAATCCGCCATTTTGAATTAAGGTTAAGTTTTTTAAATAGGAATAGGGTTATGTGATACATGATTTAAGGCGCAAATTTAATCAGAAGAACAATGGTCACGTTAATTTTGAGTGACGCGCAATTGGTAAAAAGTTACAAGGAAATTAAATATTGTTGCAGCATATGTATTAGTCCTTTAACCCACCTTGTAAATTTTGTGTTAATGATAGTAATTAAATAAAAAGCAGGTGGATAAATATTAGGTCTATGTAAGAGTTGCCTTGATGGCGGCCATGTTCAAATCCGCCATTTTGAAGCAGACAAAAGTTTTAAACAAAACGCATAACATTGACACCTTATTAATAGCAAATTTTACCATAAATCCAACGGTATAACCATTTTTGCTTTATCATTAACCAGCATTTGTTATCGCATAAACAAGTTGCTAATTTAAGGAAAAATGACCAAAGTGGAATTGAGTCATAATTGAACTTGGGTCTTTCTTCCAGAAAAGTCTTCAATTAGTACAATCAATATATACTTCAGAAAAGAGTGCATGACTTGCACAAATGCTCTGCTCACAGTGAGCACACCTGACAAAGGCAATCGAGTTACACTTGACACATTTGTCGTTAACAATTCCGTCAAAGCAGTAGTCGCAAGGAGCGATCCATTTAATTTTGTGTTGGTTAATGATAAAGCAAAAATGGTTATACCGTTGGATTTATGGTAAGCATTTTGTTTAAAACTTTTGTCTGCTTCAAAATGGCGGATTTGAACATGGCCGCCATCAAGGCAACTCTTACATAGACCTAATATTTATCCACCTGCTTTTTATTTAATTATTATCATTAACACAAAATTTACAAGGTGGGTTAAAGGACTAATACATATGCTGCAACAATATTTAATTTCCTTGTAACTTTTTACCAATTGCGCGTAACTCAAAATTAACGTGACCATTGTTCTTCTGATCAAATTTGCGCCTTAAATCATGTATCACATAACCCTATTCCTATTTAAAAAACTTAACCTTAATTCAAAATGGCGGATTTCAAGATGGCCGCCGTCAGATATACCCTTAATATATGACTTCCCCTAGTCCTAATATGTACCCATATATTTGTTTTTCACTTTTTGTCGTTACAAGAGGACTTACAGAGCTTTTACCTCCAACTGTATGAAGACTATTCTGTACTTCTATTTGATGTTCTGGTAGCTGTATCTCTTAAACCCCTGGAGCTTCGCACCTACAACTTCACTGAAATACTGACCACATTTAGTACTACTTTCTCATATGTGTCTCAGTAAGCAACTCGATTCACCTTAATGTAAGGTTTACTTGTGAGAAACTCTTACAGGAAAGAAACATTCGTTTCCGAAAAAAAAAATATACGTATATTGTATTTACTCATCTGAATGTAACGACAAAAAGTAACGTAAACTAGGTAACGAAATTTGTAATGCGTTACCGTTACGGTTACTTAGAAAAAATGTAACGCGTTAGTAGGAAACGTTCCTTGCGTTAAGTTACTTCCCAAGACTGCCCCTGGGGCCCTTCTCAAATTGGGTTCAATTGGGGTTAATAGTACTTTCGCAACTCGTATATGTTCATCTATTGCTTATTGAGGTAGTGGTGGCTCAGTGGTAAATCGTCCATGGTTTACTCCTATTTGCGCCAAATGGTCTTTATGGTGGAGAAACACCACATTTGTGGGTTTTCTCTGGGTTCTTTCGTTTTGGCTGACTTCCTTCATTTCATCATTTCCTTTAGTCTACACGATGATAACCATGGAACGTAAAACTTCAAGATTTTATTTCATTTCTCGTTTACTCAAAGTCTTCCCGAGGTAAATCTTTTAAAATGATCACAATAATATTAAATATTTGTTGACATCTCAACTCTCTTCCTTGTCTAGCTCAAACGAATTCAAAAAATCATTAACAATTGTTGTCAGTCAAGAATAAAATAGAACACATTTTAGAATGTAATAGGATCAAATATAAACCTTGCAATTTAACGTTCAGCGTTTATGTCCATTAATCTAAGGAAAATGAATGATTAAAGCAAGTAAATGGCGATGGAAGAATCGGTGGAATGATAGTGTGGGAGGTAACGGGATTACCTCCAACAGAACTTACTTAGGAGTGGGTCAAACCAGGGACTCCACGCACCAGAGACAAGAGCTTTATCAGTGAGTCACGGTGACTCCCAGGATAGAATTGGATGGATTGCAAGATAATAACTTACTTTAATTACTCATCCGCCTCTTCTTTACCTTATAGGGCATAACTGTAAGACATAACAAGACAAGAAATCCTTTAACATGATGTGTACTTTACAAAATTTATATGACCTGGGATAATAATACTCACCAGAAGAGAATATAGAAATATAGACCTATTGTAAAATGCTTTCTGTATTTAAAACCAAAAGCATGAATGTCGCCTATACATTGCACTTAGAAATATATATTTTTCTCCATATTAATATGTACGACAATAAGAAGTTTAAAATAAATTGTTATAACTGCTCGTACACGTATCCCGTGAAATTCTTATGCAGTGTTTCTTCCAGGCCTGCTTTTTAGGAGGCACTGCCCCCCATCAGAATTCTGAGAGTGCCCCCCGAAGCGGACCAAAATAGTACATAATAATATATATAATAGTATGATCAGTGCCTCCCAGAGAATACTAAGTGTGCTTTCCCGAAATATTATTTCTGAAAGAAACACTGTTCTTATGGAGTAGGCCTATATTTCAACGAAGTATTTCCTCGAAAACTGAAATTGACAGAAATAAACGTGGAGATAGCAAACGTTTTAGTCTTTGCCTCAAGCCCTAATATGAAAACCAGATGCAAAAATAACAACAATGGGAGTAAAGGAACAGCATATTATTGAAATTTCATAATAGCACTGAAGCTTAAGAGTTCTCGATCCACCACTCACCCCAATGCAACGCTGGCTGTGTTATGTGGCAAAGATGATACACGAGGTTGCATTTCCTCACAAGGAATTTATTAGGTTGCGCAGAAACGAAGTGCAGTAGCTCAAGCGATTCATATGGTCGAATAATTGCCATTTAATTCATATGATTGAATAACCCATGTGCGCAAAATAGATGAGCAGAAACATAACTCATTCAATGAGCGAATCATTCCCAACCAATTCACTTGCGCGAGAGGAATGCTGACGATCATTTTATATGAACGAATTAAATGATGGAATCTTTTTAGTGAATCAGAGTAAATGAATCGATTCTCGGAAATGAATCGTTTTGCTCATCACTAATCCTACCCTTTCTCCTTGATAGAAAAGAACTGAGATTTTTACTTAAAAGGCATAACCCACTCATAAATTGCTTCTCAAAAAATTGCCAA
This sequence comes from Thermobia domestica, assembly GCF_964235325.1. Classification (NCBI taxonomy): domain Eukaryota; kingdom Metazoa; phylum Arthropoda; class Insecta; order Zygentoma; family Lepismatidae; genus Thermobia; species Thermobia domestica. The sequence goes on from NC_137467.1 coordinate 36,689,867, forward strand.
TTGACTCAAGAACAAAATTTTATTCCCTAGCTTTTTCCTTTTAAGTCTGGGAGTAAAGGTATAACATATATCGTTATTAATCAAGTTTTGAGCATAACTTTTATAGGAGGGACTTGCACTCTCAGCCATTACAGGATTACGCCCACTCTTTGGCGTAGATATTAATACAAATTACTTGAATTTGAATAGATTATAGTTGGTCTAAGTGCAGTTAGAACTAGATTAATATCTAACAGAAAATACAAAACATATAATAATTGAAGAAATCTCGATACTCGCCAACCCGTAGCTGAACTTAATTATAAAACCCTCTTATGCTTAGCAACATTCAATGATAGCCTGAGAACCATCTAATCTTACCAGAACCAACATTGTCTTAAATCACTGGCCATAGAAAAGGCATTACCTTCTACGGACAGCCCCTCTCTGATCCAAATGAAAGCAATTGGGAAAAAAGTGCTAGGATATTTTCTATTTATTTTTAATAGAGTTAGTATAGTGAATTTCAGCTCTCTTAATTGAACGGTTTGTAAACAAAAAAAGAAAAAAAACGGACCCTCGTTTTCCCCTTAGGATATGTATTATAATGAAAGCGAAAGTATTCCCGTTGGGATTGGGACCTAACTATTTACCAAAAGCCATTTAATTTAGCTTTTTTATTTAGCCGCGATGATTATGCACTCATAGTTGCATTCAATTTTTTAACTGTAATAATTCATAGATTACAGGTGATTCAAAAAAAAATTCTTTTTAGTAGTTAGCTTCTCTACGAAGCCACGGGCTGAGTCTCGAAAGCCAAGTAAAAAGTCATATTGCTATTATTAGCAATTACAAATATCAATATCCAAAAGTGCCTGATGTATTGACAGTTCACATTTATCACATCACATCACATCACATTTATGTCTTGGCACCTTATCACACCTTATCAGATATTCCACGACCGTGGCAAACAAGAACCGTTCGGGGTAAGGTACCAAGACCCTTTACTCTTATATTCATTTTGTCAATTCAAAATTATCCATTTTACTTCAATAATATATTCACATTCAATATATATTCATATCCAAATCACGACGTATACATATATTTATTAATTATTCTATTCTTCTAATTATTAACCCCGACAACTCGAATTTTTATTGTCGCAACACTTCACACTTTAGATCCGATATATCGTACTAGCAGCGTTCACCCGCTTCGCTGCGGTCACCCCGGAACGCAATAAACTTTGTTACTTAGATAATTTTTACTTTTTCGCTTTCAAATTGCAAGCGCCTGTCATTTATGTTAACCCGCCGAGTCACGTGGTCATGCGGGTTGCATATACATACGTTTATTTTTACCTATGATGAACTATGGAGACTTGAATGGTCCATTATCTGAAGACACTGGTAATTAAAAATTAAAGTGATATGATAAAAACCATCTAGGGTCCAAATCCTAACAACCCCCCAAAAATGAAAGAAATCGGTTCAGCCGTATTAGCGTGATGAGTTCACAAAGGATTTGTACGTTCTCTTTTATATATATAGATATATAAAATCAATTTATTTCCCGCGCATAAAATAAAATTCATATTTCTAGATATTTGGTTTAAAACAGTGGACATTCAATGTGCGAGGAAGGCACGTAAGCAAAATGAGTACAGTCATAAACGTAACTAAAGATACTGACAACAGTTTTGGGCCCAGATAACTATAACATATACATTCAGAGTTGCCAGTGGAAACAAATGTGGGAATAGATAACAACTTGACGAAGATTCTAATTAGACAACGATACAAGGAAACGCAAGAAAAAAATTAATCATAGATCGGACAATCGCTCGCTCCTGCAATCCGTCAATATGGTGGAAAACATTTACTTTATACTTCACACGAACGAATACCTCTATGAATCGTGTCTTGCGACGTCCCAGCTGGTAATTTTGTTTCAAAGTCATATATTAAGTAGTCGATATTTGTAAAGTTCAAAAACTCGGGGGGAGGTAAAAATTTTAAAAAAATCTTGAAGACGAGAGTAGAGGAATAGATAAGGAAGAAAGAGAGAAAAAGCGGCGTCAAAGGAATAAGCTAGAACACTACAACTAGAAAGATAAGTCGTCCAATTTCCACATACAACATTTCAGAGCCAAATGTACTTATATGTGCCGATAAAAGTGACCTACTCAAATGCGTGGCCTACTGGGGACGCCTTGTTGCCAAGGAGCAAGTCTGTGTGTTGTAAATGAGAACTTTACAAGTTATTTCTTGTGAAATTATTATTTAGCAACCGTAATCCGGCCCAGACCAACAAGGGAAAAGAAAAAGGGGTAGGGGTCAGTACTCGAAATATTGATTATTATATATAAACATTCAATAATTTAACGCGTTACGACAAATACATTAAGCACATACATCTAGGGATGTCCTAATATTTATTCACAATCATATATATATATATATATATATATATATATATATATATATATATATACAGGGTGTTTCAGATAAAACGCCCAGTGCTTATAAATCCGAAATGGCTGAGAATAAAAAGATGAAACAAAAACTGAGATAGAAAAATGCCATAGGGCGCACCACATGGTGTTGTCGTGGTGATCCACAGGGCCCTCCTTCAAGGGGGTCCGGGGGCCAACTTCAAATTTTCAAATAGGAACATGTATTGAATCATACCTCATTCAATAGTCCTTGAAATACGAAACAACTTCTGTAGGAAACAATTTTCGATTTGGGGCACCGTTTTCAAAATGGCCGCAAAAAGTCCTGTATCAGTTTGAAGTTGGCACCTGGGCCCCCTTCACGGAGTTCTCTGAGAGTCACCAGAACAACACCACTTGATATGCTTTTATCATCGTTTCTATCTCAGTTTTTGTTTCATCTCTCTATTCTCAGCCGTTTCTGATTTAGGCCTATAAGCAATGGACGTTTTTCTGATACAGCACCCATTTTGTGCGGCCATTTTGAAAACGGTGACCCAAATCGAATATTGTTTCCTACAAAAATTGTTTCGTTTTTCAAGTACTATTGAACGAGATATGATTCAATGCGTATCCTATTTGAAAATTTGAAGTTGGCCTCTGGGCCCCCTTGAAGGAGGGCCCTGGGGTCAACGCAACAACCACCATGTGATGCGCCATATGACATTTTTCTATCTCAGTTTTTGTTTCATCTTTTTATTCTCAGCCATTTTGGATTTATAAGCACTGGACGTTTTATCTGATATAGGACCCACTTTTTGCTGCCATTTAAAAACGGTAGCCCAAATCGAAAATTGTTTCCTACAAAAGTTGTTTCGTTTTTCAAGTACTATTGGATGAGGTATGATTTAACACATGTTCCTATTTAAAAATTTGAAGTTGGCCCCTGGGCCCCCTTGAAAGAGGGCCCTGGGGGTCACCACAACAACACCATGTGATGCGCCCTATGACATTTTCCTATCTCAGTTTTTGTTTCATCTTTCTATTCTCAGCCATTTTGGATTTATAAGCACTGGAGTTTTATCTGAAACACCCTGTATATATATATATATATATATATATATATATATATTATTTATCTTCATAACACTCTATACGTAGATTCACTAGCAGACACCCTACACTTTAAGTATATCAAAGGCTTCACAGCAGTCATATCATATAATCACACCTTATACGCCACTACAGAAAATAATCGCGCACTGACCAATACACGAGATATCGCACGAACCCAGACCTTCTTACAACAAAAGCCATACTATATTCCACTTCACAGCATAAGAATTGCATATATGTTCAAAGAAAAGCAATATTATTAACGATAATATTATTTAAACACGTTTATATTCTGATGACAACAACGAGGTTTATTCTACAGCACGAATACGAGAGAAATTAGCATCGTAATCTGGGAACGGAAAAATAGCATCACATGTTCTAACTTCTGCTTAATAATGAACGCAATGTTTATTTTTGTTAATATTTCAATTACTGGACTATGTAGAACATGGTAATTTTCAGGGATATTCAATTTTGAATCGATTTATGGGCCAGAAATAATATTTACGCATAATTAATCACAAAAGAAGGGTCAATTTCGTATAAACTAGATCACTAAGTCATTCGAGTAACAGACATACGAACAGAGGATGATACTGAATTTGGACACAGTGGCGCTGGTAGTCTAAAAACAGCCTGTGCATAATTGAATAGTCTTTGCACTTTCAAGCATGGTTTTTTGCACTATTATTATTAATCACACGCAATGTACTATATAATTACGGTACGGAATTTCAATGCAACTTTTCGGGAATTACTAATGCACTTATTATAACTGAATAAAGATGAATAAACAAACAACAATACACTGTCCCTCAATAAATATTTCATACATTCTCTCACACATTTACTACTAAAATCTATGCTACTCACTTCCACACATACACATCACATTCGGCATATACAAGAAAGTAAATACTGACATATATAACTATACATGCAAATATATGAATTATCACATCACTCAACTAAATACGAACCAAATAAGATTATGTGATTTACGCAATCCGCCCTATAAACTGAAGAGAAGGGAAAAGAAATCATCAGAGCCAAATAGCTCTTCTGTAAACTTAATCATGTTTTCAGAAATACTCTTAATGTTACTGAAAAGACATATTAACAAGGCTAATTGTGAGGGTTCCTTTCCTGAAGAGAAAAGAACCCTAGAAGAATCGTTTAACCCATTTCGGTTGGAAGCTAGATCAATTTAAGAGTGAATGAGAGCCCCTTTTTATGTTTACACTACCATAATAAAAATTACTCTAACTGGTACAAAATACGACACCGAAATGGTACTAATTATTTTAAAAAAATCACAGTTACTATGTACACAAACAGAAACTATATATATGGACAGGTCTAACGAACTCTAAAACTGAATTTTAAAAGGGATAAAAGGGAGATTTTAAAATGTTTTGAACACTGAATCTGCACTTAAATGTCACCACGAATCCTATCCATAGCTAACTGATAAATGCAAAAACATGGCGTCTTCTGAATTGGATTTCTTATTTCACTGTTTTGATGAGTTTACTGTTGAGAATCTGCTATCTCATGCTCATGCTAGCCTCCAACAAATAAATTTCTTAAACAATGCTAATTTTACCTGTATTAGCTGCCTTTTTGCTGTAAAATCACCCAAAATATCCGAAGCGAATTAACGTGGTTGTTGCTTGAGTCGTCGCAAGTTGTAGGATGATTATTCTCGCGCCTTGATACCATAGCGTCAGAAAATAGTTCGATCAGAACAAAGGGTTTCCGCGGTGAAAAGTGTATGAAACGAATAGAAAATGGTAAAAAACTGGATAAAATCTTATCTTGGGAGGATATGGGTATCTGAGAGGGACGAAGCAGCTCTAAATTATTTTACCAAAAATCAGATAGATTGCTAATTCCGAGAATTTCTGCCCAATAGCAGGCCGATGTTATTGTATAGCATTAAAATGATGGTTTCAATATTTGTCAATTTCATACATATACAAGATATGTATCCACATACAAGATATTATCATGTAATATTGTACAAATCAAGATATTATTCTCCAAAAATATAATCTCTACTAAATTATTTCAAGCTTCCACATTAATTTTGAGTTGAATAAGGATCGAATGAATATATTATATAAACCGAAAATATATTTTGAAAAAATTGCATGGTACAGTACGTGCAAAAAATAGTAGGCCCCTCCCAACACAAATTACACAAATTTTAATGGTACATTACACATTGCCTCAACATACTGGACCAGATAGAAATATCACGCCAGATTAAGCTATAGTGTCAAATAATTTTTATCTCGAATATCAGTGGAAATTCTTGGATCTGTTGGCAGTTATCACTTACCAATTCTTCTCACTCTCTCACAGACTACTCAAAAACTAAAAACTACTACAATCAGTACCACCCTTAAATATGACTTTAACCTAGCCGACTGGGATTAATATCAAGAGACTATCACGACCGCTCTTGAAAACCTCACTCCTACACTGGACTCAACTGCCAACATCGTCCAACTGTGAACCGTCCTAGCAAACGCACTCACCAACAGCACCGAACACTTCGTTCCAAAATACTCTCAACCCAAGAACCGTCCAAAGCTCTCATCTCGAGCATTAGATATCCTAGCACGTTCCCAAAAGTACTTGACCAAGTATCTCACACTAATGATCGACACTTCCTTCATTTACATCGCCAATTCCAGTGCATGGCAAAGCAATATATTATTGCAAGAAAGCGACTAAACTGGAGAATGTCATGTAAGCAACTATGAGATGAGCGAAATCCAACTCGATTCCGGAACCTCTTCAGACATCTTACGTTTGAGAAACATGGATCGCACTACCCACTACTTGATGATGATACTTCACCGACTACCGACTTTGAAAAAGCCACTCTCTTTTCCAAAGAGTTCGAAGAGGTCTTTACTCCACAGTCGTCACCTATATTCACTCATCCAATTGATCGTAATATAACTTTTGTTGGTGATCCGGAAGAAGCACGGTTTGCACCAAACTTCACACACCAACCTCAACCCGATGATCCATTGCTATCACCCATTACTTCTAACGAAATCTTCGATGTCCTGAAATACGGTCACAATACAGCCTCAAGTGACGATAATACATCCTATCGTCTACTCCTATATGCACCAAAAGTCTTTCTGGTTTCACTTGCTCACCTTTACTCCACGATGATTGCGACAGGTTATTTTTCTATAGACTGGAAGATTTCTATAGAAAAGTGGTCTTCTTAAAACAACAGAAAGGCCTAGCATCATATCGACTTATCAGCCTCATCAATGTCTTTAGCAAGACATTTGAACGTATAATTGTGAAACGCCTCCATCCATATATTACAGAAGGAGCAATAATTCCATCTAGCCAACCTGGTTTCCGTTATCCATTCGGCATCAATGATCATCCCCTCAAGCTTTTATCCTTACTGGTTAACCATTTCAACAAACGCCTTCCTTCAGTACTCGTATCAATCGATATCGAAAAGCCTTCGACACTGTTTGGCATACTGGACTAATCTACAAGCTTCCATCCGTTCTACCGTTTTCCTATGTGCGAATCATAGTCCAATGTCTGCACCATAGACTTGCCTATATACAGATTAACAGTACACAATCGCTAACCTTTGTACTTTGTGCTGGCTTTCCCCAAGGCTAAGTTCTATCTGCTCTCTTATATTTACTTTATGTCGCTGATATGCCTCAACCACAGTCTCCAGTGCATATGCTTTAATTTGCCGATGACACAGCTTATCTAGCACTTAAATATTACGTTGATCAAATTAACAACATACTTCAACCTGCGCTGGACAATCTTGTTGGGTGGTGTCTCAAGTGGAAGCTTAAAACTAAATCTCACATAAACTCAGATGACTGTATTTGGCGTTAGGAAGCATAAATTTTGCCCTTCTCAAAATCCTGAGCGCCTCACTATTTCCCTCATGGAATCACGTCTACCGCTCCAAGCTACTTTGAAATATCTCGGTGTCACCCTTGACAAACACCTAACCTGGAAAGCCAGCCTTCGAATCTTGGAAGCAAACATCCGACGTCGTCTTAATCTATTTCGACATCTTAAAGGCACTACGTGGGGGCTTAACACCAAACTGCTTCTTTATACATATGAAGTCGCCGTCCGGCAAGCAATAACTCACGGTCATCTCACTGGGCTATTAGCTACACCAAACTTCTATGAACATATTCAAATTCTTGAACGACTTGCACTACGCATTGCATATTGTCTGAAACAACACACATCTATCCACGAGGTCTGTCGTCAAACCACCATACCTAGAGTTCTTCCTCATCTCCGATTCCTTTGCACTCACTACATATTGAACCACATCACCAATACACGTCCTCTCTTTGACGACGAACTTTTGCAGCAAACGCCTACGCTCCCTAGATACGCTTATCTGCCCATAGACCATCTGCTAGTTATTTATGAACAGGACAACTCCCCTGACACATAAGCATCATCGCCGTATCTATCACCAAAATGCTCACATCCACCATTCTTGATACCAAACAGGGCCTTGTACACCGTTTAGCTTACTCACCTCGATCTGGACCAATGTTCCATTTTATACATCGATACTCGCCAACCCGTAGCTGAACTTACTTATACAACCCTCTATTTGATTATGCATTCTGCTAGCAACATTCAATGATAGCCTGAGAACTATCTACTCTTACCAGAACCAACATTGTCTTAAATCACTGGCCATAGAGAAGGCATTACCTTCTACGGACTGCCCCTCTCTGATCCAAATGAAAAAAAGTGCTATGACATTTTCTGTTTATTTTTAATAGAGTTAGTATAGTGAATTTCAGCTCCCCTGATTGAACTGTTTTTAAAGAAAAAAAAGAAAAAGCGGACCCTCGTTTTCCCCTTAGGATATGTATTATAATGAAAGCGAAAGTATTCCCGTTGAGATTGGGACCTAACTATTTACAAAAACCCATTTAATTTGGCTTTTTTTATTTAGCCGTGATGATTATAAACACATAGTTGCATTCAATTTTTTAAATATAATAATTCATAGTTTACAGGTGATTCAAAAAAGTTCTTTGTAGTAGTTAGCTTCTCTACGAAGCCACGGCTGAGTCTAAGTAGTAAGTCATATTGCTATTATTAGCAATTACAAATATCAATATCCAAAAGTACCTGATGTTCTTTTTACACTTAGATATAGTCACCTCAGGTAATAAACAAGTGAAAAAGGTTAGAAAAATGAAGGTCTTGAAACTAAAAGGTTCAGTATTCAGATGTTGTCTACAATGCACTGAGCAGAGTGGATCGCTGGGTCAGAGTGAGTCAGTATGTCACGGTGAGTGATGAGTCGCAGTGGGTCAAGTCCTCTTGCCCCACTGACCCAGTTACAAAAGTTGACCCAAAAGACCCCCTGACACACTCCGTCTCAGGTATGCATAGTGATGGGCAGTGGGAATAATCCCGGTGGGAAGGAATTTAAAAATGGGAATATTCCCGGGTTTTTTCCCTGGCCTATAAATTCCCGGGAAGGAATTTATTTTCATTTCTTTACTTTATCTTCCAAATTATAAGAACAATATGTCTAATCACTTTATTTTAATATATTATGATTTAATTCTAGGTTTTAAATAATTTGGAGGTTAAAAATTTTAAATTTTTTTGACTGTACTTTATATAACTAATAATATAATTTTTTGTTCCTTTTTCACTTGCACTAAAAAGTAAGGTAATTGTTTAGAATTTGGGGACCAAAATTAGCAAAAAGTAGGATGATTTATCGAAGAAATGAGTTGATAGTCATGTTCAAGTAGTCAAGTGAGTATCGAACACATTTTTTTAGGGCAGTAGGGTATTTATACAAAATGGAAAGGTAAGTGGAAGTGATTTACGTGAGAAAAGATAGTGAATTATTGGTAACGAAGATAGAAAACAACGTGAATTCTGGGCTCTAACTCACCTTCATTCGCTAACGCTCGCTCTGCAACGCTGTCTGAATTTAATGTTGGTAACGTAATTTAACGTGTGAAACCATAAAACAAACGCATCGTAATAGAATATCGCAAAAAAGTAGGTGCAAAAGCTGACCCCCAATGCTTAAGAACAGCCAAAATTAGCAAAGTACTAATTTACAAATGATGAAAAGAAACCATTTTGTAAAGTAATTTAGAATTATGTAGAAATAGAGATATAAGTACTATTAATAAACCCTGAACCACCATTAGTAATAGACGTCGGTCTGTCTCCTCTCTCTGACTCGAATTTCGGAAGAAGTACTCGGACTTCTTTTACATAGGAATTAACGTATGGAAATTCGGTAAATAGGTAGAACGAAATGTTGTGTATGGCAATGTTACGTGCTAAAATATAACGATAAGTAAGTATCTTGCAACTTTTGTGAACGTAATTATGTATGCGCAAATGTTGATAAATTGATGAAACATGTATCTTTTAGCATTTATCCAATCTAATTAGTTTATAACATTTATAAATTTAATGTGTTTATAATATCAGTGTAATAGAGTCGAGTTGAGTAAATCCACTTACATATAAATTTAAAGTGTTGCTATAGAAATTACTATATAATTTTTCACACGTATTTAATTGATAGAACATATTGTAAAGGAATATACATTTATGAGTACTTTCTAAATATAATAAAGTGTTAATAAAGAAACATGATACCCGTCAGAATATACATTTTAAAGAATACTCTGTGAACAACAGTAATAATATGCTGTGATATAAAAATTAATTCACCTTTGAAATCATAATATAGTAATGGAATGCAATTTTCTTTGCGATTGAACATAAATTCCCGGATAAATTCCCATTTTGGGAATCTTCCCGGGAATATTCCCAGGGAATATTCCCGAAAAATATCTTTCTGGGAATTTACCCATCACTAGGTATGCATGCCTTCAAAGCCTTTAGATAATAGAAAACCGAGCGTGAGATGTGTAAGTAAAATACAACACAAAAGCTGACAAAAGTTTAGTGTGTCCACAGGATATAAGTATAAGCAAAAATCACTAAATTATTAATATTAGTCTACTAGTAAATACGCTTTCGTGCGCTTCGGTAACGAAGTCTACTTTACTTTTTTGGGTGCCAAGAGGAGGGGCAGAAAATGTTTTCTTTCTGTTTGTTATTTCGAATTTCATAAATAAATCTGGACCAAAATATTTTAAGTGCTTAAGGCCTCTAGGGACCTTAATCTAACTCTGTTGTGTTGTACCAACATTATTTTCGGTTTAGATCTCTCTCGTGCATGCGAAGAACTGGATTAGTTTCCGGTGAGAGCCCATGTACTTTGAATGCTATCTGGAGCTGGAGGGTTACACTTGATACAGCCTCCCTCCTGAAAACGACGTTAACCTACGAACAAATAAAAAACTAACCTGGAATGGTCAATCTAGAGGCTACCATCTCTCCAAGGACCTGGGCGCGACCTATTCTTACCCTTCAAATTTATCATCCCAACCCCCAACTAATCATTCTCCCACGTTTTTTGTATATGTATGTACAGTAAAAGCTCTTTATTCCCGGGGTATATGTTCCATAAATATGCTGCGAATACAGAAACCGTGAATACGGAATGCTAATTTATATGGGATTATAGGGGATACGTTCCTAGGTGACAAAATAAAAAAAAAAAGAAATACATATATAAAAAATCAGTTTACTGTAGTTGAAGTTTTTGACCATATTGATTAATTATTATCTTCAGGCTTAAGCAATGGTTTGAAGAATTTTGTAATTTTTCTTGCTTGGCAGTTTTTAAAAGCTCCTTCAATTCAGACTGATATTCAGCAGTGGCATTAGAAATTTGCCTCTTAAAAATAAGACTTCGTTCCATAGACGGATCAATTTTCATAAAGAAATCACAAAGTTCATTTGCACAGCTTCTTCAATGGGCTGTGAATTTAACATTTCCTCCAAGTCGGTTTCAGTCAAATCTTCATCTTGCGATTCAAGCAATTCCTGAATGTCACTTGATTCTATCTGTTCGATCCCACTAGTCCTATTCCATTCGCAATTTCCGCTATGTTTGTAGTCAAAGTTTGAATTTGCACACATTCTTCGTCATTTTCCGCAGTCAGAGCAGGCCACAGTTTTTTCCAGCATGACTTCAATGTGTGTGACTTCAGTTCTTCCAATGATTCTTTTATGTTTACGATGCATTTTGCTATGTCAAATTTCTTCCAGCATTCCATAACATTCATATCAGGATTACATTCCATATTATCAAATATGATTTTGAAGGTTCGTCTAATGTAATAGAACTTAAAGGCCTGGATTATTCCTTGGTCCATAGGTTGAAGCAAAGCCGTCGTGTTGGGAGGTAATGTCACTTTTATATTTGGATGCATAGTTGCAAGTTCGCGAGGATGACCTGGTGCATTGTCCAAAACTAGAACTGCTTTAAAGTCTAAATTCTGTTTTTTAAAATAAGTTTCAACTTCAGAAACAAAACAATTCCGAAACCAATCACAAAAAATAGCGCTTGTAACCCACGCTTTCTTATTAGCATGCCAAAACACTGGCAGGTCGTCCTTGTATTGATTTTTTAAAGCCCGAGGTTTTAACGATCTGTAAAGCATCAGTGGTTTAATGGCACAATCTCCAGATGCATTAGAACATAGCAGCAGTGTAACTCTATCCTTTGCTGCCTTAAATCCAGAAGCAGACTTTTCGCTTTTAGAAATGGATGTTTCTTTGGCATTCTCTGCCAAAAAAGTGCAGTTTCGTCTGCATTAAATGCTTGCTCAGATTTGTATCCTCCATCAGCTACTAAGTTTGCAAATTCTTCTGGATATCGTTCTGCTGCAGCAGTGTCTGCAGATGCAGCTTCTCAACGATTTTAATGTTATGCAATGATTGTCTCACCTTAAATTTATTGAACCAACCTTCCGATGCTTGAAATCCTACATCTGTACATTCACCACTACAACTACCATCAGGTTCTTTAAAATGAGCGTAAAGACGCTTTGCCTTCTCCCGGACCATTGGACCACTCAGGGGCACCCTTTTTTGGTTGCGGTCTTCGATCCATAATGACGCCACTTCCATTTTTTCTATTGATGGATCACGAACAATTATCGCTGACAGTGAAGTTGAAGCTACAGACGACCTTATTTTATCTTCCGATTTTTTTATTGATCGTACAGTTGATTCGTTGACATTGAATGAGCGTGATATGGATGCTTACGACCCTCCAAGGCGTAAACGATCAAGCATTTCTATTTTCACTTGAAGCGGTAACACAATTTTTTTCGTGTCGAAACTCGTTTCTAATTTTTTTTTTTTTTAGTTGACATTACTGCATTAATTAGGAAGACAGCGGTAGAGACGTGTTACTCGATCACAATTTTTGTAATGAATGGATAGACGAAAAAATAAAACACGCAAACAGTGTTGAATTCAGACATTTTCACCCGGGGGGGAATGTCAACACCTCGGGAGGGAGGGTTGTTTTTCTGTATTTTTGCAAGAAAGCAGCATATTTAACAATTCCATTTCCATCCACATCTTACCTAATATTGAGACTAATTGCTGCTAAATATTCAATGAGAGATTATAATTAAAAAAAAACAATCGTTTAATTTTATCTAAAACATTAAATAAAGACTGGCAAAAATATTTTACACTAAACTTTAACTGCTATTTACAGTAACTATTTTTGTTATTATTTCCTATATTCAGTAGTTACTGTTTGTTACCAATCATCTCTAGTATCCAGCTTTCTCATTGGAGGCATTGCTTGCAGTGTCAAGTCTAGGCTAGAATTATTACGTGCTTGTGGACGCAAGCACGGCAAGTCTTAGTTACGGGCGAGAGAGCGAGAGAGACTAAGGGTTTCACCCAAGTGGAGACTACCTTACCGTGCACACCAATGTACAAAATTTTTGGAAGCTTAGCTTCATCATTCATACATCATTTCTTCTTCTTCATCTTCATCATCATTTTCACTTCAACTTACTACAGGACGGAGATTATCACGAGCTAAGACGTGCCTTATGGCATCTCAACCCGTGAGTGGCCAACACTCTGGTTTACCACCAGTTGTACAGCAACCCTCCTGCTCTTCCGGGACATCGGTAAGACGGAGATGTCATTCATTGGAGCGGATTTCTGCCAGCCAGGGTTCTTCAGCTCGCTCCCGTTCCCCAGTGGCATCAACAAAACTTCCGCCTGCTAAAAGACAACATACGATCAGTGACGCTATTCCGAATCTTCAATGAATATTGACATTCACGACAATAACCAATTTCCTAATCTGCCTCCACCGGGTCGACCAGCTCTTTATTCTTATTTACTTCAAAATTTTGATCCGAAATTCCTTAATACGAAACTTCTTTTTGTTCAGATCACTAAGTACATGCCTCGTGCCAATGTCAATCAGATCATAAAGACAAGGAACGGGATGATAATCAAAACACCGGATCCGGAATTTCTCCGTACAATCCGGAACAAGTTCAGTTTCGAAAATTTCGGAGTAAAATCTACCATGACCAAGCTGAGTGACCAACGCACCAAACAGCCACCACCACCGAAAAAATCGCCCACTCTATCGTTTTTATTCGTGGTTCAGATCCGAGTTACACTGATGATGAGGTCCTCGAAGAACTCAAGTTAGAAGGCTACACTCTCATCAAATGTATCAGGGTCAGAGGCGATCATGGTCCGACATACATGGTGCGCGTCCTTACTAATTCGCAGCAGACTATTGATGACTTGCTTACTCGTGGTGCCTATATCTACAAACAGCGCCATCGTATAGAACCGTCTCGCACCTCTTCCCCATTACCTCTTCGCTGTGAGCGCTGTCAGGTTTATGGTCAGCACTGTACTTCTCAGTGCAAAAACCCATTTAAGTGTGGCTACTGTTCAGGTCCACACCCTACACGCAGTTGTACAAATTTAAAATCACCTCCGATGTGTTCCACATGTCAAGAAAATTCACATCCGACATATAGTTACAAATGCCGATCCAAACCAGCTCCTGAGCCATCAAAACCAGAAACAGTAGTGCCACTGCGCATACCTGAACAAATCCAACCACCTACAAATCCAGCACTTCAACAGCCTGTAACTGTTCATCAGCTCTTAACATTTCTCACTCTCTCTTTACAAAATATTATCCGTTCTTACGTAACCACATCCTCAACAAATTCAGTATGCAGCCAAGGCAATTTTCCACGCCAACATCTGTCCTACATATTCTGGTAATAATGTCTATTATCATTCAAATGTATTGGAAACCGAAGTTTGAAAGCCATCTTATCTTTCTTCATTGCACTATGGCGCTTTCTTTCTTGTTTTTGAACATACGTTCTCTACCACAACACAAGCCGCTTTTTGAAGCGCTTTTGCTTGAAGAAAATATCCATGCATTTCTTCTAAATGAGACTCATCTCTCACACAAACTGACATGCCGCATACCTCGATTTCAATTGCTACGACAGGATAGCACTATAGCAGCTAGGCGAGCTAACGGGGGAGTAGCGATTGGATTTTCTCCTTCCATTCCATTTCGCAGTCATTCTCCAGCTTTTCCAAATGTTCCTGAACATCTTGTCACATCTTTATACTATAAGGAACTTTACGTGACCGTTGCTACTGTGTATATCCGTCCTGGCCATGATATTCCTCTTAAGTTCTTCCAATACATCTCGGATAACTTTCGCACCTACATAATCATGCAGACGTGAATTTACATAGCCGACCAGTCAATCAGCGAGATCAGTTCCTTAATTACATTACTAGCCATACTACTGGCGTGACTCTGCCACTACCAAAACATACCAGGCATTCTAGTCAGACTATCCCGGATATCGTTATTGTGTCGAATAACACATATCATCGTAGCAGTGTTGAGGTTCTTGATCTCATTGGTAGCGATCATGCTCCCATCAAACTACTTATTACAACTCGCTCCAGCCAATACTTCTCAGGATACACATAACTGACCTACTTACCGCTATCGCTATGATAAAGCAAATTGGACTGCATATAGATCACATCTCACGGACCATCTTTCTGATCTATCGCCACCTACTACTGAGTCAGAACTTTACCATTCTCTCAACTCTCTTGTTACTGTCATGCAACACGCTACCGATAAATATGTTCCTAAATCTACTGCTTCTATATTTCGGCCATTCTTGCCTCCTCAATATCTGCCGCTGATTAGACGTTCTCGTCAGTTGTATAGGGATTTCGTTGCTACTGGCAACCTAGACTCCTTGCATCATCATCGACAACTACAACGTACCGTACATAACTACCTTAGGGCTTACAAACTACGATGCTGGATAAAAACTTGCACCCATCTTGGTTCTCTTTCTCATCCAACGCAGTATTGGAAGCGTTTCCGGCAACTCACTGGTCAAACTACACGAACAACTTACCCTCTCATAGACAACAATACGCCTCTTCATACCGATACTGATAAGGCAAATGCTTTTGCACACTTTCTTCAAGGCATATTTACACCACTCACACCTGATTTGCCTCCTCGTCATCATCCCGTCGACAAACTAAACCTTGACTCTCCGCATTTACAACCAAATATTCAACACACTCTTCCTGAGAACAATCCTCTTACTGAACCAGTTCAAATTTCTGACATCACTTATGTCGTTTCTCATAGGCGCAACACTGCTCCAGGCATGGACTCTATCACATATAGGCACGTTCAAGAAAGTCCCTACACTGTCTTATATTTGCTCTCTCTCATCTATACATTTATTCTTCGCACCGGCTATATCCCAGCTGACTGGAAGACGTCCAAAACCCTTATGTTTCTCAAACCAGGCAAACCGGCCCACACTGTCAGCTCTTACCGGCCTATTCAGCTAACATCAACTTTCTGCAAAATTTTGGAGCGTTTCCTTGTTAAGCGTCTTCATTGCTATCTGGCACTTCACAACAGTCTTCCTCTCGCACAAGCTGGTTTCAGACCCTCCTTCAGCATCAACGACCAATTATTACGCCTTACAAATTCCATCTACAATCATTTTAATACAGGATATCCCTCTTGCTTGGTTCTGTTTGACTTAGAAAAGGCATTTGACAAGGTTTGGCATCCAACTCTTCTATATAAACTTAAACAGCTCAGATTACCTCTTCCATATCTTCGCTTCATTTTCAATTTTCTCACCTGTCGCCTGGCTTACGTCTACATAAATTACAGCTCCTCATTTCCAATTTTTCTACATTCTGGGGTTCCACAAGGATCGGCTTTGTCACCATTACTGTACATTCTATAGGTTGCCGACTTTCCTGCTGTTCCAGCCACAGTACAGCTATTTCAATATGCAGACGACACTGCTTTATTCGCCACTGGTAACACTATCCACCAACTCAATTTAGCTTTGCAAGAAGCAATCAATACTTTTGTCGATTGGTGCTCTCACTGGCGCTTGAAAATAAATCCGACGAAAACTCAAGCTATTGTATTTCAATCTCCAACATGCCGTTCCCGTATACACCGTAACCCTAGGCCCTTAAATCTCACTGTTCAAGATGTACCACTTAAGCCTTCTCGTACTGTTAAATATCTTGGCCTTACTTTCGATCACCGCCTTAACTGGTCGGCACATCTACAAGATATTTCAAAAAAGGCGTATGGTCGTCTAAATCTGTTGAGAAGTCTTGCTGGAACAACCTGGGGACTCTCTGCGACTACTATCCTGAATACCTATAAAGTTTTTCTGCGCCCTATACTTGTCTACGGTTTAACAGCCTGGTTATCTGCACCACCATCATATTATGAGAAACTACGCATTCTTGAACGACATGCCTTGCGTATAGCTTTTCGCATTAAGCTGCCCAGTCCAACCTGGGACCTCTATGCTCGACTCACATTTCCGCATATCTTATACCATCTGGAAACACTTCGCACCAAATATATTACCCGCCGTCTGCAATTGAATCATCCACTTCTCCAGCAAACATTTGAAGAACACGCCCGTAAGCTTTCCCCTTCTGCTACTCTCATTCCTCCCCTTTCATTACTGCTTACTCTGTACCGTTACACCATTCCTCCTGACCATCCTGACAGCCGATATTACGCACCATACTCTTCAGATGCTCATCTCCCTCATATCTGGCCATCATATGCACCGTAACACCTACCGTTTTAACAGGGCACCCCTGTCTTCATTAATTCCTAGCGTCGCCCCTAGGCGAGAAGATAACACACATTCGTCTTACTAACCGAACCTCTGTGTTGTGATGTGATCTGCACTTCATTTCATCTTTCATCCAAACTTGATGCTTCTCCTCTACCTGTACCTATTGCACCTTAACAATGATTATGGTTAAAGGCCATAATGACCTATAAATTGATTATCAATCAAATATTTCCTTTAACCACCCATATCCCATCTGTATGTTTGTTCTGACTGCCATAATATTTCTGAATCTCTTCCCCTACAGAGGGCATAACGCTCTTCGGGCAGTAGCTAGCTTTTGCTAGCGGACAAAAAAAAATGTTACCAATGTAGAAGTTTTTAAAAAGATTTAAATTAACTGAAATATTTTTTGTCCTAAAACAAACATACATAGGAATATCTTAAAAAACAGTTGTCATTCTTTCTCACACTTCTGATTCTAAATCAAGTATATTAGCCTTGGTTTCTTCACTGCGTACACATCAATAGTTTAGTTTACGAAATCTTCAGTAGGATTAGTGCCGTGTCGTGGAAAATCAGCGCTTGGCGCGAGAGTATGCGATGGCACCCGTATATATGAGTAAGGTCGACAGACCAGCCGCGAAAGGTGAGAAAATTTTAAAAAGTAAACCCTGCTTTTCTTTGATTTTGAGCACTTTTCATTACTTTTTTCCTTTCATTTTATATATGTGCACATGTGCACATGTGTTTCATTCCTCTGTTTTTCTTTCATTCTTTTCTTTTCTGTTTCTCTCCCGAATTTTACAGCCCCATTACTTTACTACTTCGGCGCCCGGGGTCGTCCCCCCGCTTGCCCCTCCCACATGGCACGGCACTGAGCAGGATCTTCATCACCTTCAATAGCAATCTTTTACTCATATACTACTATCATATTGATAAATTCTCTATAAATCTCTAACCAAGGAGGGATAACTGTTCCTCCCTCATCACTCTAAATGACGTTCTCTGAATCTCACCCTTTAACTGAATTATTTTTAATTAAAGAAAGGTGTGTTTACTTTAACAATCGTAAAACACATTTACGTCTGTTACTTCCGATGAGAGAAATGGGATTTAGGCGCCCTATTTCAAATAATGCAAGAACTGTACATTTTCAAGAAGTGAAGTCTGCTGACATCAGAGATCATATGGAATGATCGAAAGATCTTCCCTATCTTTCCTTTCCTATCTCAATCTGTGCTAGTGCTACCTACTAATATATAATATAGGGCGAGAGTATAGTACCTACTAAAATACAAACCTTTCTTCAACAGTTAACAATTTCATGTTCTGCCAAACTCGGTCATAGCGTTAAGAAATACAAGTTTTATTGGCTATTTGGTGTTCTATCTTAGATGTTACATATTTAATATTTATATAGAATGGGTCTGCGTCATTTATATGCATATTGAGAGATCGGATTTCGTCTACACGTGCACGGAAAGAAAGCAAATAATTGGGTGAAGTAATTTCTACATTTTCTGACTGAAATTTTTTAGTTTCTCCGGGAGGGAATTAATTTTTTTCGGGGGGACATTCCCCCCGGGCTACCCCCTGAATTCAACCCTGCACGCAAAGCGGCTCTTACCAAAGGACGGAACGTCGAATAATGTGGCGGTATTTAAAAATATACTTTATTCATTGAGTAATAAGGTCGCATTCATTGTGCTTGTTTACATTCTCAAAAACACCGATTGCGGCGAAGGTGGCTTATGACAAAGTCCGAACCAATACAGCGACGATATCATTTAACAACATACTTTAAGCAAAGTTGTAATAAGGTCTATTTTACATTTTATTAGCCCATTTGACAGCGTTTACAAAGGATATTGGGTTGGATACCTATTGGAATCCTTTTTATTATTATGTATGTACGTACTGATTAGATCCGCGAATAATGAAATCTTTAGCCGCGAATATAGGAATTGGGTCGCATTTTTTAATCTGCGAATAGTGAAAACGCGAATGAAGGAAGCGCGAATAAGGAGCTTTTACAGTAGTTAACAAAAATAAAAAAAAGCAGATATCATAAAAGTACATACATATAAAGTACCTTTTGTGTAGAGAGCGAATATTTAGGAATTTTTGTAGTTCAAAACAAAACACGAGATGGCAGCACATGGAGTATATGTTGATTATGGAAAATCCTTATTACAAGTTTAGAGAGTTTGAACAATATTTTCCGGAAACGCGTTTCCTCTAAAATATTTATTTAAACAGTTTACTCAAGCTACAGAGAGTTCAAAATACTTGCATTTGATAAGCATGAAATTACATATAACCAACGGTAAGACACTTCATTACATGAATTGGACCAGAACTACTGATACATGAAATCTTGTGTGTTGCTTCTTCATTAGAATACGTGTTTATTTTTTAGAGAAGGAAACAATGGGTTTTTTATGCCCTTCCTTCATCATTTAGGTTTATGTTGATTATGAAATAGATATTACGGTGTTCAACTGTAATAACGCGGTTTTGTAGTAGTTCATGTAAAGTGTTGATGGGCAGAACGGCTCTTCATCGTGATCCGGCTCATCAAAATGATCCGTTCATATGACCCGTTTGAAGAGCCACACAGAATGGATCATGAGCCGAAGTTCGTTTCTTGGGTCTTCGTGAACGATTTTCTCTCGACAGGTTTTCATTTCTCTTCCCCGCCATGATCGGTTTCTTTCTCTTTTTTTTCGTAAGGACAAGTGTCGTAAAGCAGTAGTAGTAGTAATAGTAGTTTGAACTCTGTATCTGAGTCTTCTTCAGACACATGTCTTTGCAATTAAAGTTAGTAAATAATATATAGAAAACTGATTTGAACCACGTTGTTGAAAATCAAAGTTAACAATTTTATAATTACTTTAACAGCATTAAAAATTCAAATACTTAAAATTATTACAAATAATTAAATATAACTTACTGATACTTAGAAAATCAAACAAATTCAAAAATACAACATTAATTAGCATGGTAGAAACAATCTCACTCTCACTTTTAGGGGCCGTGATGTCTGAGTAGTAGAATATTCACCTTTGGTGAGTAGGGTCCTTGGTTCGATCCCAGCTTGAACCAAGTAAGATTTGTGGTGAACAAAAATCGTGTGTGTAGGTTTTCGTAGGGTTCTCCCGTTTCCTCCCACTTTCTTCATTCTACCATTTCATTTCTACTCTTCACTGTCTCCCTAAGCTTCGGTGTATATCATGGGACATTAACCTAGATATTTCACTTTCACTTTTTTTTTGAATTATTTATAATTCACAGTACTAGAAACGGAATTTTTTGTCTTTTCCAAATAAAGACATGCCATTTTCTTGTTATTCCGTGAAATGCAGTTTGTAAAAGCCCATGAGAAGTCAGTTTTCGTTTACAAATGTGCAGTTTCACTGTTTGCCATGATAACTAGTTTCCTTCCCGAACAAATTAGTATTTTTGTACCATCTTATTCTGTGAACCAAATAAACTGATAGCTTCTGGCTCTACTCGTTCAATGAATAAAACAATTGATATTGCTCAGTTAATGAGTACGAAGTGTTTTAGAAATGAAAGATTAACGGAGAAAACTATCACTAGCGTCGTTAGCTTTTTAAATCGGGGGGTCAAATGAATCAAAATCAAAATCCTCTTTCCGACAAAAGTTATACTTTCATAATTTCTATATTATTTACACCTTGTCTTGTTCATTTATTTATTGCTTGGAAGAATGAAAACAACAATAAACTAAGAGGAAAGTAATTTGATTGAATTGCTAATCGCATTCTAAACGAGCTTAGGTGCTTCGAAGAACAGAATCTGTAGTTTACGAAAAAATGAATTTCGAATCACTGCGTTCAATGGATCCCCAGCAGATTTGAACTCGTAACCACGGTCACGGAAGAGAAGCACTTTCACCACTTGACCAAGTAGGGGTCCACAAGCAAAGTAATGTTTCACAAATATTTTAAATTGAATATTTTTATTTGGGTGAGCCACACCGCTCTGAAATAAAATCCTGATGACCCCCGGAAGTCTTACGTTTCTATGTAACAAACGAACAAAAAAAATTAACATTCTTTAAACAACAGTAAACCATTCTATCCCATTTGTCTGTTTTTAATCGAAACTTCTGCCTTTTTTTCCCCCTTCTGAAGCAGGTCCCATACACACAGACACACACACACACACACACACACACAAACAACTGTTCCCCCGTGATCCGTTTGGCTCTCTTGCGAACGGATCACACAAACATTTACAAATCCACAATACTCTGAAACGCGTCACACACACACACAAATTTGATTTTTTTCGTGATCCGTTTAACCCTCCAGTAAACGGGTCATATACACATTTACAAATCCTCCCACATCTGTGTTGTGTAGTGTTCGATTGAAGCAAACAACACTCTTCGGATCTTCGCTTTCACTTTGTGCGAAGAAGAAAAGACCACGAATAAAAACGGCTCACCAACTGATCCGGTTCAGTTCACTATAACATCCATCAATCATTCGGATCAGTGCATGATCCGTTCATTATGAACGGGTCGTTCATGAACGACACGTCTCTAATGTAAAGTATACCCAAAGGTTGGAACACTTTCATTTCCTGTTTTCTCCATGAAAGAGATAATTATGTATGGTAAAGTAGTCTACTTATTACAGACACAGTTTCGGGTGTAGTTGGTTGTAGATCCATACTAGTGATGGCTCCAGCGCTCCATAAGAGATAAGCTTGAGCGATTTGATTTCAGTTTCGAGTTCCATTCAGCAGCGAGGCTAGACCTATATGACACGTTCACCTATAGCTTACCTTGCAATCCGAACCACATGAGTTAAGGCCAAAGGTGCGTACACTAATCCCTTAGCCAGGAGCAAGCTCGAGAAGTTACATTGAGAATGGCGGCGGAACCGGAAGGCCTGTCTCGGTCTCGGTAATATCCCTACAAGGAAGCGATAATATATTAAGAAAACTGAGTTATTAATGAAACTGTGGAAGTTACAGTATATGTAATTTTTTTGCGGAGCACAGTACATCTCTTTCAGTGTGAAGATGACACAGCCTTTCTTACCTTGGGAAAAACATCCATTAATTGAACACAGCACTACAATCTGCCATTGGTGACTTGGTTACGCCTAATTTCTGAGAAGACTCAAACAATATTTTCTCTTCACCCTAAGAGACGTTCTTGCGTCCATAGAAATTCAAACACACCTGAAACTTTCTGTTGTTGATACTCTCATCAGACCTAAAAACCGCGGTAAACACCTAGGTGTCAGATACATACACTGAGAAAAAAACTCTCCCGATGCAATTCCATGTATTTAGTTTTCTCTGCATTTACTTCTAAACCCATGTCCCTTTATCTTCAGGAATCTTATGAAGTTCCCCCTTGATGGCAGGGAAGTGTTAAAATAACAGGACCAGAATAATTTTAGTTAATATGTTAAATCAAGCATTTATTTTATAGAGATGTCTTCCTTGTTCTATGTAAAATTTCCGGAAATTTTGAATCCATTATAAAAAATCATTTGTCCTGAAATATTGGCAAAAACAGGAAAATATAATTTAAGACCCATTTCTTGGCCTGATGCTAGTCATCTTACTTGCTGTAATATGTCTGCAGCATATACAGTAAGACGTCAAAAATCCGAACTAATTGGGACCACAGGTAGTTCGAATTTTCGTAAATGACCAAGAAAGTGCCATTTAGGCTTATATATACTGTAAGGTATGTTCTTTTATCGATACAGTGGTTCTTCAGTGCATACAGTAGCCTAATTACAATACCGTACGAAAGGCTACTTACATTTAATGTTCTGAAGAACTTGCTCGTACACTAAATTACACTGATCTTGTAAGTCACACTTAAAACTTGTAGGCCTAAGAGAAAATGAAAAATAAGAATATGTATGAGAAACAATTACGTATGAATGAAGCTTTGTAAAAACATTGACTTTACACAATGTCGACGGACACACTATTGTTTGTTTATCGCTAGCGTTATATTAAGACAAAATGTAAAAAGCTTCTAGGGACCGCGTTCCGAGTTTTGACGTTAGGATTATCGACGTCTTACTGTATATACAATGTATTTCGCTAACGGAAAAGTACTTAAAGCAACAAGATGTAATTCTATTTTTTTTTTTTTTTTAGTTTTCTGATTTCTGGTAAAAATCCCTCTTTATTCTTTGTATATTTTTCGAATAATTCAAAAAGAGAGATGATCTTATTTAAATATACACACATATACCGAACAAGTGAGTAAATTTGAGCAGCGAGAAATATTAAAGATTTGCGTATGTGAAACCTCAGTTCGTTATTATTACAGAATAGCAGGGGAGAATACGTTTCATTTTGGACACAAAGGGCACTAAAACTGTCACCAATGAACTTAATGAGCCCCAAAACTTTGAATTTGACATCGATATCCGTAATTTTCAATTATCTCCATTCCCCCTTAGAGTACAAATAGGACTGAATTTGGATTTAAACGGCCGAAATTGTGACTATTCATCTCAGCGACCCCGAAAACTATCGATTCGACACTAATATATGTCATTTTCCCCTCTCCTCTTCCCTCAAGTTGGACCTTCAAGGTGAAATAATAAAAACCATCCCGAACCTCATCTATGTTGAAAATTTTATCGAGATCGGTAAAATTTCCCAAAAATTTGAAGCCATTAATAAAAAATAATTTGTTCGGAAATATTAGCAAAAACCGGAAAATATAATTTAAAAACTATTTCTCCGTTTGACTGCTAGTAATCTTACTTGCTGTAACATGTTTGCAGCATTATACAATATATTTTGCTAACAGGAAAAATACTTAAAGCAACAGGTTTTAATTTTACACTTTTAGTTTTCGTTTTTTTTTTTTTTTTTTTTTTTTTTTTTTGTAAAATCCTCCCTCTTTATTATTGTATGTTTTTCGAATGATTCAAAAAGAGATATGATCTTATTTACACATACACACATATACCGCACAAATAATAATAATAATAATAATAACCCTTTGGGGATCTTATGGTACACTTTGTACCATACGGGGTATTTCATGGTACATTGCGTTATAACTCTCCTATTTGAGCTTTTTCGTCCGGTTTTTTTTTTCAAGTCCAGAGGCATTGTAGAAGACATTGCGTATGGTTTCACACCTTCCTGCGTCGAGACATAGGAGATGATGACGTCATAAGTCTAAAATTTATATTTTCGTGTAATACTTTTTTGGGGGAGGGTTATGCAAAGTATTTTTGGCGGGCTTATTTTTGCACGTAGAAGACTGAAATTTTGCACAAACATACAGTCCACCGAGCAGTATTTACCAGATTTTTTTTCAAATTTCTGCGTTAAAACAGGGTTGGATCCAGCGGGTCAAAAAGTTGAAAAAAGGGATATTTTTACCCCAAAATCCCGTTTTTCCTTATTTTCCCGCCTAAGATATATGATGAAGACAAGTGAATGTTACCGCCTGAAAGGCAGTTCTATTCTGAAGAGAATGATGGGTGAAACAATACTCTAGGGTAATTAGGGATGCTCAGGAATTTTTTTTACCTGAGATCATGGTGTTTTTCGGTAATTTGGGGCATGGTGGGAATTCCTGATAACATTTCTCCCGCCCTTGGTATTCAAGATAGACATTTCAAAATTGGAATACTCATTCAGTATACAAAGTACTATTTATCAGATTTTTTTTAGATTGCTACGTTCACACAGGGCCGCTCCAGAAAGGCCCAAAGTGCGAGAAAAAATTTCCCTCCGAAATTTTCCCTTTGACATACTTTTTCCCGCTCCTGGTATAGGGTATGAGCATGCAAGTGGTATCATTTGAAAGCCAGCTCCATTCTGAAGAGAATGAGGTATGAACCATGATCCTAGGATAAATAGTGACGATGCAGTAGCTGCTTGACTGAAAGTCTAAAAAATAGCCCAAAAACCCAAGATCCCTTAAGGGATAATAATAATAATAATAATAATAATAATAATAATAATAATAATAATAATAATAATAATAATAATAATAGTAACAATAATAATAATGAGCACAATATATAGCATTATTAGCTCCCAATGTTCAGATTTCAAACCCTACATTTTGAGTAAAACAGCATTTTCATAAAACATAATTGAAATATAAGCACGTACGCAGCATTTTTGTCAGAAGAAAAATGAAATGAAATCTTTAAGTTTTATGCCCACGGTTATGCTGGTTAGGCTAAAGGAGACGGTGATAATGAGAAATGAATGAAATGGTGGAATGAAGAAAGTGGAATGAAACGGGAGAATCGCGAGAAAACCCACGAGCTTGGCATTTGTTCACCACAAAGTCCACACGGCGATCGAACCAGGTACCCGAAGCACCGGAGGTGAACTCTCTACCACTGTCCTCTATTTATTTCGGAAGGGTCAATGGTATTCGAGGGGTTCAAGTTCAATTTGAGGATAAATTATATTAAAATTTGTAAACTTGACCCTAGAATTAGACTAAATTTACACAAAAATCATGAATTAGGGGGGTCCGGACCCCTAAATTTCACCCCATGCGTTCGTCCATGTTGAAATATCTACGTTTTATAGCCTATTCCAGACAGCAACGTAAATTAGGAAAAGACAGCATAATATTTTAAAACATGGTTCATAGAATAAGAAATGTACTCACATGGTCCTTGGCAATTTTAAAAAGCTATTATATTTTTGTCATATCTCGAGATAACTACCCGACGTTCCTCTACACACTACACACTTATACGTACGTTTAAGATTCAATTAAAATTTTCATAATTCGAAAATATTTACAGCTTTCTTGTCTGCCACACAACGCAACAAATCACACGACCAACTAAATGCAAGATACTTCATTGCTGAAAATTCATCTCACGACGTTTTAGTGTCCCCGAAACTGAAGAAGCTTGCAAAATGTACAGATTCACAGGATCACTTGAGCCGCTGTTGTCGGAACTTCAATTTTTCCCACCTGTAATTGAGCACAAACTCGAGTGCGTGACGAGTTGAAGTTACTTCTTAATACGAAAAAAAAGTAAACAGAAAGCTTGGTTTACTAAATTGCTTTCCTCAACGTGTCCTCAAGTAACAAAAGTGAGCGGGCTTCGATATCCAAAGAAGTTTCTGCCAAAGCATACAAAGAAACAATAGCACAATAGTTTCGATAACATCTGTGTGGTTCTTCGGTAGGCTACACATCCCGTAAGAAGCTAAGTGTTAAATTGTAAAATTGGTAGGAGGAAAGGGTAGTTTGGACTGCACCCGTGGCCAAAACAAAAGACTCGTAGCCGGCTTGTATAGATAATTTAATGCTGCATCTTGAATGTACATTTCCATTTACTTAATTCCCATTTGTGAAAGAGAGAGAGAGAGTCTGACTTTTACTCACCGTCCACTTTTGCCTTATTGCTTTATTTATCTCAAGAATTCGACCCTCAACTTACCATCTCTAATGGCCATTGAATTACCGACAGACAAATTTGTTGGGAGACATCAGTCTTTTCAGAAAAAAATCTGGTCGGTTCAGAGCCTTTATGGTTTATATTACCGTGCGAAAAAGGAACGAACAAAGGGACGCTGAAATACATCTTGTATCATCTTCAACTGTTTTCATATTAATGGCACTGGACGTTTTATCTGATACAGGCACCATGTATTCGCGGCCATTTTGAAAACGCTGACCCATATGAAAATCTTTATGATTGCATATACTTATGTATATATGTTCCAAAATAACTTGAAAGGCTGGAGAGAATCTAGATAAGCTTGACCTAAATATTCAGTACAGTTTAGAAAAGAGTACTGTGAGGTACGATCACGCTTGATGCTCAGGGTTCGGAAGGGGTGACATATACAAACTTGAAAAATAACTGATATTAGTGTGGGAGTCATCGTTTTCTGAGTCGCTGAGATAGACCAACACTCCTGATGCCCTTTAGGTAAAAGTTCAGTATCCATTAGCACCCGTGGAGAAGAACAGTAACAACAAAATACTCGAGAAATAATCAATATTAGCGTCGAACTCATAGTTTTCGAGGTCTCTAAGTTGGTTGGAGATAGTTCCGATGTCATCCAAGAATATTTCAGGTTTTGTGGTGGAAAGATTCCCTAGCACAGCTTGAAAATTGAGAGGGTGTAGTATACAGGGTGTTTAAAACAACACCGACAACTTTTGGGAGGTGATTCCCGACATCAAGATAAGACAAAAAGTAAGCCTAGAGCAATCTGGGCGCACAGATACTCCTTTCGGAGTTATAGGCTGAGGAAAGCATCAAAAATGAACTTCAGAAGTCCATAGCTCTAATACTATGGAATCGACGGTAGTCCGATCAACATTTATTTAGGAACTAGTATGTGCCCTATCCAAATATCCAAGTTTCAGCAACCTACGGTACTTCTGCAACAATTTTTAAAGTGGTAGTCGGTGAATACTCAAATTATATGTAAGTAGCGAAACTGCCTTTATGCAAAATGTTCTTTGAGTACCTAATGATTCTTGAATATGTATTTTTCAATATTGCAGATACTAGTTCCTAAGTGAAGTGTTAAGTCAATTGCGGTAGGTCCCATAGTTTTGGACGTGGTACCTCTAAAGTTCATTTTTTTCTTGTTTTCGGCAACCTATAACTTAGAAAGGAAGCATTTATGCATCCAGGTTGATCTATTCTTTTCGTCTTATCTTGGTGTCAGGAATCACCTTACAAACGTTGTCGGTATTGTTTAGAAAAAAAACTTATAAAAGTGAACAAAAATTAACAATATTAGTGTTGAAACTGTAGTTTTCCCGGTCATTGAGGTGAGCTCTAATCTTCTTGATGCCGTTTAAGTCCAAATTCAGCCCTAATCAGCACTCCAGAGTTAATTGTTAATTTTGCCGATTTTGAATTAAACTTAAACCCAAGTTTAGATAAGAATAAGTATACAGCCGGTTCCGGAATTTACAGGGCCAAGGAAGCTTTGGTATTACCAGTCGTTATTTATTCTACTCAGTTCATTACTTTGTAACAGGGACAACGCCAAAAGCGCAGCTTGTTGTTATTTATTCTACTTAGTTCTTTATTTTCTGACACTGGCAACATCGGAAGTTAAACTGAGACCACAAGTTTGTATACACGAGACCAGGGCTAACCACTTGACTATAATACCTAAAGCAGATATGTCTGGTGCATGTGATCCCAGGATCGATTCACGGTGGAAAACCAATGAACACATTATAGTAGTTCGAATTCCCTAAAAGAGTAGGTCCACGTCTCATAGATCCTTTTTTTAAAAGAAACGTTAAAGTTTAACAAACTAAACAACTATGAATTCATTACAGTTAATATTCCTCCGAGATAACGCATTTTTACTTCCTATAGAGTCAAGATAACAAATCGTGGAGAAACTGCCTTAGAATAAACAACTATTAAAAAACAGTTGAGTTTTGTTCACATTGTGATTGAATGGTAAAATTCCAATCTATGTGATTCAATACTGAAACAGGAAACAGTAGATCTAGAACTTCCGGTGGCAATAGAAGGATGGAGTCAGAGATGGGATCTGTTCTTCCGACGCTGAATACATACGAAAACCAACTTCTCGATTATCTCTTACAATTATCATTACGCATGAGTTAAGTTTGAAACCAGTAGTTTTACTAGTTTTTACTATTTTCGGTTTCAATAGAACGGCTAAGATTAAACCTATTTTTGGAATTCTGAATCCATTTAAAGATTCTGTGATGCCTTCTATTTTTATTTTCACTATATGAGAACCAATATTAGGACCGGAAGCCGTACTACCTTTCTACCACTTCCGGTTTCAGTGAAATAAAAATAGAAGATGGAACCTGTTATCGTGGCACGGAATTCATATGAAAAAGACTGTTAATTGTTATATATTACGGTTCTATCACTATGGCCAGAAGATTAAGGTTTAAAACCAACCTGAAATTTTAGATTTCCATTTTCGAATTGAAGAAGGATAAAAGTGTGGATTGAACATACTATTGGGAGAGGCCATGTGAAGGGAAGGCATTGTGTGAACAGTGTATCATTTTCTATGAAAAGACTACGTTAGTTGTAGATATTCTCATTGAAGTAACCAGCCCTCCAAAATCCATCTGCAAACCACTGATAACAACTTCGTAAAAAATAAATGGTTTGTAAAATTGAAACTGTAGTTCTTCCAGAGTCCCATCTTTCTTATGTATGTTTTGTAGTCAATAGAAAAAGAAGAAAAATAATAAAAAGAAAAAAGATAGTACATAAAGAACGTAGTAAAATGCGTGCTCAGATTTTCTCAAATGTGTATAGCTTAAAACTTGCACAGAGATGGCAGTACGTTCTTCTGGTAATTAATTTGAAGAAACGTGATTTTAAATTCTCATTCAGTGAACAATAGCTAACACATTTGTAATGCATGTAAAAATATATATTTAAGACATTTCTTCAAATTGCAAAATATTAAAAATTGCAAGTAACCAATTAAAGAATAAAATATTTTTAGAATTGGGGTTGGCTGTAGGGGTTATAAATCATACTTTCCAGAGCTTTGTGTCTACAGGGCTCTGAAGCGTTACCTGATAAGAGGTGACGATTTTTGGCATTCCTTCCTTATCCATATCCTCGGCTTTTTGCTTTGTCATCCCGTGGCGTACCGTTTCGTCAGACTGATCTAGCCAAGGGCGACCGGTACAACAGGTTTGGCAAGTGAACTGCTGCACCTTGACTACTATCCGAACGGGTAGTCAAACCTACTATAATATATCATCTCATCACATCAGTTGACACTACATTCACCTACACTGCCGTATCAGCACCACTGGGCAGTCGCCCACGGACGGACTTTTTCATGGCAGACTCAGGCTCAGTCGGAGGTCGTAAGAACAAGGGAAAACACCATGGACTACCACAAGTTGTTAGCGGACCCTCCGAGAGCTCTACGAAGGTGAAACAACGTAAGGATCAATCTTCAGCTCGTTCTAAGAACACAACCAAGCATTATCTCCAACGAACGGACTCAGGAGGATCTATTGACTCAGCAGCATCTGTAATCTCTCATTCCTCCATCCGATCAAGATCACCACAAACATCTGACAAGAATGACAGCTACGCCACCCGTCTTCAGCATTCTCCTCCTGCGAAGAAGCACCACCTCGATTCAGCAACAGACTCAGACTCAGGACCAATGGATATCGGAGCCACCGGATCCCGCACCGACAATCAGCAGCCAGCTTCAACTCACTCGATGCTTCTTACGAACTTCGATCCAAAATTCAACACACCAAAGATGGTAGCTGTCCAACTTCGGAAATACCTGCCAAGGGCATCCATTGCACACATC
The DNA here is from genome assembly GCF_964235325.1 of Thermobia domestica. NCBI lineage: Eukaryota > Metazoa > Arthropoda > Insecta > Zygentoma > Lepismatidae > Thermobia > Thermobia domestica. Next base: position 36,720,884 of record NC_137467.1, read on the forward strand.
ATCCACACCAGAAATGGCATTATTTTGAAGACAACAGATCCATCACTGTTCAGCACGATCAGGAACAAGGTACCGATCGACACTTTTGGCAAAAACGCGAAGTTGGAAGCACTCAACACACCTCGAAGGAAGCAACCTCCACCACCACGACGCCCAGTCCTTCTTTCCGTAGTCATACGCGGAGTAGATCCGTCGTATACAGATGAGGAGATACAGGAAGAACTGACCCTGGACGGATACACGATCACCAAAGTAATTAGGATCCGCAACGACCGGGGCCCTACTTACATGGTTCGTGTGCTCACCTCACATCAAGAGACTATTGACGAACTGTTAGTATCCGGAGCATCCATCTATAACCACACACACCGAGTAGAACCTTCACGGTCTACCCCTCCCATGCCAGTACGCTGCGAACGCTGCCAGCTATATAATTCACACCATACGGTAGACTGCAAGAATACAAGTAAGTGTGGATACTGTGCCGGACCTCACAATACCAGAGCCTGTACTAATCTTCAACAACCTCCGAAATGCGCTACTTGTAATGAGCAACATCCTACATACAGCTATAGATGTAAAGCGAAACCAGAACCTGCTCAGGAACATCCTGAATTGATCGTTCCACTGAGGCCTCCGGCCCAGCCAGATAACACTCCGCATCCACTCAATACTCCTGTTAATCTCGATCAACTTCTCACCTTCCTAACACTAGCGTTACAAAACATCCATCCGTTTATCAGACCTCACATCTTACAACAAATTATACTTGCGGCCAAAACTACATTCCATGTTACTTTCACTGCTACTTATTCTGGTAATACTGTGCACTTCCATAAATCTCATGCTTCATCCATCGATTAAATTTCTTCGTGTTATGGCTCTAGTCTTCATGTTTCTTAATATACGCTCCCTTCCAAAAAACAAACTTTTATTTGAGCACCTTCTCCTAGAACACCACGTCACGGCCTTCTTACTTAATGAAACTTTTCTAACTTCGTCTCATTCTTGCCGTTTGCCACATTATACAATGATTCATGCAGAAAACACTGTTCCGGCACTACGAGCAAACGGAGGAGTAGCCATTAGTTTCTCGCCTTCTATACCATTTCGGCAGCACCACTACAACACAACGCCATTACCAGAATACCTTCTTGCCACAGTTTACTTGAAAAATATCGTCCTTACAATGGCTACAATATACATTAGACCAGGGCACCCCCTTCCGTACCAATTTGTGCAATACATCTCGATTACCTATCGTTCATATCTCATCATGGCCGATTTCAATATGCACAGTCGCACCAATCAGGAAAGAACAAATCTTCAGCACTTCATCACAGCTAACACCACGGGCATTATTGTTCATCTCCCTCAAGCTACTCGCCCGATTTCCAACACCACGCCCGACATCGTTATAGTTTCTAATAATCTCATAACTCACTGCACCGTCGAAGTTCTTGACCTTCTCGGAAGTGACCATGCACCTATCAAATTAACATATCAATCACGTTCACTGAATACCGCACGTTCACTACTACCACCACGGACTAGTTTACGATTTGATAAAGCTAATTGGGAACAATATCGCTCTCACATTTCCCATCAAACCATACCTCTCAAGGACCCTACTACTGAAGAAGAGTTAGATGCTACAGTCGACAAAATCACCACTGTTATTCAAGATGCAAGTAACTCCTGCATCCCAACTTCTACAACTCCTTCATTTACTCCTCGTCTTCCTCCGCAATATCTCACTCTGATCAAGCGCTCACGCCAGTCTTACAGAGAATTTCTGCAAACTCGTAATCCAGAAGCATTACGTCATCATAGACAACTCCAGCGTATGGTCCATAATTATATAAAAGCCTACAAGCTTCGGTGCTGGATAAAGACTTGCAATAATCTCTCTGACACTACTCATCCCAGCAAATATTGGAAGCGATTCAATATACTTTGTGGAAAGTCCTCCACACCAAAGTATCCTCTCTTACTAGGTGACACTCCCGCATCTACGGATACTGCAAAAGCAAACGCTTTCGCCAACCATTTGCAGACTATCTTCACACCTACCATGTCAGACAACGCTCCCCATTTGGTCGACAGGCTTAACACTTCCTCACCACAACTACAGCCGAATATTCACCATGCACTACCTGCCAATTCGCCCGTAACAATGCCGATTACCGTACAAGAAATCACTCAAGTCGTTCACAACAAACGTAATACAGCTCCTGGCTTAGACACTATAACGTATCGACACGTTAAAGAATGTCCTGGCAGTCTGTTAGTCCTACTTGCACACATCTATACGTTCATATTCCGCACTGGATACTTTCCAATATCTTGGAAGACATCAAAAACGCTAATGTTTCTTAAACCTAATAAACCGCCACAGGATGTAGCTTCTTACCGTCCCATACAATTAACTTCTACATTTAGTAAAATTCTGGAACGCATATTAGTTAAACGTTTACATCTATATTTGACCACTCGCAATCTTATTCCTTTCACACAAGCAGGCTTCCGACCATCATTCTCTATAAACGATCAGCTCCTCCGACTTACGTCACTCATCACTCAGCAATATAATTCAGTTCAACCCTCCTGTCTGGTACTATTCGATCTAGAAAAAGCCTTTGATAAAGTGTGGCATACTGGGCTCATATATAAACTCCATGCATTACAGCTGCCAATAATATATATTCGTTTCATTTACAGTTTCATCTCCAACCGCCTCGCATACATCTCTGTGAACAACAGCCTATCACACCCTATTTTTCTACTCTCAGGTGTACCACAAGGATCGGCCTTGTCCCCATTACTTTACTTACTTTATGTTGCCGATATGCCTAGGCTTCCCGATAGGATCCATCTATTTCAGTATGCCGACGATACCGCCTTCCTTGCTTTATGTAACACCATTCAACAAATAAACCATGTCTTACAGATTGCAATTAACCGGTTTACCTCCTGGTGTACTCTTTGGAAACTCACCATAAATGCGGCCAAAACCCAAGCTATTGTCTTTCTACCACCACGTCGAAGATCAAAAGTACGTCGAAATCCTCGCCATCTCTCACTTCATGTAGACCATGAACCTATACGACTCAGTAACACAGTCACCTATCTCGGAATTACTTACGACCGTCACTTAACGTGGAATAAACATCTTGCAACTATCACGGCGAAAGCATATAATAGACTCAATTTACTGAAACGTTTAACTGGTACGACATGGGGACTTAACGCACAGACAATCTTAAATACATACAAGGTTTTCTTACGGCCAACTTTAACATATGGATTCACTGCATGGATAGCCGCATCAGCTAAATTCTACCAAAAACTTTTGATCCTAGAAAGACACGCTTTCCGCATAGCCTTCCGTGTTCGATTACCTAGTCCTACCCAGGAGCTATACCAATGCATAACTTTCCCCACATTACAGTATTACCTCGAAAAACTACGTCTCACTTACATCAACAAACGCTTCCAAACCCAGCACCCTTTACTTCATGATACTATGCGATACCTCGCTTTGAATCCCACACCACAACGTTATTACCATACCCCCTTGACTTTACTGTATACACTCTATCAGTACATATTACCTCCGAGAGATCCTTCGCGCTTACTCATTTCTGACTACATCATTGATGAACATCTTCCGCTCATTCACCCATCATACCATGCACAGTAATTACCTTTGTCTACTCACTTGGGCTCCCCCTGTTCTCATCATCGCCTAGAGATGCCCCTAGGCAGAAGATAATTTCATTTGTCTGACTAACAAAACCCACGTGTTGTCCTGTGCTACGCACCTCGTCTCATTCTTTATTCTCATTATCAACATTTCAAAATTTCCTTAATCATCTGTTTATTATTTTGTTCTACTTGTATATCCTCATTAAATTTTTTTCTCTTGTATTTTATTTTATATTATATATATTTTTACCTGCACGTTCAGTTATTTGTTATAGTTATTACTTGCTATATATATGTATGTTTTCCTTTCACAATGGTAAGGATCAAAGTTCCTTACGTCCTTTTTGTTAGTTAGTGTAAGACATAATGCTAAGAAATTTCAATAAAGCACATAGACCACCTACTGTACCCCGCACCTAACAATCCTTTTTGTCACTCACCTCACAGAGGGCATAACCCTCTTATAGGTTGCTAGCCGCTTTGGCTAGCCGGTAAAAAAAATTAAAAAATTAAAAAAAAAGTTATAAATCACAACTTCCACCTCGCTGTGCTACTTGCAATGAACAGCATCCAACTTATATCTACAAGTGCAAAGGAAAGCCTCAACCGGTAGCCTCTCGTCCTGAGCTAGTAGCTCCACTCCGGACTCATGACTCCTCCACAAATACTGACTTTTCCGTCGACTCCACTCCTGTCACCATCGATAAACTTCTTGCTTTCACTACATTAGCATTACAAAATATCCACCCCTTCATTCGTCCTCATATCCTCCAGCAAATCGTTCACGCTGCTCGCATTATCTTTCATGTTTCATTCAACGCAACTTACTCTAATACAGATGCTCATTTTCACACAACAAATCTCCCACCCACTTCTTAACTGCCATCACCTATTGTACTTCATTTTGGCTCTTGTTGTCTTATTCCGCAATATTCGATCTTTTTCTAAAAACAAATTACTCTTCGAAACTCTACTGCTCGAAGAAAAAGCAAACGCTTTTCTCCTAAACGAAACCTTCCTTAAAAGATCGGACGTTATCCACCTCGCTCGTTATAACATCCATCGCCACGACAACCTTCTTCCCGCTCAGAGAGCCAATGGTGGGGCAGTCATAGGGTTTTACCATACCCTTCCCTCTCGGCGCCATACTTGTCCATTACCAAATCTTCCCGAGCATGTTATCACGACTCTCTATTTCCCTCAAATTGCCATTACTCTCGTCACCATTTATATAAGACCAGGACATCCGATACCTCTTACTTTCTTCCAACATATTTCCAACACATACAAGCACTATTATCATGGCAGATATCAATCTCCATAGCCGTACCGATAATGAACGCACCACCTTCACTCAATTTGTTACTTCCAATACCACAGGCATTCTTCATAATCTACCGGCACCATCTCGTCCTGTCTCTCAGACGTCACCCGACATTGTTATCACTTCTCGTAATCTTGCCTCCTACTGTACCGTTGATGTGCTTCCACTTCTTGGCAGCGACCACGCACCTATTCGGCTGACGTACCGCCATTCTCAGGCCTCTCACTCTACCAATCCGCCACCTCTTCGGCCAACTCTTCGCTACGACAAAGCCAATTGGGACAAATACCGTGACCATATCTCTGAGTCATTACATCATCTGCAACCTCCAGCGACAGAAGACCAGTTATATGACAGTATTAATACCATTAACTCATCTATCACTCACGCATCAGAACTTTACATTCCAACCACTTTCTCCACACCGTATAAACCTCGTCTTCCCCCACAATACTTACCTATGATTCGCCGTTCCCGTCAATTGTACCGAGAATACCTCCGCACTAGAAATCCTGACACTCTTCATCATCATACCCAACTACAGCGTACCGTTCGAAACTATATCAAGGCTTATAAACTGAGACAATGGGTCAGAACGTGTAATACTCTTAATGAAACCAGCCATCCAATGAAATTCTGGAAAAGGTTTAATGCCCTGTGTGGCAAATATACCAAGCCGCATTACCCACTTCTTCACAATAACGCTCCGCTCCAAACTGACAAAGAGAAAGCAAACGCTTTTGCTGATTACTTACAGGAGATCTTTACACCTGCACCATCTACCAATTTCATCAATGCATACCCTGTTAACCGCATCAATCTTGCATCTCCTGACTTACAGCCTAACGTCTCTCATACGTTACCAAATCATCCACTCACAGCATCCATCACTACCGATGAAATCATTACTGTTGTTCACCGTAAGCGAAATTCAGCCCCTGGCTTTGACAACATTACATATAGACATATCAAAGAAGGTCCTCCATTATTATTGAATCTGCTTGCCATCGGGTCTTATGAATAAAGTGGAGCAAGGTGAGCATGCTCCAGTATTTGTGGAGTTTACTCCTTTTGGTATGAATAAAGAGAAGCAAAGAGAGCATGCTCAGAGAGAGGTTACTCAGTGCTGGAGCATGTTCTGAAAACTATCGAGCATGCTCACATTTCATATGAATAAAAAACGAGTTCGTGCTCGCACTTCGGAGTACTGTCTCCAAAAATCTGGAGTTACCTCATTAGCTGACTCAAGCCGTGCAGTGAAGGTGTGTTGTGAAAATGGCTGCATTCATGAATTTACAACGACGTAAAATATACAAGGAGCGCAGAAACACGTGGGAAGTGGATTATAAAACTCTGTATCGCTTTGATCAAGAAAACGTGAAGTGGTTTTCCTAGGTGCAACAAATGAAACTAGAGGCGGGGCACTTAGTAACGAACAGAGAATGCGAATTTTTTTGAGATATTTGAGTGATCCAGGGTTTCAAAGTGGGGTAGGGGAGGATATAGGTGTGGATCAGAGTACGGTGTCCGTGACATTTGCAAATGTTCTAGACAAAATAATCGAAAAGGCTCCCCTGTGGATAAAGTTCCCAACAACTGTTGCTGAACAGCAGGCAGAAATGAATAAGTGGCGCCTAAAATACAATTTTCCCTTTGCCATGGGGTCATCGATTGCACACATGTGGAAATTAAACGACCTCATGTACACGCGGAGGAGTACATAAATCGTAAAGGACGTTTCACCTTGAATGTTCAAGCCACTTGTAATTGTAACGAGGAATTCAGGAGCGTTGATGCTTCCTGGCAAGGTTCGGTGCACGACTCCCGAATATGGATGAATTCAGCTGTTCGTGTGATCATGACAGAAAACAGGTCAGGAGCCTTGCTTCTGGGCGATTCTGGATACGCCATTGCTCCTTGGCTTATGACTCCTTTCCAAAATCCAGCTACAGAAGGGGAAAGAGAATTTAATAACTGCTTCAAAGGAGAACGAGTTATAATAGAAAGATGCTTCGTCAAGTCAAGCAGCGATTCCCTATACTGGAAAATAAAATACGATTGGCGACCAACAAAAGTGCCTTCGGTGATTCTAGCCTGTTTTGTCCTTCATAATGTGGCTAAATATCTGAAAGACGGCGAGTTTTACATTGTTGAGAGTGCGTTTGAAGACTATGACGACATGGAAGAGGATAACGAGGGCATCCCGCGCGTGAGACAACGTGGGCAACAAAGGAGAAATGAAATTGCCAGGATGATAGTTGGTCATTAAAATGCAAGAACTTTCATGAAAAGTACAGTTTATTTACAGTAGTAATTTGTCAAATACTTGATATAAAATATTCATGTTATACTACGGACCTAGTATTCCTTATAAATCTTATAGCATCTATGAGGTTTTATAGAAAAGATCAACACAATTTTCTTGAAATAAATGTCTCTCTCTTTTTTTTGTTTCATTTATGTCTGTTGATACTTCTTAAAATAAATGACAATACATGGTATTCTTTTAAAAATAATATAGCAGAAATAAGTGCAGTTGCAGACTGCTTGCTTCGTCGTCCCAGCGCGGAGTGGAGCAACCTCTATGAGCATGCTCGGCTTCTGCAAGAGTAAGCTCTCAAAACTATTGATAGTTTTTATTCATACGAAATTTTTAGAGTTTGCTCACGAATAGAGCATGCTCACCTCAAGTGAGCAGAGTCTAGGCTCCATTTTATTCATACCACCCATCATCTACACATTCATTCTTCGTAGAGGCTTCTTTCCGACAGACTGGAAAACTTCAAAAACTCTGATGTTTCTAAAGCCCAATAAGCCTCCAACCGACACATCCTCTTACCGTCCGATCCAGTTAACATCTACTTTCAGTAAAATTGTAGAACGTATCATTGTTAAGCGGCTCCATCCGTATCTCGAAACTCAAAGTATACTCCCTATTCACCAAGCAGGCTTCCGACCTTCCTACTCTATCAACGATCAACTCCTTCGCCTCACCAGCCTAATCACAACACACTACAACTCTGTTAAACCCTCTTGCCTTCTACTATTTGACTTGGGGTATGGCACCTTGCACTTCTTTACAAGCTTATTCACCTTAAATTTCCCATTGCTTACGTTCGCTTTATTTATCACTTTCTGGTCTGTCGCCTTTCATACGTCTCCATCAACAATCAGCTCTCTCATCCTATATTTCTTCTGTCTGGAGTACCACAAGGTTCTGCCCTATCACCTCTGTTGTACATCATTTTTGTGGCCGATTTTCCTTCGCTTCCTCCTGACATTTATTTATTTCAATATGCGGACGATACTGCCTTTTTAGCTTTGGGTAACACTATTCAGCAAATTAATCGGCATCTGCAAGAGGCCATTAATCGCTTCACTCGTTGGTGCACCAAGTGGAACCTCTCTATTAATGCAGCGAAAACCCAAGCTATCACTTTCATTCCCCCCCGCAAACGTTCTAAGGTCTATAGAAACCCGTCGTTGCTCTCCCTTCAGGTTCACGATACTCCCATCATTCCAACCAGAACTGTCACCTACCTACGCATCATTTATGATACTCACCTAACCTGGAAAGCTCACCTACAGCACATCGCCGCCAAAGCCTACAAACGCTTAAATCTCCTGAAGCGCCTCACTGGTACGACCTGGGGACTCCAACCGACCGTAGTCCTTAATACATACAAAGCCTTCATGTGTCCAGTTCTCACCTACGGCTTCCCCGCCTGGATTTCTGCATCCGCTTCCTTTTATGAAAAGCTGCGAATTCTAGAACGACATGCGTTCCGCATAGCCCACCGTATTCAGCTACCCAGCCCTACCAGAGAACTTTATAAACTCATCAAATTTCCCAGCATCACATATCATCTTGAGTCTCTCCGACAGAACTTCATCTCAGCTCGTTACAGCTCTCAGCATCCATTACTCATGGCAAGTATGCATTTTCATGAACTTCATCCTGTCCGTCCTCGGTACGTTTACTCTCCGCTTTGTCTCCTTTTCACACTTTACTGCTACACTCTGCCTCCCGATCATCCAGACCGAGTCCTGTTACAAGAGTATCAACTTCATGCCCATCTACCTCACATTTTCCCTTCATTTACTGCACAGTAATACCTCTTGTGACTAACAGGGCTCCCATCGTCCTCATCAGCCTAGAGATGCCCCTAGGCAGAAGATAACACTTATTCGTCTTCCTAACAAAACCCTGTGTTGTCCCGTGTATCGCACTTCATCTCATTCTTCGCCCTCATTATTTTCTGCTTAATATTTTACATATTACTTTTTTGTTTGTGTTCATATCAAATAATCATCATTTACTGTAACATTATATTTTGCGATTACCTTAATAGTTATTGATATTGTATGTATTTTGTGATAGTCGTTGTTATTATATATTTCTATATGTGACATCAATTAATCTACATTGCAAGTTCTGGCTAATAAACGTAGAATACCTTTCCCACAGTTATGATTATGGTCGCAAAGATCATAATATCCTGGTTTCAGATAAATAAGAATAATAAAGGTTCCATACAAAATATCACTTAGCCCAACCAGTGTTCCTATGAACCAAAACTATCCTATCCCATCCCATACCTAAAAGAGGGTGTAGCCCTCTAAAAGGATGCTAGCCTCAGGGTAGCCTTTAAAAAAAGTTATAAATCGATCCATTTGAGGTTGCATACTTTCGGTCGCAAGCGATTTGCTGCTAGCGACAACCGCAATAGCGTGGCTATTGTGCTTTTTGGAAACCTTCCTGGTCCATATCCCGGAGACTTTTCTGTGTCATTCCTACGAGCCCTGCACTCCAGACTGATCAAGCCAAGGGTGTGCAGTGCTACGGGTCTGTCCGGAAACTTCCTCCTACCTTGGTGGCTATCCAAACGGGTCACCTCACCTTCATGATCTCTCATCACATCATTGTACACTGCTTTAGTACCTTAAGTTTGGGCTTCGGCCCATCTGTCGATCTCCTTGGCGGATCCTCCTCAGATCACTGGGGCTTCGATGGATGGTCGTCACGGAGGATTACCCCCAGTCTTTCTCGCTCCACCGGCTCAAGCCACGAAGGTGGAAAGACGGAAAGAGGGCAGCAGACATCGTAGAGCCTCAGAGCACTCCAATGCCTCCACCATCTCGAACGCCTCCAGTCGATCAAGATCGCCACTTCGCACTGCGAATTATGCTGAGCGTGTAAGAAACTCACCGCCGGCTAAGAGACAACATTTGTCAGAAACATCGTCAGCATCTAATGCTATGGATTTGGAAACTGTTCACACATCTTCACAATCACCTATGATTACTCCATCATCCAAAAATCAGATACATTCATTTTTACTCCAGAATTTTGACCCGAAATTCGAAAATGTTAAGTTTGTAGTTCTCCAGCTACGGAAGTATCTTCCAAGCATAAACGTCACTAGAGTTGTTAAGACTCGCAACGGAATCATTCTGAAATCATCTGATCCCAAGTTTGCCATCACTGTACGCAACAAAGCCTCGTTTGAAATCTTTGGCAAGAACGCTACAATGGAAACTCTTAGTTCATCTCGGCGCAAACAACCACCACCTCCTAAGAAGCCTCCCCTTTTGTCCGTGGTTATTAGGGGAGTTGAACCGTCGTATACAGACGAGGAAATTTCAGAAGAGTTGCGGGCAGAGGGACTTACCATCACGAAAGCACTTCGAATTCGCAATGATCAAGGACCGACCTTTATGGTGCGGATATTAACTTCATCCCAAGAAACAATCGATACCCTACTTGCAAATGGTGCTTTCATCTATAAGCAACGACATCGAGTCGAACCCTCTCGTTCTTCACCACCGTTACCGATTCGTTGCGAGAAATGCCAAGTTTATAACCAACACACAACTGCAAACTGTCGTAACACTGCCGTCTGTGGCTACTGTAGTGGCACTCATCCTACTCGTTCATGTACTAATCTAAACCTACCACCTCGATGCGCTACTTGCAATGACCAATATCCCACTTATAGTTATAAGTGCAAAGGGAAACCTCCACCACAAACTTCACATTCTGAATTAGTAGCTCCATTACGAACACTTGATTCATCCACCAACACAGACTTTCCAGTGGAATCCACACCAGTCACTATCGATAAACTTCTGGCTTTCACAACTCTCGCCTTACAAAATATCCATCCTTTTATCCGCCCACATATCCTACAACAAATTACTCATGCCGCCCGGATCATCTTCCATGCTTCCTTTAATGCAACGTACTCTAACACCGATGTCTATTTTCACACAACAAATCTTCCGTCCGACTCCTAACTACCTCCGCATACTTCATATCATGGGTATTGTGTTCTTATTTCTAAACATTCGATCCTTATCCAAAAACAGGCTGCTTTTTGACACGCTTCTGCTGGAAGAAAAGGTGAACGCCTTCCTTCTGAACGAAACCTTCTTAAAACCTCGTGATACTATCCACATACCCCGTTACAACATACTTCGCTGTGACAGCCAGCTTCTTGCTCACCGAGCTAATGGTGGAGCAGCTATTGGCTTCTACCACGCTTTACCATTTCGACGCCATACCTGTCCACTTACTAATCTTCCAGAGCATGTTATCACAACATTGTATTTTCCCAATATCGCAATCAGTGTCATCACCATCTATATCCGTCCTGGACATCAGATTCCTCTTGCTTTTTCCCCACACATTTCACATAACTTTAAGCACTATTTAATCATGGCAGACATCAATCTCCATAGTCGAACTGATAATGAACGCACTACGTTCCTTCAATTTATTTCTTCGCATACAACAGGAATTATACATGATTTACCCACACCGTCTCGTCCTATCTCTCAGACAACGCCTGACGTTATTATCACTTCTAATACCATAGCTTCCCACTGCACAGTCGAAGTTCTTGATCCCAATGGCAGCGATCACGCACCTCTCAAACTTATTTATCACCACAATACCGCCAACAAACCTGTCAATGCACCACCTCCTCGTACATCACTTCGTTATGACAAAGCCGACTGGAACAAATACCGTGAACATATTACCCAATCACTTCAAAATCACGCACCACCATCTACGGAAGAGCAGCTATACCAAAGCATAACTACAATCAGCTCTACTATTTCTCACGCATCCGAACTCTATATTCCATGTTCAGCTTCTGTTCCATACAAACCACAACTACCGCCTCAATACTTAACCATGATTCGCCGCTCTCGACAGCTTTATCGCGAATACGTCCGTACTAGAAACCCAGAAACCCTTCACCACCATCACCAACTGCAACGCACTGTTCGTAATTATCTCAAGGCATATAAACTGAGAAACTGGGTAAAAACTTGTAATAACCTCAATGAAACTAGCCACCCTTCTAAATTCTGGAAACGTTTCAACGCACTCTGCGGTAAATATACAAAACCTCATTATCCTCTACTCCATAATAACACACCACTTCAAAGTGATCAGGAAAAAGCCGATGTCTTTGCAGACTACCTGCAGGAAATTTTCACACCTACACCTCTTACTGATCTCACCGCTCCGCATCCTGTTGACCATCTACCATTTGACTCTCCTCATTTACAGCCCAGTATCAATCATATGCTTCCAAATCATCCGCTCACAACACCCATTTCCACAACCGAAATTCTCACTGTCGTTAACCGCAAACGTAACTCTGCCCCAGGTTTTGACAATATAACATATAGGCACATTAAAGAAAGCCCTCCTATACTTCTGACGCTTCTCGCCCTCATCTATACTTTCATTCTCCGTACCGGATTCTTCCCAACGGATTGGAAAACTTCTAAAACACTTATGTTCTTGAAGCCAAACAAGCCACCTACCGCCACATCTTCTTATAGACCTATTCAACTGACATCCACCTTTAGCTAAATTCTCGAACGCATCATCGTTAAAAGATTGCACCCGTTCCTAGAATCCAAAAATGTTCTTCCTATTCATCAAGCAGGTTTTCGCCCGGCTTTCTCTATCAATGATCAACTCCTTCGCCTCACCAGTCTCATCACAAATCATTATAATTCTGTCAAACCTTCTTGCCTACTTTTATTCGACCTCGAAAAAGCCTTTGATAAAGTCTGGCACCTGGCACTTCTCCATAAGCTTTTCCATTTTGCTTTTCCCATTACATATATTCGCTTCATTTACCACTTTCTTGTATGTCGTCTCTCCTACGTCAGCATCAATAATCAACTTTCTCATCCCATCTTCCTTCTGTCAGGGGTACCACAAGGTTCTGCTCTATCTCCGCTGTTATATATCATTTTTGTAGCCGATTTCCCTCCACTTCCTCCTGATGTGTACCTATTTCAGTATGCTGATGATACTGCCTTTCTAGCCTTAGGAAATACTATCTGTCAGATCACTCGAGCTCTCCAAGAAGCCATCAAACAGTTCACCCATTGGTGCCAGAAGTGGAGTCTTTCAATCAATGCAGCAAAAACACAGGCCATTACTTTTATACCCCCACGAAAACGCACCAGAGTACACTGCAACCCCCCGCTGCTTTCACTCACAGTTAATGACGCTCCAATTATTCAAACCCGATCCGTCACTTATCTGGGCATTCTTTATGATTCTCACCTCACGTGGAAACCACACCTCAAGAAAGTAGCTGCAAAAGCTTATCAGCACCTGAACCTTCTAAAGCGACTGACTGGCACAACCTGGGGCCTACGACCTAAAACAGTTCTGAATACATATAAAGTGTTCATGCGACCAGTGCTTACGTATGGGTTTACTGCGTGGATTTCCGCCCTTCCAACATATTATGAAAAGTTACGCATCCTAGAGAGACATGCGTTCCGCATCGCACATCGTATTCAATTACCAAGCCCCACCCGTGAGCTGTATGATCTCGTCACCTTCCCCGACATTTCGTATCATCTTGAATCTCTTAGACAGAAGTTCATCACTGTCAGATACACTTCCCACCAGCCATTACTCCTCGATACTATGCACTATCATGCTCTTCATCCTGTCCGTCCCCGCTATGCCTACTCCCCACTTAGTCTGCTCTTCACTCTATACTGTTATACGCTGCAACCTGATCACCCGGACTTACTCTCACTCGATGACTATCAACTTCATGCCCATCTACACGTATTTCCATCATTTTCTGCACAGTAAGACCTTCTGTCTCTAACAGTAAGACCTTCTGCCATCTTCATCAGCCTAGAGCAGCCCCTAGGCAGAAGATAACCTCATTTGTCATACTAATTTCCCTTGTGTTTGTCCCGTGTATTGCACCCCATCCCATTATTCACCTTCATTCTCTTTTACTATAACTTATAATTGTCAGTAGTCTAATCTATCAGGATTTCTTAATCACCAAATCATATATATAATTGTGTTCGGAGTTTACGTATTCATGCATTTTTTTCTACATATTAATTTCCTTATATGTTTATGATCACTTTCTTTATATTTTTACTCATTATACTTGTTATTTCACTATTTATTCATTCTATATGTTTATAACAATGTGTAACGTCAATTTATAGTTACAAAATTAAGTAGTTTTCACCTCCTAAATTTATGATTATGATCGCAAAGGTCATAATGTCCAGATATTCTATGATAAATAAATAAATAAATAAATAAATAAATAAAATCACTTAGCCCATCTGCCTATTAATCCTCAACCCATTAATCCTTACTAATTCTCCCCCCTTAAAGAGGGTGTAGCCCTCTAACAGGGTGCTAGCCTCCGGCTAGCAAAAAAAAGTTATAAATCGATTCCAGATCGATACTTATTTCGATCTATCAGTCGTGACGTACCACACGTCAGAACGACCGCTTTTTGCTACCTTCCTGCTCCTCATCCCGGGTTTTTTCTCTTGCTTTACTTCTGAGCACTGTACGTCAGACTAATCCAGCCAAGGGCGTCTAGTGCTACGAGTTTGGCACCTGAAACTACTCAACCTTGACTGCTATCCAAACGGGTCGTCTCACCTTACATTTTTCATCTCATAGTATCACATCATCGCATTACTAGTTTGGCACGGCTTTGTGCCCCTTGATCGGCTTCTCTAATGGCGGACCCTGGCTTAGTTTCTGGACAATCCTTAGAATGTCGTCACGATTTTTTACCGCCAGTTATCCCTGGTCCCGCTGGTCACACTGCGAAGGTAGAGAAGCGGAAAGACCGCAAGGAGAGACATCGCCAAAACTCCGAATGCTCTACTGCTTCCGCAGCTTCTGGCACTTCAACTCGGACGAGGTCTCGGTCACCTCAGAGTCGTACGAGTTTCGCTGCCAAGGTAAAACATTCACCACCAGCTAAGAAACAACACTTTGTTTCCGCCTCTGAATCTTCAGATATGGAAGCCGAAGGCACTTCAGCAGTACGCAAAACATCTGAACAAATCATTCTTTCATCAAACTCTACTCCATCTCTGCACTCTTTCCTGCTCCAACACTACGATTCTAAGTTCTCCAACGAAAAACTCATCATCTTGCAATTACGAAAATATCTACCTAGCGTCCCACTTCACGAAGTAGTAAAAACACGCAATGGCTATATCTTTAAATCTCCCGATCCAAATTTCGCAACTACTGTTCGCAACAAAGCATCCTTTGAAATCTTCGGAAAACAATCAATCCTCACCAACCTCCAATCTTCCCGTCGTAAACAACCTCCTCCTCCGAAGCGACCCCCCATGTTATCTGTTGTAATTCGAGGAGTCGATCCTACCTATTCAGATGAGGAAATTACGGATGAATTACAATCCGAAGGACACACGATTCACAAAATCATCCGCATTCGTAACAACAGCGGTGCCACCTACATGGTGCGTGTCCTTACACCATCACAGGAAACTATTGACCGCCTTCTTACCCAAGGTGCATACATCTATAAACGCAGACACCGCGTGGAACCTTCTCGGTCACCTGCACCTATGCCACTCAGGTGTGAGAAATGTCAGGCGTACAACAGCCATTCGACGGCTCAATGTACAAACCCTGCTGTTTGTGGCTATTGTTCCGTTCCACACCAGACAAGTCTCTGTCCGAATATGCAACTCCCTCCTCAGTGTTCTACCTGCAAAGATCAGCATCCTTCTTATAGCTACAAATGTAAAAGTAAACCTCTTCCTGACCAGGCACATCCTGAATTAGTGGCCCCCTTACGCACACAGTCAACCTCAACAAACACAGATCAGCATGTTGATGATCCCGTGACAGTAGGCAAATTGTTGGAATTCCTTACACTTGCTCTTCAGAATATTCACCTCTTTCATAGACAGCATGTTCTTCAACAACTCACCTTAGCAGCAAAACAAACGTTTAACGTTTCTCTCTATGCTACGTATTCAAATAATTACGTTCATTTTCATACCATTAGATACGAAACTACTAACTTCATACGCATCATGGATTTAAACTTTTTATTTCTCAACATCCGCTCACTCCCTAAAAACAAAGACCTTTTCCAGGCAGTACTATTAGAAGAGCATGTCACTGTCTTTCTTCTAAACGAAACATTTCTTAAAAAGTCCATCACGTGCAGAATCCCTCGCTATGACTTGATCCGACATGACAATACCCTACCAACCCTTCGCGCTAACGGTGGAGCTGCTATTGGGTTTCGCAATAACCTGCCATACAGACAGCACTCTTGTCCTCACCTTCAATTACCTGAATATGTCATCACCACCATTTATTTCAAGTCCATAGCAATTACGTTCGCTACAATCTATGTTCGACCTGGCAATCCCATTCCAACCACCTTCTTTTCATATATATCCGATACGTACAAACATTTCATTATCCTTGCAGATATAAACCTTCACAGTCGATAAGCCCAGGAACGCACTCAGTTTTGTGACTTCATCACCACTCATACTACTGGCATACTACTTGCACTTCCTTCTCCTACTCGACCAATCTCAAACACCACGCCAGACAGCGCACTTACTTCCAATACATTAGCTACTCATTGCACTGTCACAGTCTTAGATTTGCTCGGTAGCGATCATGCTCCTATCAAACTGACCTACCATACGGGTCTTGCATGTCCATCACGTTTGCTTCCTTCTCGAGTCACACCACGATATGACAAAGCCGACTGGCTTAACTATCGTACTTATATATCTTCTGCTATAGAACCCTACCAAGGCCCAGTCACTTCTGATGATCTTACTGAACAAATTGGCACTCTCACTACAGCAATCCAGCGCGCCTCTACACTCTATATCCCGCAATCTTCATCCGTTCCATATCGCCCCAAACTGCCACCTCATTATCTTGCTTTGGTTCGACGCTCTCGCCAATGCTATCGCGACTACCTTCGCACGCAAAATCCTGATGCACTTATACTTCATCACCAATTGCAGCGTACTGTCCGGAATTATCTCTCCGCCTATAAACAACGTCAGTGGATTAAAACATGCAATAGTCTAGCAGACACTTCACATCCAACAATCTATTGGAAACGTTTCAACGCTTTGTGTGGCAAAACCACTAAGACAACATATCCTCTCCTTGTTCATGATAAGCCGCTCCAATCAGATCTGGACATCACAAATGCCTTCGCTGACCATCTTCAAAGCATTTTTACACCATCAGTTTCCGATCATACTTACCGCACTCATCCTACTGCTCAAGTCAACACTGATTCACCTCAATTACAGCCCAACATCACTCAGACTCTTCCGCAGCATGTTCTCACTGTCCCCATTACACCTAATGAAATCACCGCTGTACTACGCCGCAAGAGAAACACTGCTCCAGGATTCGATGGCATCACTTATAGACATATTAAAGAATGTCCATTTGCTCTTCTCTCACTTCTTGCTCTTCTATACACCTTTATTCTCCGCACCGGTCTCTTTCCCACTGACTGGAAGGTTTCGAAAACACTCATGTTTCTCAAACCTAAAAACCACCGTCCGATGTTGCATCCTATAGGCCAATACAACTCACCTCCACCTTCAGTAAAATTTTCGAACGAATCCTGGTTAAAAGATTACACCCATACTTAAAACGATCATCATATCATTCCAACACATCAAGCTGGCTTTCGGCCCTCAAATTCAATTAACGACTAGCTCTTCGTCTTACATCACTTATCACCAATCACTATAACTCTATTCAGCCATCTTGTCTGGTTCTCTTCGACCTTGAAAAGGCGTTTGATAAAGTTTGGCACCTAGGGCTCATCTATAAACTTATCAAATTATGACTTCCTGTTGCATATATCCGGCTCATCTTTCATTTCCTTACCTGCCGTCTTGCCTATGTTGCCATCAATGATCAACCGTCACACCCGATCTTCTTGTTATCAGGCGTTCCACAGGGTTCGGCATTATCACCACTCCTCTATCTGCTTTTTGTCGCCGACTTTCCTGAACTACCTCCGCACGTCTCTTTATTCCAATACGCGATGATACTGCATTTCTTGCCCTCTGTCGCACAATAGCACAAATCAATCTTACTCTACAGGAAGCAATTAATCGTTTCACGGACTGGTGCCACACTTGGCAACTAACCATCAATACCGCCAAGACACAAGCCATCGTTTTCATTCCACCACGAAAACGTACGAAGGTCCATCGGAATCCTTCCACGCTATCCTTACAAGTCAATGACGTACCGTTACATCCTACCAAAACAGTTACCTATCTAGGCATCACATTCGACCACCACCTCACCTGGACACCACATCTCAACTCAGTCAAGGCAAAAGCATATAACAGACTTAATCTTCTGAAGCGTTTAAGAGGTACCACCTGGGATCTCTCTTCGAATCTTGTTCTTAACACCTACAAAGTCTTTCTTAGGCCAGTTCTTACGTACGGCTTTCCGGCTTGGATTTCCGCTTCTTCTTCCTACTATGACAAACTAGCCATTTTTGAACGACATGCTTTTCGTATTGCCTTCCGAATCACTCTGCCTAGTCCGACTCGTGATCTATATTCCTTGATATCATTTCCTACTCTCCGCTATCACCTTGAAGCACTCCGTTTAAAGTTCATCACTCAACGTTACACACATCATCAACCTCTTCTCTTTGACACAATGCATCACCTTGCACTTCACTCTGCTCCCGCTAGATACCATTATACCCCACTTCATCTTCTGTTTACATTATACTGCTACACCGTACCACCAGACCACCTCGATCGACAACTCCTTGACGAATATCGCCTGCATGTTCATCTCCCTCATATTTTTCCATCATTTTGTGCACAGTGATTTCATCATTACTAACAGGGCTCACCACGTTCTCATCAGCCTAGAGAAGCCCCTAGGCAGAAGATAACCGCATTTGTCTCTCTAACATTCCTTATGATATGTTGTGGCGTCAAGTGCACTTCATTTCATCTCTCATCTCCATCAGTGCTTATGATTTCTACTTTCTACTTTGTATCTTAGTTATACCCTACATTCGTCAGTTCTTTCCTTCTTGTTACTTGTTCTAAGTTCCTTCATTTACTGTATTATTTTTCGCTCTTATATATTATTAATTTAGATAGTTTGTAATTACCCGTTTCTTTATCCGTATTCTTTCATTTAATGTATTATTATTTTGTTATTTCGATAGTACTGTACAATGTATAGTTCCTTCTACCTCTGCTCTATGTTTATGATCGCAAAGATCATAAAGACCTATTAAGATGAAATAAAGTTATCAATAAAACAGCCTATAGCCCATCCATCCTTATCCAAACTCCTACTAGACCTATAACTTCCCTTCCCTAAAAGAGGGTGTAGCCCTCTGACAGGTTGCTAGCCTAAGGCTAGCCTTAAAAAAAAGTTATAAATCATCTTCTTCTAGGTCGATAGCAATATCGACCTCGTCAACTGTGACGTACCAAACGTCAGAACAGTTGCATTTTCGAATCCTTTCCCCACATCCTGGTCGAAGAAGCTCAAAACTGTGTGTAACCGCTGAGAGACTCATCAAGCCCAACTCAGCTGATACCAACGCAGTTGGAAAGCGTCTTCAGGCCCACCTAGACCACTATCCGAACGGGTGGTCTTCAAACCTGTAACCTAGACGACCTTCGCTATGGCTTCTGGACAAGGTACTGGTCATACTGGACTACCTCCTGTTGTTGCTCAGGGTCCTTCTCTGACGGCGGCCAAAATCGACAAACGAAAAGCCCGCCAAGAGTCAGAGCCAAGCAGTCGAACGTCTCACTCTATAACAGCTACTACATTTTCTGCAACACTTCAGATGACACCTCCAACCAAACGTCATCATACACTGAGTGAGTCCTCGTCGGAGTCTAACAATATGGATATCGAGATTCCTGGAAGATCATCTAAACCAGTAGTCCATTCTTTGCTTCTTACTAACTACGACGTTAAGTACCATGATTTAAAGCAGATTTACTTACGTCTACTAAAGTACGTGCCACGATCGGTTGTCAAACAGCTAATACCAACCAAGAACGGTATTATTATCCGATCGACAGATCCTAACATGGCAACCACTCTCCGTAACACCTACTCGTTCGAGATTTTTGGCACCTCACCAAACCTCCAAAAGCTTTCATCCAACCAGGCGAAGCAGCCTCCGCCTCCTCGCAAGCCTCCAGCTCTATCTGTTTTAATACGAGGAGTAGATCCCCAGTCCACGGATGCCGAGGTCGCTGACGAACTTAAGCTGGAAGGTCATTCAATCCTGAAATGCCTTCGCATAAAGAACGCATCCGGACCCATTTATATGGTCCGAGTTCTCACAGTCAAGAGACCGTGGATGACCTTAGCAATGGTGCTTACATATACCTGAAAAGACATCGCGTGGAACCGTTTCACTCACCTCCGCCTCTTCCTGTACGTTGTGAGCGATGTCAAGCTTATAACTCCCATCACACTAACGACTGCAGGAACCCTTTCAAATGCGGGTACTGTGCGGGTCCCCATTCTACCAAGTCTTGTCCCAATCTCAGTAATCCACCGCAATGCTCGACCTGCCCAGATCAGCATCCTACATACAGCTATAAATGTAAGGCTAAACCCGCTGCAGAGGTGCTAAAACCAGAGCTCACTGTCCCTATACGCATTCATAACACAGATTCTACTACTCCGCCTCCTAGTTCTGCAGAACAACCGATCACCATCGACAAATTTTTGTCATTTCTCACTGTCACCCTGCAGAACATACATCCATTTCTTCGTCAACATATCTTCCAACAAGTACAACTCGCTGCTAAAACTATCCTGCATGTCAACTTCATTGGCACTTACTCCAAAAACTACGCTCATTTTCATTCTACAGTCCATGAATCTGCAGTCTAAATTCTCTCCGCATCTCTTCTCATTATTTTTCATTATGGCAGTGCATTTTCTCTTTCTGAATATTCGATCTCTCAAAAAAAAACAAGCCTTTGTTTGAGCAGCTACTTCTGGAGGAACACGTTCATTGTTTTCTTCTCAACGAAACGTTTCTCACTCCTAAAATCTTATGCAAACTCTCACCCTATCACATTCTTCGACACGATAATACCATTCCCACCCGCCGTGCTAACGGTGGTGTAGCTATTGGTTTTCCACACTCTATTTCACAGAGTACACGCTACTGGCGATACATCTCTGCCTGAACACCTTATAGCTACTTTATATTTCAAACAATGCTACGTCACTGTTGCTACCATCTATATACGACCAGGTCATCCTATTCCGCTAAGTTTCTTTCAATATATTTCTGACAATTTTAGGACCTACATCATAATGGCCGACATCAATTACCATAGCCGCTCAGATAATCAAAAACGCACCTTTTGCCATTATATTCAGACTCAAACGACGGGATTTATTCATCCCATTCCTAAACCAACTCGACCGGCTTCGAATACAACTCCCGATATAGTGATAACATCACCCAATATTCTCTCCAAGCTCACTCTTTCTGTGCTTGATCCGCTTGGGAGCGATCATATCCCAATTAAAGCTACTCTTCAACATCCCGGTACACCTCAACCCGCTCCGCCTACAACTCCCCGCATAGTGGCTCGTTTCGACCGTGCCCGTTGGCCTAACTATAGGGAATACCTTTCCAACAGGTTAACACCTTTATCCGCTCCAACTTCAGAGTCTGAACTATACGACACTATTGATGAAATCACTGATAGTATTCATCAGGCGTCCTTGCAGTATATCCCTCAGAATACAATTGATCCCTATAGACCAAAACTACCGCCACAATACTTACCTTTAATACGTCGTTCCCGCCAACTTTATCGAGATTTCACTCGCACGGGCAATCTGGAATCGCTTCGTCAACATCGTCAATACCAAAGGGCAGTGCATAATTATCTCGTGGCATACAAAACCAGAAGCTGGATAAAAACCTGCAATACCCTCTCTGATACAGCACATCCAACTAAGTACTGGAAACGCTTTCATCAGCTCACCGGTAACACAACTCGCCTATCATATCCACTCATCCTCAATGATACGCCATTACACTCTGACGTGGACAAAGCCAATGCCTTCGCTGACCAACTTCAATGTGTCTTCACGCCTCTTGGACCTGCACTCTCAGCTCGCACTCATCCTACTGACCGGCTCAATCTCAACTCACCATCACTCCAACCTCATGTTGATCATCTTCTACCCGACAATTCACCATTGACAGCTCCTGTTACCGTCACCGAAATTACTACCACCGTCGCTCGTAGAAGCACCACCGCTCCCGGGCTAGATTCTATTACGTATCGCCATATCAAAGAAGGGCCATACATCCTCCATTATCTTCTGTCTCTCATCTGCACGTTCATCCTCCGTACTGGTTTCATCCCCAACGACTATAAAACATCTAAAACTTTAATGTTTCTGAAACCGAACAAACCAGCTTCATCTGTGTCTTCTTATCGCCCAATTCAACTCACCCTTGTTTTCAGTAAGATACTCGAACGCATACTTGTCTCTCGCCTACACACCCATCTCGCTGATCACAACCTCATTCCCTTTCATCAGGCCGGATTCCGTCCGAATTACAGCATTAATGATCAACTACTCCGCCTGACTACATACATCACTGCCCAGTTTAATCAATCGAAGCCTTCCTGTCTTGTCCTTTTCGATTTAGAAAAGGCTTTCGATAAAGTTTGGCATCTTGGCCTTCTCTATAAACTATTTTCATTTCGACTACCAATGTGTTATATTCGCTTCATTTACCATTTTCTCTCAAGTCGCCTCACCTACGTTTCCATTAATAATGTTCACTCTCACCCTGTATTTATCCATTCTGGTGTTTCTCAAGGCTCGGCTCTGTCTCCGCTTCTTTACTTACTCTATGTAGCTGACTTCCCTACTCTCCATCCAAATGTCAGCCTTTTTCAATATGCGGATGATACGGCTTTTCTGGCAACGGCCAATACCATTCAACGCATCAACCACATTCTTCAAACTGCCATCGATGCTTTCCTTCAGTGGTGTGATACGTGGCCCCTCAAGCTTAACGCCAATAAAACTCAAGCCATTATCTTCCTACCACCAGGCAAACGCAGTCGGGTCCATCGCAATCCCTCCAACCTCAGCATTGAGATTGCAGGTACTCCACTTGCTGCTAGTCCCACAGTCACGTACCTGGGCATCATCTTCGATTCACATCTGAAATGGTCTGCTCATCTGAAAAGTCTTGCTCTGAAAGCGACCAACCGACTGAACTTACTTCGACGCCTAACTGGGACTACCTGGGGACTGAAACCTAAAATCCTACTTAACACCTACAAGGCATTTTTACGTCCTGTTTTGACTTATGGCTTTACAGCCTGGCTTTCCGCACCCGAGGCATACTACCGCCGACTCCAAATTCTTGAGCGCCACGCCCTACGCCTTGCCTTCCGAATTAAATTACCCAGCCCTACCCGGGACTTATATGACAGAACACCTTTTCCCCACATTCTCTATCACCTAGAAGACCTCAGACTCAGGTACATTACAAAGCGATTCCAGACTCACCATCCATTGCTCTTTGATGCTATGCACCACGAAGCCACTCTCCGCAAACCATCAACAATTCTCCGGCATTCTCCACTCTCTCTGCTCTTTACTCTGTTCCACTACGTTCTCCCACCAAATAGTCCAGACTTTCTACTTCTTGAAGACTTCCTCATTGCACTCCCCCCACCCTTCATCACTCCATCTCATGTTGCACAGTGACTTCCCTGCACTAACAGGACTCCCTTCGTCTCCATTGTGTCCAGAGCAGCCCCTGGACAGAAGATAACACTCATTCGTCTCTCTAACCCTCTTTTCTGTATTGTGTTGTGATGTCAAGTGCACCTCATAGTTTCATTTTCATTTTCACTGATGCTCTGCTCTCTCCAATCTCATGATGAATTACTCGCCAGTGTACATTTCCTTTTCCAGACCTGATGATTATGGTTAAAGGCCATAATGTCCTCTCATGATAATGAAGTTAAGATATAATAAAGTTAATAAAATCTCCTTTGCCTGACGACAATAGCCTAACACCTAAAGTTTCTGTCAACACCGCATCCCAAATAAAGGGCGTAACCCTTTGGGTGGGTGCTAGCTGCGGCTAGCAAAAAAAAAGGTTATAAATCTTCGACCTCATTTTAGTACGCTGGATCAACTATTACGACTATCCACTGCTATTTATAATCAATACAACACAGGTTTTCCTTCTTGTCTGGTAGCCTTTGATCTAGAGAAAGCATTCGATAAAGTCTGGCACCCTGGTTTACTTTACAAACTCCATAACTATCTCCTACCATCATCATATATCAGGTTCATACATTCCTTCTTATTAGGGAGGCTGGCATATATCTCTATTAACGGAACACTCTCTCATCCGATCTTCCTACAATCCGGCGTTCCTCAAGGTTCCTCACTGTCTCCTCTATTATACTTATTGTATGTTGCCGACCTTGTTGTCCCACATAACATAACCATATTTCAGTTTGCTGACGACACCGCCTTCTTCACGGCGGCCCGCACAGTGCAATCAATCAGTAAAACCATGCAAACGGCAATTGACGCATTCGTTCACTGGTGTAATATATGGCGGTTAAGTATTAATTCTACGAAAACTCAGGCTATTGTTTTCCTGCCACGTAGACGCCGTTCACGAATATACCGAAATCCAAGTCGATTAAACCTTCACGTAGATAATACACCTGTACTGGCGTCAAATACTCTGACTTATCTTGGTGTCATATTTGACGCCAAACTTACCTGGAATCCACATCTCACCAAGATCGTACGCCAAGCACAAAATCGGCTCAACCTACTCAAGCGCTTAGTTGGTACAACCTGGGGGCTAAAAGCTTTAACAGTACTTAATACTTACAAGGCCTTTATGCGCAGCACATTAACATATGGACACACTGCCTGGACATCCGCCCCGCCAAAATTTTATCAGAAATTGGAAATCCTAGAACGTCATGCTCTACGCCTAGCGCATCGCATCACCTTACTGCATCCGACACGGTTACTTTACGAGCTGATTGATTTTCCACCTTTATTGCATCATCTCGAACAGCTTCGTACTTGGTACGTTTGCAAGCGAATTGACCAGCAGCATCCCTTGTTACTTGATATCCTACGGTACGATCGGGATCACGACGCACCTTCAACTTACGTCGATACTCCTCTCCAGCATTTCATGACTTTCTATCATTTATAACTAGATGATGCTGCAGTGGATCCCGAAATCTTTCACATCTATGAACCACGTGAGCTCTCATCATTCATCTACCCATAATATGCACCGTAACTACCTATTAACATGGGCTTCTTCTATTTCCATCAGTTCCTGAATCGCCCCAGGACCAGAGGATAACTTGCATTCGTCAGTACTAACATAACCCTGTGTGTGGCGTTCAGAGCACTGCATTCCATCTTCATCTACTTCTCTGCCCACTGCATCCTGCACTACAATCATACAGTTTTGCTTCGCCATAATTCATCACGACATGCTAATAAATGTATTATTTTCTACAGTATTTTTGTGCCACACTTGGCCTCCCATCATATTATGTTTGATTTTCATTATATGTTATATTTCACCCTTCAATCACCTCTCTGTATGTAGGTGTTCTCAATAAATGAATAAATATTAAATATGTACAACTCATAGACCAACCACATTAAAGTGCAATCAACCTTTCTATTCATGAAGCACTTACCCGAAGAAAGGGCAAAACCCTTTAAACGGGACGACGGACAAAAAAAAGTTATAAATCAATACTTTTCCAGAGGTTTTGCCTCTGAAGCGCCACCTACCAAGAACGGTGACGATTTTTGTGAAAACCTTCCTACTCCTGATCCTGGGCTTTTCTCCGCGTTATTACAGGACACTGTTCATCAGACTTATCTCAGGCAAGGGTGTACAGTGTCACTGCATTAATAGGGGAACTGTCTTACCTGGACTACTATCCAAACGGGTAGTCCGCCCTTGCTATCATATCACTACACTACATCTTATCATTACACACAATATCGTATTGCTTTTGTTATCTGGGTATTGTCCCACCGGATAGACTTCATTATGGCGGATCCTGGCACAAAACCTGGCAAACGAAATATCGGTCGACATCAAAATCTTCCTTCTGTGGTTGATGGACCTTTTGTTTGTCCCACCAAGGTGGAGCTACGGAAGGGGCCTTCAAAATCACAACCAAGCTCTTCAGGCTCCCGCCAACGAAGAGATTCTCAGACTTCTGGCGCATCTATTGAATCTTCTACCTCAGTTCGCTCCAGGTCGCCTCAATCCAAGCCAAGTTACGCTACCCGTGTACAAGACTCACCGCCAAAGAACAAGCAACATACTGAGCATTCTGATACTGATACTATGGATACAGGCGCTCCAAGAGTTTCTGCTTCTTCACCTGTTCCGACATCATTTTCTATCCTCCTCCGCAACTACGACACCGAGTTTTCCCATGAGAAATTCGTTGCTCTTCAACTGAGAAAATATCTTCCACGTGCTTCCATCAAAAAAATTGTGCACACCAGAAATGGGTACATTCTAAAAACAACAGATCCTGATCTCTACAAGACTATCCGCAACAAAGTCCCTATAGATATTTTTGGGGCACAAGCAGAGATCACCCATCTCACACCTTCAACCCGCAAGCAACCCCCTCCACCTCGGAGGCCAGCTCTTCTCTCTATTGTCATCCGTAGAGTACACCCGTCTTACACAGACGAGGAAGTTCTTGAAGAACTAAAATTTGAAGGATACACCATCTCTAAGGCACTTAGAATCCGAAACGACCGTGGGCCAACCTTCATGGTTCGCATTCTTACACCCCATCAAGACACAATAGACGATTTGCTTGCTCATGGGGCTCTCATCTACAATCGAAAACATCGCGTCGAACCCTCACGTTCAATGGCACCGCTTCCAGTTCGCTGCGAACGCTGTCAGGCCTACAATACTCATAGTACAGCTGAGTGCAAAAATGAGTTCAAATGCGGTTACTGTGCAGGACCACACTCAACCAGATTATGTACAAATTTACATCAGCCAGCACAATGTTCTACAATGTCCTGACAGCCATCCTACCTACAGTTATAAATGTAAAGCAAAACCGGAACCGACGCCGCAGCACCCTGAATTGGTCGTACCGCTACGTATAACATCCAATGTTCCCACCAATCCGCCCACAGTCGAAACTCGAGTCACAGTAAATCAAATGCTCACCTTTCTTACGCTCGCACTGCAAAACATCCACCCTTTTATCCGGCGACACATCTTACAGCAAATCACCCTTGCAGCCAAAGCAACCTTTCATATTCACTTCACGGTAACATATTCTGGGAACACAGTCCATTTTCATGCATCTCCAACCAATCAAACCGGTTAATCCCTACTTCATCATGGCTCTACATTTTCTCTTTTTAAACATCCAATCCTTTTCGAAAAACAAACTTCTGTTTGAAGCCCTGCTCCACGAGGAACATATTACAGTCTTTCTACTCAATGAAACATTCCTCACAAAATCAACTACATGTCGCCTACCAGGGTATACCATCTTACGCGCAGACAATGTCCTGCCAGCACAGCGTGCTAATGGGGGCGTAGCAGTTGGTTTCTCTCCGCATTTACCTTATCGCCAACATGATTATTCGATTGCCGCTTTACCGGAACACATCATTGTCACTCTGTATTTTAAATCTCTTATTATCACCATCGCTACAATCTACATACGGCCTGGCCATCCCCTCCCACTACACCTTGTACAGCATATTTCTAACACTTATCGGCACTATATTATCATGGCAGATTTCAATATGCACAGTCGTACGCAACACGATCGTACTAACCTTGAAGCTTTTATCACCACAAACACCACTGGCACCATCCATCATCTGCCCAAACCTACGCGACCAGAGTCTAACACAACACCAGACATCGTTATCACATCTAGCACTCTTCTAACTCACAGCTCTATTGCAGTACTTGATACTCTAGGTAGTGATCATGCTCCTATTAAACTCACCATAAATCTCAACTCTACGGCATCCCCTCGCTTGCAAATGTCTTCCCGAACCTCCTATCGTTTTGACAAAGCTAACTGGGTCTCTTATCGGTCCTACCTTACTCATCACACCGAGCACCTTTCATCCCCCACTACGGAAGACGATCTCTACACCACGGTCAATACACTCACAAATACTATCCAGGAAGCTAGCACTCTTTATATACCTACCAGTAAAAATATCCCCTATAAACCTCGCTTGCCCCCACATTATCTGACCATGATCTCACGTTCTCGCCAACTTTATAGAGACTACATTCGTACTAGAAATCCTGAAGCTTTACGCCATCATCAGCAGCTTCAGAGAACTATGCATAACTACATTCAAGCCTATAAACTTAGATGTTGGGTTAAAACCTGTAATAATCTGTCTACCACTAGCCACCCTACCAAATACTGGAAAAAGTTTAATTCTTTATGCGGAAAGTTTACAAAAACTCCATACCCCATTCTGATCAGCAACTCCGCTGCTCACACTGATACGGAGAAAGCAAATGCTTTCGCAGATCATTTGCAGAGCATCTTCACGCCACCACCACCTGTGAATACACCCCATATTGCTGATAGAGCCGACACTTCTCCACTTTTGCAACCTAACCATCTACATGAACTCGCCATCAATCAACCTGTCACAGCACCTATCACTGTATAAGAGATCACCGATACCATCAAATATAAACGAAACACAGCGCCTGGCCTTGATAACGTAACTTATCGCCAGATCAGGGAGTGTCCACCTACACTACTCATCCTTATCGCCAATATCTTCACGTTCATACTACGTACAGGTTACTTCCCTCTATCCTGGAAAACATCTAAGACCCTTATTTTCCCAAAACCACATAAGCCTCCTCACGAGATCTCTTCGTACAGACCGATCCAGCTCACAAGCACATTCAGTAAAATCCTTAAACGCATCCTCGTTAAACGTCTTCATATTTGCCTAAATAGCAGAAACATAATACCTCTCACTCAAGCAGGTTTTCGCCCTTCTTTCTCGATAAACGATCAACTTTTACGACTCACAAGCCTTATCACTACACACTATGACAGAGTGAAACCATCATGTCTGGTGTTATTCGATCTCGAGAAAGCTTTCGATAAAGTGTGGCATCTCGGACTTATTCATAAACTAATCAGGCTTCAACTTCCTATATCATACATACGGCTTATCTTTAACTTTCTCTCTGGGCGTCTCACTTACGTTGCCATAAACGACCATCTGTCTCACCCGATCTTCTTACTCTCAGGAGTTCCACAAGGATCCGCACTTTCACCTCTATTATACATTCTGTTCGTTGCTGACATGCCACGTCTTCCAGATAAAGTCTATTCTTTTCAGTATGCAGATGACACCGCTTTTCTTGCACTAGGAACATCTATCCAGCATATCAACAACGTCTTACAAACAGCCATCACTGACTTCTGCCTTTGGTGTCGACATTGGAAACTTACCATGAATGCTACTAAAACTCAGGCCATCCCCTTTATTCCGCCAAAGAAAACTACCAAAGTCCGCCGAAATCCACGTTGCCTATCTCTCTATGTGGACAACGTTCCATTGCTAGCTACAAACACAGTCACTTACTTAGGCATCACGTATGAGAAACATCTTACCTGGACGCCCCACCTTAAAACAATCTTAACAAAAGCTTACAATCGCCTGAATTTGCTTAAACGTCTCGCAGGAACGACATGGGGTCTACAAGCACATACAGTCTTAAACACTTATAAAGTCTTTCTCCGCCCTACTCTAACATATGGTTTCACAGCTTGGATTGCCGCATCAGAAAAATTCTATCACAAACTTCTTATCCTTGAACGCCACGCCTTCCGCATAGCTTATCGTATCAAATTACCTAGCCCAACACAGGAACTCTATCAGCGCATTACTTTTCCTGCCTTGCAGTACTACCTCGAAACTCTTCGACTGTCATACATACGTCGCCGTTTTCAAACCCAACATCCTTTACTTTTCGAGACTATGCACTACATAGCACTACATCCCGCACCCACCCGGTATTTTCACACTCCATTATCTCTTCTTTTTACATTGTATCATTACACGCTTCCTCCCGAAGACCCCTCCCTGTTCTTGCTAACTGATTACAACACTCATGCTCATTTGCCACTCATTTTTCCATCATTTCACGCACAGTAAATTCTTCATACTAACCTGGGTCCATTACGTCTCTCATCATAGCCTAGAGTCCCCCTAGGCAAGAAGATAACAGCATCTGTCTGCTAATATTTTCCTATGTGTTGTCCTGTGCTTGCACCTCATCTCATCACTCACCACCATTAATCATTCTGCTATAATACCACGAACAATCACTTTATGTTTTCCTCACATTTATATTCCCGTATTGTTTATATAATGTTTCTCATTTATTGTTATTATTATTCTTTTCATATTTCTACTTTGATTTTCATAACAGCTATATATGTTATTTCTTTTGTGTCTATATTTATGTATACCTTTAAACCTAATGTTAAGGAGCGAAAAGTTCCTTAAATCCTTTACTACTATGAATAAAGTCTCTTAAAGCACTTAGACCAACCACAAACCTTATACTCCTCTGTCTCGTAACATCACTTCCCTAAAAGAGGGCGTAACCCTCTCAGAGGTAGCTAGCCTTTCGCTAGCAATATTAAAAAAAAAGTTATAAATCACGAACGGGCCACCTGGAATCTCTAACCAGGTAAAAAAAATAGGGTATCCGTAGCTGGCGGAGAAAAATAAGCAAGTCCCTTAGTGTGTCCATTCCCACTAGTGAACTGAAATCGCGATCTTCTCATATACGGTTGGATTACTTGCCTCTTTGAGGTTGAGAAAACAACCGTCGAATTGATTATAATCCTCCACGGAGGTAAACAGACGTACTCGATTCTAAGTTGACGACCTTGCTATTTCTTTGGCTTTTCGATTTACTGGATTCTCTCCTCTTAGGAGGCGGAGCTACTGGAAATCAGTTTTGTGCTGTTTATCGCTTTATCTTCTAACCGCTTATTATTACTCAATTTTCGACAAGGCAGTACTTAAGTAGTTTTTCTAATGCCGGGTTCTGATCCGCCGGACCGTCGAGTTGAAAGACATAAACTACCGCCAACTGTTATGGGTCCACCAATAGATCGCCCACGGGCGCGTGCACGTACAGCATCTCACTCATCTACCTGTAGCCTCTCACCAACTCGCGAACCAAACAGAGACCGTTCACGCTCACCTAAAAAGCTTAGATATACTGATGCTTTGCGCAGTCCTTCTAGAACCAGTACAGCCAGCATCCAACTTCAATCTACGCCATCTGCTTCAGAAGATGCTATGGACATTGTTCCTACTCTAATTTTTACAATTTTATTTACTAATCTTCCTACTGAGCTCATGGACGTCAAAAAGTTTTATCAAAAACTCATTCGATACTGTTCTAGACTGGATCTCCAACAATTAAACAAGACCTCTAACGGAATCATCCTAAAAACAAAGAACCCCGATCTTTATAAGCATCTCATCTATAAAGTGGGACCAGCAATGTTTGGCGTTAACACGAAAATTCAACTCCATAAAAGTCCTCATATCAAAACACCACCTCCGCCTCGGCGTACTCCGTTACTCTCTGTAGTTATCCGGGGAGTTGATCCTACCTATACCGAACAAGACATACTAGAGGAACTAAAGCAAGATGGGATTCAACCTACTAGAGCTCTCCGTATTAAGAATGCTAATGGCCCTACATACATGATCAGACTACTAACAGATGATCCAGCACTGGTAGACGATCTTCTAAATAACGGTGTCTACATCTACCGTTGCCACCATCGGGTGGAGCCTTCGCGCACGCCCCCGCCTCTTTCACTACGGTGCGAAAATTGCTTAACTTATAATGCGCATCCAACGAACAAATGCACAAATCCTTTCGTCTGCTCCCACTGCAAAGGAGATCATAAAATAAAGGAGTGTCCTAAGCTCAACGAACCCTCCAGATGTTACACTTGCGACGGGGAACATCCAACTTACTCCTACAAGTGTAAGGGCAAACCTAAACCACTTCCAGATAAGCCCGAGACTGTTGTACCTCTACGTATCCATGTGTCATCACGTCCGACTAGTACCACAGCGACCACACAAACATCTTACTTACCACCACCTACTGTGGAAAGTATTTTGAAGTTCATCACTATCGTTCTTCAAAATGCCTTTCCTTTCCAGCGTGAGGCTATTCTAAATCATGCAACCAAAGCCGCCTTCGATATATTCCAGCTCCACATGGCGGCTACATATTCCGGCCTGTCTACCTACTTCCATTTTCATACAGACACCCATCATGAATAGTACAGGTCAGAGAAGGAAGACTATTACATTGCCTTTCTGCAATATTCGTTCGCTACCTACCAACCGAGTTCTCCTAGAAACTTTAGCAACTCATCACAATGCAGATAGCATCCTTCTTAATGAAACCTTTCTAAAACAATCTCACCGCTTCTATCTTCCACGTTACCATCTCATACGCTCTGATCTGCCACAAAACATCGCACGTGGTGGTGCAGCAATAGCCGTTAAGTATTCTATTCCACGGCGCCATATCATACCACCTTCTCCCGGGCAATATCTCGAACACGTCATACAGACGCTCTATTTTTCAGCTACTACTATTACCATCGCCACCATCTATGTTCGATCTACACAGCCACTTCCGTATCGTTTTCTGACGTACTTAGATCTAAACTTTAAAACATACATCTTCTTAGCAGACATCAACTACCATTCTCGTACTGCAGCTCAGAAACAACGGTTTCATGATTTCCTCCAAACTACTCATAGTTCTTTACTGCAGCTTCCGCATCCTACTCGTCCGGAAAGCGACACTAGTCCCAACGTGGCAATCATCTCCAATAATCTGTTACCACTTACTACGATAGATGTCCTTGGTTCCATAGGTAGTGATCATCTCCCAATACTTCTCTCTATAACTCCACGTCTGAAATCCACTGCATCTGCGTCACCACGCACACCCAGGTATAACTTTAGCAAAGCTCGGTGGGATCAGTACAGCACTTATATTACCGAAAATCCTGCAGCTACTCTCACAACAGTTGCATCTATTGAAACACTCTCACATACTCTGACTGACATAGTCTCTCACGCTACGGATTTCGCAGTTCCTAAATGTGCCAACAACTTATCTAGACCCCGTTTACCAGCACGCGCCCTCGATCTTCTCCGGCGCTCACACGAGTATTTAACAGAGTTTCGTCGCACACATGACCACCGATTTCTTCTTCTGCATCGTCAATTCCAACGAACGGTACAGAGCTACATAGTAGCCCGCAAACGACTAGACTGGCGTGCGTCATGTAATGCTTTACGCCAAGAAACAAATCCTACTAAATTCTGGAATACCTTTAAACGTCTAACATTTCAGAAACAGGGCCCACAATACCCCATCATTTGTGCTGGCCAAGTACCAACGACGGATGCAGAAAAGGCAACTGCTTTCGCAACGTATCTTGAGGGAGTCTTCACTCCACACACTACTCCTTTGTTCACTTGTCCTACAGATACCCATATCTCACACGCTGGTTCTCTAGTGCAGCCATCGTTTCAACCTAATTTCAACTATCACCTTGATCCCACAAATCAGCTCACTGCTCCAATAACATCAGATGATATTACAGCTGTTCTTAAATGCCGTCGCAACACAGCTCCGGGGGCAGACTCAATTACATATCGTCAACTGCTTAGGGCACCTGTGGCGTTTCTAGTCTTACTTGCTTCTTTGTATACAACTATTTTATCTACAGGCTATTTTCCAACTAAATGGAAACTGGCTAAAATTGTGGTTTTTCTCAAACCTCGCAAAGATCCAACTGCTGTGTCATCCTACAGACCCATTAGCCTTACTAACGTGTTTAGCAAGACACTAGAACGCATTATGGTAAAACGGCTACATCACTATCTACAACTCACGAACAAACTCCCAACTATTCAAGCTAGATTCCGTCCACTCTATAGCACTGCTGACCAATTACTCAAACTTTCCACACTACTAGTCAACCATTTTAATAAGCGTTTACCATCTGTTTTGATCTCCTTTGATATAGAACGGGCGTTCGATACTGTTTGGCATGATGGGTTAATTTATAAACTCAAACGTCTGCTTCCTCACAGCTATGTCCGATTAATAGCCAATTTTCTACATCACCGCCAGGCTTTCGTTCAGATCAACAGGGCAAAGTCACACATCTTTCAACTCCGCGCCGGTGTGCCCCAAGGATCTGTATTATCTCCTCTATTATATATTCTTTATGTAGCCGACATGCCTCAACCTCCGCCCCCGCTATATGCCTTACAATTTGCTGATGATACCGCTTATTTAGCATTGGGATCTTCTGTGGATCGCATTAATCAACTCCTACAACCAGCTTTGGACAAACTAGTTACATGGTGCCTGAAATGGAAGCTCAAGCTGAATTCAACTAAGACTCAAATAACTCTCTTTGGGCTCAAACGCAATAAATACTGTAACAGTCGCAACCCGGAACGTCTACATTTAACTCTTTTTGACTCTCCAATCCCAATTCAAAACAGTCTCAAATATCTGGGTGTAATATTCGACAAACATCTTACTTGGAAGCCTCATCTGAAACAATTAGAAGCTAATATCCGGCGCCGTTTGAACCTTTTACGAAATCTTAAAGGCACCACTTGGGGTCTTAATACAAAACTACTACTGCTAACATATAAAGTCTTTGTACGCCCAGCACTCACATATGGACATCTTGCCTGGTTATCAGCAGCACCAACTTACTATGAGCGTCTGAAAGTTCTCGAAAGACATGCCTTACGTCTGGCCTACTCTCTCGCTTTCGATACTCCCACTGCTGAAATATATCTTCGTGCGCAATTTCCAACCATTTTGCCACACCTCCACCGTCTACGCCAACGCTACATAGCGACACGAATCCAATTGGCACATCCCATCGTCCATGAGCTCTTAGCCCAAGTTTCGGCTGTACCACGCTATGCCTACCCACCACTAGATCATCTCTTAGAAATATACGAAAGTACCGAAGCCATAGATCAGTATAATCCTGACCGCCGTATCTACCACAAAAATCCACATATATATTGCCCATAACCTCCGTACATGTGCTCAAGAAACATTTTAACACAATAGCCACTTCTGACACATTGTCATCAACTTGATTTTGCTATTAGTTCCCTACTTCAATCCACATTATTATATAGCCTGAAATCATTCTCCATGTCGTATAAATCAAAACAGTTGAAAATATCTCTGGCCACAGAGAAGGTGTTGCCTTCTACGGCCCTCCATCCATTGGACTCTTGTTAAAAAAAGTTTTAAATCACAGATCATACACTTTCCCAGAGCTTGCTCTGAAGCGCCACTGAGAGAACAGTGACGAGTTTTGGAAATAACCTTCCTTTTCCTGATCCTGAGCTTTTTCCCTGTCTCTTTTGCGCGAACCGTCTGTCAGACTGATCAAGCCAAGGGCAGCCGGTTCTACAGATCGAGGCAGGGGACCTGCTCCCCCTGGACAACTATCCGAACGGGTTGTCCCACCTACTCATCAACACATACCGTTATCCATCTTCTCGAGTAAAGTTCAGCTCTCGTGACAACAGCTCGTTATTTGCGATGGCAGACCCAGGCTCAGGCAGTGGAGCATCCTTAGAAAGTCGACATGGAGGCTTACCACCAGTCTTCGTTAGCCCACCTGCTATCTCCACGAAGGTGGAGAAGCGGAAGGACTATGCTGAGAGACAAAGACGAGCTTCTGAACGCTCAACCGCCTCCACTACATCAGCCTGTGCTAGATCTCGATCTCCACGGAGCCAACCCAGGTACTCTGATAGGGTCAAAAACTCGCCTCCTGCTAAGAAACACCATATCGATGTTTCAGAATCATCTGACATGGAAGCCGACGTTTCACCGACAGCACGTCGATCATCAACATCTATTTATCCTGTTTCTTCTTCATCTCACTGCTTTTTGCTTCAAAACTTTGACGCTAAATTCACCAATGAAAAATTCATCATCCTTCAACTTCGAAAATACCTGCCAAGCATTCCACTCACTGAAGTTGTTAAAACCCGAAATGGATTTATCTTCAAATCATCCGATGCTAAGTTCTTATCTGCAGTCCGTAATAAAGCCTCGTTCGAGATTTTCGGAAAAAATGCTACACTTGTCTCCTTGAACGCTACTCGTCGTAAGATACCACCTCCTCCAAAACGTTCTCCGATGTTATCTGTAGTCATCAGGGGAGTCGATCCATCATATTCTGATGATGAAATACACGAGGAATTGCGCAACGAGGGGCACACCATTGATAAAATTATTCGCATTCGTAATAACACTGGACCTACTTACATGGTGCGTGTCCTAACCATATCTCAAGAGACAATCGACCATCTGCGTACTCATGGTGCCTTCATTTACAAGCGCAAACATCGCGTTGAACCCTCTCGATCGTCTATGCTATTGCCATTACGATGCGAAAAATGTCAAACGTACAACAATCATGCAACAGCGCAGTGTACAAACCCCACTGTATGTGGGTATTGCTCTGGCCCCCATTTAACTCATCTTTGCCCTAATATGAACCTTCCACCTCAATGTTCTGCGTGCGCGGAGCGCCACCCTACATATAGTTTTAAATGTAAACGCAAACCATCACCAGACCAAACACACCCAGAGTTAGTAGTCCCATTACGTACTCAGTCTACCTCCACCTCCACCAACACAGAAACTTCAGTAAATGATCCAGTCACCGTTGGTAAACTGTTGGAATTTCTCACATTAACCCTGCAGAATATTCATCCTTTCCATCGTCCACACATCCTTCAGCAACTCACTCTTGCCGCTAAAGCCACTTTTCATGTAGCTCTGTATGCCACTTACTCAAACAATTATGTTCACTTCCATACTACACCACTCGAAACATCTGTTTAATATCTTGGTCGTCATGGATATCAGCTTTCTGTTTCTCAATATTCGATCAATCACCAAGAATAAAACTCTTTTTCAAGCACTCCTACAAGAAGAACACATCACTGCTTTTCTTCTGAATGAAACTTTTTTGACACAGTCCATGCAATGCAGATTTCCTAACTACACGTTGCTTCGCCATGATAACATGGCACCAGCGTTAAGAGCGAACGGTGGAGTTGCTATGGGCTTTCGCCATAATCTACCATTCAGACAGCATAGCTGTCTTGCACTAGCCTTACCAGAGCATATCGTAGCTACCTTGTATTTTAAATCCATCGCTCTTACTTTCGCTACCAGCTACGTCAGACCCGGCACTCCAATTCCGTTAGATTTTTTCACTCACATCTCTAATAACTTCAAACATTTTATCATCCTCGCAGACGTAAATTTTCATAGTCGCTCTGCTCATGAACGCACCCAATTTCAAGATCATATAGTATCTCACACTTCAGGAATTCTTCTCGACCTTCCTTCGCCAACACGTCCAGTTTCCAATACCACACCCGATATTGCAATTACATCCAATACAATAGTTACACGTTGTACCGTGGCAGTCTTAGACTTACTAGGTAGTGATCACGCTCCCATTAAAATCACATATCATACTGGTCTCGTCCCTTCACAAGCAGCATCATCACCTCATCTCACACCACGCTATGATAAAGCAGATTGGGACAATTATCGCACTTACATCTCTTCTACCATCGACCATTATCGTTCACCAACTACTCCTGACGAGCTTTCGACGCACGTCACCACTATAACCAATGCTATTCAGCAAGCTTCAGCTCTATACATTCCACAAACTGAATCAGTACCTTATCGACCTAAACTACCACCTCACTATCTCGCTATGATCCGTCGTTCTCGTCAGTGATATCGGGAATACCTGCACACTCGAAACCCTGATACCTTACGTCTTCACCATGAACTCCAGAGAACTGTTCGCAACTATATTACCGCTTATGAGCAACGCCAATGGATCAAAACATGTAATCATCTTTCTGAAACATCGCATCCCACGCTCTACTGGAAACGCTTTAATGCACTCTGTGGAAAAATCACTAAGACTCCTTACCCCCTTCTACTGAATAATACAGCCATTCATTCCGACCAGGATAAAGCGAACGCTTTCGCCAATTATCTTCAAGCTATCTTTACACCATCTCCACCTGATCATATGTTCCACCCTCACCCTGCTGAGGCAGTAAATACTCAATCTAAATCACTTCAACCTGCTGACTCATAGACTTCCTGAACATGTTCTCACTGCTCCGATTACAGTCGAAGAAATTACTTCTGTTGTCCGGCGAAAACGCAACACAGCTCCAGGATTCGATCGTATAACCTATCGCCATATTAAAGAAAGCCCCATCACACTACTCCTACTTCTATCACTAATATACACCTTCATACTTCGCACTGGCTTTTTTCCGATAGATTGGAAGGTATCAAAAACTCTTATGTTTCCAAAACCGAATAAACCACCATCCGACACTTCATCCTACAGACCGATTCAGTTAACCTCAAATTTCAGCAAGATTTTCCAACGCATTCTCGTCAAACGCTTACATCCATACCTAACACATCGAAACATTATTCCCTCTCATCAGGCTGGTTTTCGACCTTCCTATTCAATAAATGACCAATTACTCCGCCTTTCTACACTTATTACGAATCATTATAACTCCGTTCAACCGTCATGACTGGTTCTCTTTGATCTTGAAAAAGCCTTTGATAAAGTTTGGCATTTGGCACTTATCTATAAACTCATTAAACTCAAACTTCCTATCACAATCATCCGCCTCATCTATCATTTTCTCGTCTGCCGTTTGTCTTATGTCGCTATCAATGATGCACTCTCTCATCCTATTTTTCTACTGTGCGGTGTGCCACAAGGATCTGCCTTATCACCATTATTGTATGTTCTCTTTGTCGCAGATTTTCCCGAATTACCTCCTAATGTACACCTGTTACAATATGCGGACGACACAGCTTTTCTGGCACTCTGCCGAACTATCCAACAAATCAATGTCTGTCTTCAGGAAGCTATTAATCGCTTCATAGCCTGGTGTCGCACATGGAATTTGACAATAAATGCTGCCAAAACCCAAACTATAGTATTTATTCCGCCAGGCAAACGCACCAAAGTTCATCGCAACCCTTCTTTACTTTCTCTTACAGTTAACCAGGTTCCCCTCCGGCCTTCAAAAACAGTAACCTATCTTGGGATAGTTTTTGACCACCGTCTGACTTGGACCCCACATCTCAAATCAGTGACAACCAAAGT
This sequence comes from Thermobia domestica, assembly GCF_964235325.1. NCBI lineage: Eukaryota > Metazoa > Arthropoda > Insecta > Zygentoma > Lepismatidae > Thermobia > Thermobia domestica. The sequence continues at coordinate 36,760,704 of NC_137467.1, forward strand.
ACGAAACAGACTTAATTTATTGAAACGTCTCACCGGCACTACCTGGGGTCTATCTCCAAGTATAGTCCTTAATACTTACAAAGTTTTCCTCCGACCAGTCATCACATATGGTTTTCCAGCTTGGATCTCCGCTCCACTATCCTATTATAAGCAACTTGATATTTTCGAACGGCATGCCTTCCGCCTTGCCTTTCGCATATTTCTACCTAGTCCTACTCGTGACCTGTATTCACTAATCACATTTCCTATTCTCAAATTTCACCTGGAGACACTCCGTCAAAGATTTATCACCACACGTTACACTCAACATCATCCTCTTCTTTTCGCCACTATGCACTATCTTGCTCTCCATCCCACCCGACCCGGATATTAGTACACACCGTTACACTTACTTTACACCCTTTATTGCTACTCGCTTCCCCCTGATCACCTAGACCTCACACTTCTGGAAGATTATCGTCTGCATGCTCATCTACCTCATGTTTTTCCTTCATATAGTGCACAGTAAATCCTCTTGCAACTAACAGGGCTCCTTCTGTCTTCATTAGCCTAGCGTCGCCCCTAGGCAGAAGATAACTGCATTCGTCTTCATAACATCTCCCTTGTGTTGTCCTGTGCTTGCACCTCATCTCATCTTTCACGTTCATCCTTTTATCATGATTTAACATAATATCATTGAAGCTTACGTACGTCCTTTCTCTGCCACTATATCCATTCGTCATCCATGATCTATGCCTGTATCTCCATACAGATATCTTCATATTTTCCATTATCTATTATTATCTATATGTATATTTGTTCCTATCATTCATTTTTGTTTTGTTTTTGTCATTTTGTACTATGTAATTTATATATGTTTGTTAAGTTATATATATGTGTAGTTTTTCCTCCTCACATCCTAATGATTATGATCGCAAAGATCATAATGACTTACACAATGATATTAAGTTAATAAAGTAAATAAATAAATAAATTACCTTCACTTAGACCAGCCATCCTTAACCAAACTCCTACTTTTCCGTCCAATCTTCTCCTGAAAGAGGGTGTAGCCCTCTCAGAGGTAGCTAGCCTCGTGCTAGCATTAAAAAAAGTTATAAATCATCATACTATTCCAGAGCTTGCTCTGAAGCGTTATCAAGTGCATGATAACGAGTTTTGAACGAGCCTTCCTGTTCCACATCCTGAGCTTCTTGTCTGTCTCTTTCTTGAGATCCTCTCGTCAGACTCATCCAGTCAAGGGCGGTCGGATCTACGGATCGAGCCAGAGGGGCTGCTCCACCTGGACAGCTATCCAAACGGGTTGTCCTACCTTCATCATCTCACTCATCTTTCATCAGAATTGCATCGATCAGAGTCACGGCTTATTACACTCCCGGTTTGCAAGATGGCGGACCCCAATGCTTCTGGTGGACCCATAGTGGATGGCCGACACGCAAATTTACCACCTGTTTTCATGCCTCCCTCTGCTTCGGCCACGAAGGTGGTCAAGCGGAAGGATACGGGGAACAGACAGCGAACCCAGTCGGGCAGTTCAACTGCCTCAACTACATCGAACGTCTCCACGCGGTCCAGATCACCAAGAAGCAAGCAGTTATATTTTGATACTGTAACGCAATCTCGCCATCAGGCGAAAAAGCAACATAGAGATAAACCGTCAGACTCTTCGGATATGGATGCAACCGATGACCACACTGCTAACGCCGCCAATCATAATCAATCATCTCTCATGGACAATCACATTTCGGATAAACCATCTCTCCACTCATTTCTCCTTCAACAATACGACACGAAGTTCAGCAACGAGAAGTTCATAACAATTCAACTACGAAAATATCTACCGAGCATACCTCTAACAGAAGTAATTAAAACCAGAAACGGGTACATCTTCAAATCGCCAGACCCACAGTTTGCCACTACAGTTCGGAATAAGGCTTCATTTGAAATATTCGGCAAACAGGCTACCATCACATCACTCAGCTCTAGTCGACGCAAACAAGCACCCCCACCGAGACGACCTCCACCACTTTCCGTAGTGATTCGAGGAGTCGAACCAACTTACAGTGATGAGGAAATTCATGAAGAACTTCAATATGAAGGACATACCGTCAGCAAAGTCATTCGTATTAGAAATAATGCTGGTCCCACGTACATGGTACGTGTCCTCACCTCATCTCAAGACCACCTTTGCCTCTCCGATGTGAAAAGTGCCAGGTATACAACTCCCATCATACTTCTCAGTGCACCAACTCTACTGTGTGCGGTTACTGTTCTGGGCCTCATCAAACTCGTATCTGCCCAAACATGCAACAACCACCAAAATGCCCCACGTGCAATGATCAACACCCCGCGTGTAGTTGTAAATGTAAAGGCAAACCTACAGCTAAAGAATCTCATCCAGAGCTTGTTGTTCCTTTGCGGGCTGCAGAACCGACAGTTTCTACCAACCGCACAGTTGACGATCCTGTCACCATTAGCAAACTACTCGAATTCATTGCTCTGACATTACAAAATATCCATCCATTCCAACGTCAACATGTTCTTCAACATATCATTGCTTCCGCCAAATCCACTTTTCATGTATCTTTATACGCTACATACTCCAACAACTATGTCCACTTCCATACCACTAAACTCGAAACAGCAGTATAAATTTCTCAACTATGGATATAATATTTTTATTTCTCAATATCCGCTCTCTTCTTAAAAACAAAGTACCGTTTGAGACTCTCTTGCTGGAAGAAAACGTTACAGCATTTCTGTTAAACGAAACCTTTCTAAAGCACACTACCTCTTGCACTATCCCTCGATACACCTTACTCCGCCATGATAGTCACATCCCAGCACTTAGAGCCAACGGAGGTGTTGCGATAGGATTTCGTCATTTAGTTCCATACCGATCACACCAATGTCCTCTCTTACACATCCCCGAATACGTCATCACTATCTTGTATTTCAAAAATATTGCTCTTACTCTCGCAACAATCTACATTCGCCCCGGCCTTCCCATTCCTCACCACTTTTTTTCACACATCTCTCAATCATATAAACACTTCATTATTCTCGCCGACATGAACCTTCATAGTCGTTCTCAAACAGAGCGAAATGACTTTACGGACTTCATTACTGTTCATACCACCGGCTCTTTGCTTGTACTACCGTGTCCAACTCGTCCTATCAGTAATACTACACCCGATATAGGATTAGTTTCCAACACTATCATCAGTCGTTGTACGGTAAATGTTTTGGACTTAATTGGGAGCGACCATGCGCCCATTAAGCTCACTTATCATTCCGGTCTTACTTCTCCATCATCATCACCCTCGCCACGCATATCACCACGTTACGATAAAGCAGATTGGCCCTCATATCGCTCCTATATATCAAACGCACTGGCAGCCTACGAATCCCCAACTACGCAAGACGAACTAACGCACCAGGTCGATACTATCACTACTACCATTCAACAGGCCTCTTCTCGATACATTCCACAGTCTGAATCCATCCCGTACCGGCCGAAACTCCCACCACAATATCTAGCTCTTGTCCGTCGCTCACGCCAGTCATATCGGGAATTCCTGCGCACCCGGAATCCCGAAGCACTCCGCCTTCATCGTCAACTCCAAAGAACAGTTCATAACTACATTTCGGCTTATAAATTACGCCAGTGGGTGAAAACCTGCAATCATCTTTCCGACACAGCACATCCTACCCTGTACTGGAAGCGCTTCAATGCACTCTGTGGCAAACACACCAGGACCCCATATCCCCTTCTACTACATGATGCCCCCCTTCATTCAGACACAGATAAAGCAAACGCTTTTGCTGACTATCTGCAGGGCATATTCACTCCATCCGAGTCGGACAACACGGACATACCTCATCCAGTCGATCAAGTGAATCTTCACTCTAGATCTTTGCAACCAAACATCACTCATGTTCTTCCCCACCATGTTCTCACGAGTCCTATCACAGTTCCCGAAATTACATCTGTCATCCAGCGTAAACGAAACACTGCACCTGGCCTCGATTCTATTACTTACAGACACATTAAAGAAAGTCCTATCACACTACTTACCCTTTTGGCATTTATATATACATTTATACTCCGAACGGGATTTTTTCCTACTGACTGGAAAGTGTCTAAAACACTTATGTTTCCCAAACCTAATAAACCTCCATCGAATCTCTCATACTATCGCCCCATACAGTTAACTTCTACATTCAGCAAAATTTTCGAACGAATACTTGTAAAACGCCTACATCCTTATTTACTCGACCGCCAACTACTACCTACACACCAAGCCGGTTTTCGACCATCCTTTTCAATCAACGATCAGCTACTCCGTCTCACAACTCTGATCACCAATCATTACAACTCCATTAAACCCTCCTGTCTTCTCCTCTTCGATCTTGAGAAGGCATTTGACAAGGTTTGGCACCTAGCACACATATAGAAGCTCTTTAAATTGAAGTTTCCGATAACCTATGTTCGTCTTATTTATCACTTCCTAGCAGGTCGCATTTCATACATTGCAATTAATGAGCAGCTTTCACATCCTATTTTTCTTATGTGTGGGGTACCTCAAGGTTCTGCACTTTCCCCTCTCTTATACATCCTGTTTGTTGCAGATCTTCCGCAGCTGCCGCCTGACGTTCACCTCTTCCAGTATGCTGACGACACTGCTTTCCTTGCTCTTGGCAAAACCATCCAAGCCATAAATATTTCATTACAATCAGCTATAGATGGTTTCACCCACTGGTGTTCTAAATGGAAACTTAAAATTAATGCCTCCAAAACTCAAGCCATCGTTTTCGTTCCACCCCGTAAACGTACCAAAGTTCATCGCAATCCATGCCTTCTAAAGCTCACTGTCCACGATACATTCATCACTCCAACACGCACTGTCACATACTTAGGCATTATCTTCGATAATCATCTCACCTGGAAACCACACCTCCAAAGTATCAGAACTAAAGCCTACAACCGTCTAAACTTGCTAAAACGGCTAACCGGAACTACCTGGGGCCTTACAGCTAACGTCATATTAAACACCTACAAAGTCTTTCTCAGGCCAGTTCTTACGTATGGCTTTCCGGCTTGGATTTCCGCTTCATCCTCCTATTATGACAAACTAGCCATTTTTGAAAGACATGCTTTTCGCATTGCCTTCCGAATCTCTCTGCCAAGTCCGACTCGTGATCTCTATTCCTTGATCTCATTTCCTACTCTCCGCTATCACCTTGAAGCACTCCGTTCAAAGTTTATCACTTAGCGTTACACACATCATCAACCTCTCCTCTTTGAAACCATGCATCATCTTGCACTTCACTCCTCTCCCGCACGATACCATTATACTCCACTTCACCTTCTGTTTACATTATACTGCTACACTGTACCACCAGACCACATGGATCGTCAACTCCTCGAAGAATATCGCCTGCATGTTCATCTCCCTCATATTTTTCCATCATTTTGTGCACAGTGATTCCATCATTACTAACAGGGCTCACCACGTCTTCGTTAGCCTAGAGCAGCCCCTAGGCGGAAGATAAACGCATTTGTCCTTCTAACAGTCCTCATAATGTGTTGTGGCGTCCAAATTTCGTTAGTTTTCCTTTATTGCTTATTGTTATGAGTTCATTTATTCACTATATTTTTTTTCCGTTGCTATATTCACTTAAATTCGATAGTTTATTTTTTTGTCATGTTGTTTTGTATTCTTCCATTTACTATATTATTATTCGTTATGTTAATATTTATATAACCATATGTTTTTTCCCTATACCTTGTTGTATGTTTATGATCGAAAAGATCATAAAGACCTCAAAATAAAAGATGATTAAATAAAGATAATAAAACAGCCCATAGCCCATCCATAAATTCCTCACTTCTCCTATAGCTTTAACTACCCTTCCCTAAAAGAGGGTGTAGCCCTCTGAAAGGTTGCTAGCCGATGGCTAGCCTTAAAAAAATAAAAAAAATCTTTCGATTGAACACTCGTTTGTTTTCAAAACGTTTATTTTTAAGAAGCAAACAATGGGTGATTTATACCCTTGCTTCGTCGTTCAAATTCATATTCCATCATGTATGGCTGTTGTATGTCGTTGATTTTTAGGTTTCCTTAGATAAGATGGGGTAAGCCATGAGGTTCGCATAATAGTACAAATTTCAAATAATTGACGTTAAATTTAAACGAATTCCAATTTTTAAAATAAGTGCCTTCATGATTACAGTTCCACTTTTGAACGTTGTTGTTCTCTGGAGCGTTGTTGTTGTTGGTCGCTCCAGAGTTCTGGAAGAGGGAAGTTACATCGAGAATAGTCGTAAAACTAACTCCAGCAATTCTGTCTGGATGTTATGATATTTCTTGTATTTGTACCTTTTCTCTGTTTTCATGCGCCATAAATATCAGAGGATTTTGACGATAAAACTTCCACTGCACAACAGTATGTATCTTACATAATTATGGAACTGCTTTTCAAGTATGTTACTTAACACAAAGAATTCAAGAAGTAGGAATTAGTTTGCGTTGCCAACACTGCTCAACAAATTTCTTCACTTCCATTTTCTCAATTGGCTTTGGTGCAGAAGACACAGGTTTGATACCCGGCGGAAGTTCGTGTTATATGCACTCCAAAGTAATCTGTAGGTCCATGTCTCATCTATCCTTAGTGCCAAAAGAGACGCTGAACTCCAATTCAATCAGTTAACAATGGAATTTTAGACGGTTACAGAAGAAACTAGATAATGGTGCAATGGTGTAGGCTATCGGAAACGGCGATGGAAAGAATGAGTGAAATGGCAGAACGCATAAAGTGGGATGAAACGGGAGAACCCCTAGAAATCCTATGCATACGGTGTTTTTCCACTACAAGGTTCACTTGCCTCGAACTGGGATCGAACCAGGTACGCCATGCATTCAATCAAAAGAGAATAAATCCTTTGTTATGAGAATTAATGATTTTAAAATGTTATACTTAGTAACTTCTCTTTTACAGTTAGAGTATTTAAAATCATCACCATAATGTAATTTACGTTCGATTTTGCACCTTTGCTTAAAAGTTAACGTCTTCCCAAGTCAAAAAATACAAAAACGGAACAACATGCGCTCTAAAACACATTAGCGAACACCTCTGGGTCTAACCACGGTTATGATTACATGAGTATAAGAAATAATATTTCTGGCGTCTAGTTCTCCTAATACCAACATTATATCTTTTTTTAAAAAATTAGAAGATTAGTTTCTTTTCAGATTATTTTATTCTGTTACTTTTCTGTTTGTTTCTGTAACTGAAATCTGTCTTCCTTTTATTAGGTCATGTTTCTATTTGTTAAAATTATTTTTCTTTTTATTACGTTTCTTTTCTGTTTTATCTTAAGAGTCATATGATTTCTTCCTTTTTTGTTTTACAATATTAGTTTTTGTTGTCTGCTTGATTCAAATATTTATTCTGTTTGTTAGGTTTATTTTTCTCTTTGTTAGTTTAAGTCAAATCTTTTCTTCTTTCTATTACAATGAAATTTATTAGGTTCTTTTGATAAGTTTAATTCTCTGCATTATAAGAGCGATTGAGCGTCAGTTTAATCTAGCCAAGGATTCTTACTGCCACGGTTATGATAGAGTGAGCTGTCTTACCTAGGCGACTATCAAAACGATTACCTCCCCTTATATCTCATTCACACATCATATCACATCCATCATAGTTAGGCACAGACAATCTGACAGGCTTTACGATAGCAGTCTCTGACATCGAACATCAAATTCACATAGAGTACAGTAGACACCAGATACCAAGCCACATTCTTGGTCTTTCCGGCTGTTCCACTAAAGTGAAGCAACTAAAATTGCAATCTAACGGGAGATTGTTCGTGTCAGAAGGGCATCACAAAGGTTTGATAACTAAGTGCTCGAGCGTGTACGGAGGAGGGGACAGGGGGACCGTTCCCCCAATATTTTGAGATGGTTATGAAATGGATCAATAGTAAAAATATTTAGTTCTATATGGAAGAAGTAAACCCAGGCAGAACAAACGTAAGTTATACATGTTGCTAAGTATTAGGTTGGTGTGGAAAACTTCTTTCAGAGAATGAAGATTTTGTTACTTAAATTTTGAAATGCCTGTATATTTGAGAACTATGGAACTACACTGATGCAAATGCGCTTAAAACACGAGTAAGTACACTGAGAAAAATAAGCAGTAACCTAGTGGAGGTTAATGGACAATTTGGCTGCTAGAACCAGTTAATAATTTGCAACAACCCTTCTGAGACAAAAAATGTTAATTTTACGAGGTCACTGGTAATCAATCGAAAAAGGTTACTGAAAAATGTGTAGAAACAATCCAGTGTTTGGTTGTTATTAACCTATAAAGTAGGTTAGAAGTAGGTAACCAATTCAATAAGGATAATTTAACTTAAAACACTCTGTTGTTATCAATTGATTTTCACACAAGGTAAATTTAACCCTCCAGAGATTGTTTACTGGTAACACTGCTTTGCTAGAAGCACAAACAGCAACGTCGCCATTTGCAATCTTAAGAACGAAAAGTTTTCACAATTCTGAATACATCCGCAGGAATAGGAAAACAGTTATTAAAATATGTATTCTACATGAATTAATAGAGAAATGTGAAGGAAAGTTTATTTACGAAGGGTTATGCATTTTCTGACATTTAAATGAAAACAATATTTGAGAAACATCATTTTAGTACAAATAATCACAGTAGATGGTAGAACTACTAAGCATGCAACTGTCATCAAATAAATACATACATTCGTAACAATAATTTCGTGATGACTACAGGAAATATAATACGTTGTACACTGTTTTACGGTACAAATACCGAAAAACTTTTACAGCTTTACTTATAGGAAAGAGTAACAACCAGACAAATTCTCACTGTTAGTTGTTACATGTTTCGGATACGGGTTGTTTACAAGGCGGCATACTTTCGATACTGTCGATCGATATTAATTTCGATCCAAACAGCTGTGACGTACCAGACGTCAGAACAGCTGCATTTTGATTCCTTCCTGTTCCTCATTCCGGATTCTATCTCTTGCATTACTTTTGAGCTCTGTCCGTCAGACTTATCTAGCCAAGGGCGTCCAGTGCTACGAGTTTGGCAAGTGAATTTATCCAACCTTGATGGCTATCCAAACGGGTCGTCTCACCTTTGCTTCATTTCATCTCATTTGATCAGGGATTTCACACACAAACACACGTCATTTCGGCTTCGTGCCGCAGGTCTCTTGTTGCTCATGACGGACTCTGGCAAAGCTACTGGACCACATCTAGAATGCAGACACGGAGGTTTACCACCTGTTTTCACAACTCCCTCTGCTAGCTCCACGAAGGTGGAGAAGCGGAGAGAGCACAGCGAAAGACGCCGCCGAGCCTCAGAGCGCTCAACTGCCTCAACAGTGTCAAATGCATCCAGTAGGCCACGATCTAGATCGCCACTGAGTCAGCTCAGCTATGCCAGCAAAGCAAAATCTCCTCCTGCTAAGAAACAACATACCGCTAACGATTCAGAGCTATCCGACATGGACGCCGAAAATTCCACCTCTTCGCGCCGAGCATCAGCAACCAATATCTTGGCCAATCAACAATTTGCATCTGTTTATTGTTTTCTCCTTCAGAACTACGATCCTAAGTATTCAAACGAAAAGTTCATTATCCTCCAACTTAGGAAATATTTCCCCACTCCAGGAAGTCTAAAAACGCGAAACGGTTATATACTGAAGTCCACCGAGCCCGATTTCCTCACGACAGTACGCAATAAAGCCTCTTTTGAAATCTTTGGTACCAACTCCATTATTACGCCTCTGACTTCTTAAACAGCCACCTCCACCTAGGCGACCTCCAATGCTCTCTGTCGTGATTCGAGGAGTTGATCCCACGTACTCCGACGAGGAAATCCAAGAAGAACTGCAATATGAAGGGCATACCATTAACAAAGCCATTCGTATTCGCAATAACACCGGGCCAACCTACATGGTTAGAATTCTCACTTCCAGCCAAGACACTATCGATACTCTTCTCACTCAAGGCGCCCTCATATACAAGCGACGACATAGGGTCGAACCTTCTCGTTCACCTGCACCCTTACCCCTTCGCTGTGAGCGGTGCCAAACCTATAACAGCCACGCAACGGCTGACTGTAAAAATGCCTCTGTCTGTGGTTACTGTTCTGGCCCACATCATACGCGCCTTTGCCCTAACATGGAACTCCCGCCTAAGTGTCCCACCTGTCAAGATAGACACCCCGCCTACAGTTATAAATGCAAAAGCAAACCAAAGCCTGATGAAACGCATCCAGAATTAATTGCTCCTCTCCGTACCCAGTCTGCATCTACCAACACTGAGAAACATGTTGATCATCCAATCACGGTAGGCAAACTATTAGAATTTCTTACCCTTGCACTCCAGAATATACATCCTTTTAATCGTCAACACGTTCTTCACCAGCTTACACTTGCAGCCAAATTAACCTTCAACGTTTCTCTATATGCTACATATTCAAATAACTATGTTCATTTTCATACTACACGACATGAAACAACTGTTTAACCTGTGTATCATCATGGATCTGTCATTCTTATTCTTAAATATCCGATCTCTTCCTAAAAACAAAGTTCTTTTCCAGACTCTTTTACTTGAAGAGCATATTACAGCCTTCCTTCTGAACGAAACTTTCCTGACTAAGTCTGTCTTCTGCCGCATTCCTAACTATACTTTAATTCGTCATGATAATCCACTACCGGCATTGCGAGCAAACGGCGGAGCTGCTATAGGCTTCCGACACACCATCCCATTCAGGCAACAACAATGTCCCGTTTTACATTTACCAGAGCATGTCATTACCACTCTGTATTTTAAAAACATCACGATCACTTTGGCTACGCTCTACATCAGACCAGGCAATCCAATTCCTCTGGATTTCTTCTCACATATCTCCACTAACTATCGCCACTATATAATACTCGCAGACATCAACTTCCATAGTCGCTCCGCTCAAGACTGCACTCGTTTTACAGATTTCATCACGACTCATACTACAGGAGTTATTCTTGATCTTCCAGCTGCCACTCGCCCAATATCGAACACCAAACCAGATATTGCAATTACTTCTAATACGCTCAGCACACGTTGCACTATCACCGTCCTTGATTTACTGGGTGGCGATCATGCCCCAATTAAACTGACATATCATACAGGTCTTGCTCATCAACAACACCAACTGGCAGCCCGTCTCTCACCTCGGTACGATAAAGCCGACTGGCCGAGTTATCGCTCTTATCTTTCCACCGCTATTGCATCTTACCAAGCGCCCAATACTTCAGACGAACTCACTACTCAAATTGACCATATTACCTCTGCTATTCAACAAGCCTCTGCTCTATACATACCACAAACAGAATCCATACCATACCGTCCAAAATTACCACCACAGTACCTTCCTCTGATCCGTCAGTCACGGCAAGCTTATCGTGAATACCTCCGTACACGAAACCCGGATGCACTTCATCACCATCATCAGCTACAAAGAACTGTTCGAAATTACCTCATAGCATATCGCCAAAGGCAGTGGGTGAAAACCTGCAACCACCTTGCTGACACAACTCATCCCACGGTGTATTGGAAGCGTTTTAACGCTTTGTGTGGTAAGTTTTCGAAGACCACGTATCCTCTTCTTGTCGATGGAAAACCGTTACACTCTGATTTGGACAAAGCAAACGCTTTTGCTGAACACCTTCAAGGCATATTTACACCTCCTGCACAAGTTCATGTCTCCCGTTCTCATCCTGTTACCAGCATAAATACGGACTTACACCACTTTCAGCCAGACGCCAATCATACTCTTCCACCGCACGTTCTAAATGACCCCGTTCAGTCGGAAGAAATCACAGCTGTGGTTCAGCGTAAGCGAAACACTGCCCCAGGCTTCGATGGAATAACTTACCGGCATATCAAAGAAAGCCCTCTTGCACTACTTCATCTTCTAGCACTTATCTTTACGTTCATTCTTCGCAGTGGCTTCTACCCTACTGACTGGAAAGTTTCAAAATGTCTAATGTTTCCGAAACCTAACAAACCTCCAAGTGCCGTTTCCTCTTACAGACCAATCCAACTAACGTCCACATTCAGCAAAATCTTTGAAAGGATCATCGTTAAAAGATTACATCCCTATTTAAACGATAGACATCTCATTCCTACCCATCAAGCTGGTTTCCGCCCTGGTTACTCTATTAATGACCAGTTGCTCCGTCTCACGACGCTCATCACCAACCATTATAATCTGCTACAACCATCCTGCCTTCTTCTGTTTGATCTCGAAAAGGCATTCGATAAAGTGTGGCATTTAGCGCTCATTTACAAGCTAGTCAGACTCCGACTTCCTATGACTTATATACGACTCATTTATCATTTTCTTGTTTGCCGTCTCACTTACGTTGCCATAAATTCTGAGCTTTCACATCCCATTTTTCTGCTCTCTGGCGTCCCACAGGGATCTGCTTTATCGCCTCTGTTATATCTACTTTTCGTTGCTGACTTTCCAGACCTACCACGCACTGTCCATCTGTTTCAATACGCCGACGATACGGCATTTCTTGCTCTCTGCCGCACCATTCCGCAAATCAATATCGCACTTCAGGAAGCTATCAATCGTTTTACACACTGGTGCCGAACATGGAACTTAACAATTAATGCCGGTAAAACGCAAGCAATAGTTTTCATCCCGCCTCGTAAACGCACAAAAGTACATCGAAATCCAACACTCCTTTCATTACATGTCAATAATATACCGCTGCACTCTAGCAAAACTCACTTATCTTGGCCTCATTTTCGACCATCATCTCACTTGGACCCCACACCTCAACTCTGTGAAAACTAAGGCTTATAATAGACTAAATCTACTCAAGAGACTAACTGGAACTACTTGGGGTCTCTCTTCCCGGCTTGTTCTCAATACTTATAAAGTTTTCCTTCGGCCAGTACTTACTTACGGTTTTCCAGCCTGGATATCCGCACCACCATCCTATTATAACAAGCTTGCAGTTCTTGAGCGCCATGCTTTTCGCCTTGCCCATCGTATTTCATTACCTAGTCCCACCCGTGATCTATACTCTCTCATTACATTTCCTATTCTTAAATTTCACTTAGAAACTTTACGCAGTAACTTTCTCACTGATCGCTACTCCCATCACCACCCCCTGCTTCTCGACACTATGCACTACCTTTCACTGCACCCGTGCAGACCTCGTTACTACTATACCCCTTTGCACCTTCTTTTCACGCTCTACTGTTACACATTACCCCCTAATCATCTTGACCTGGAACTCCTGGATGAATACCGTATTCATGCTCATCTCTCTCACATATTTGCTTCATATACTGCACAGTGATCTTCCTTTTTGACTAACAGGGCTCCCTCTGTTTTCACCAGCCTAGCGTCGCCCCTAGGCAGAAGATAACAGCATTTGTTCATTTAACATTCCCTCGTGTTGTGACGTGCTTGCACTTCATTCCATTCTCCATGCCCATCTCATCTATCAATATATATAACTTTCATACTTCATCGTCTTTGTTATGTATCTAGTACTATAAGTTTTTTTCTTCTTCTTTTGCTCATTTTCTTATCGTACTTTCAATATGTTTTCTTGTTTTGTTGTTATATGTTTATATTATTACCTTTTCCTTCACCTGTATGTATGATTATGATCGCAAAGATCATAATGTCCGTTTATACTCATATATATGTTATGCTTTTAATAAATGATGCAATAAAATAATATAACTGTAGAAAATGTAACCTATACATCCCTTAGATCCTCTCCCAATATACAGCTTCTACCCTTTGCCTCAATATCCCATTCCTAAAAGAGGGCGTACCCCTCTAAGAGGTTGCTAGCTACCGAGCTAGCTTAAAAAAAGCATACTTTCGAACTCTCTCATCAGCTAGACGTACCATACGTCACAAGCTGTATTTTGACCTAGCCTAGCTGGGAAGTGTTAACGTGCCCTCGAGGATATTGTGTAGCAGACGCACAATTGAGATCAGCACGCATACGCTCTCTCTAGGATTGACAGTACTTTTCAGTGCTGGAGGGTGACATCTTTCATCATCTTTTCGACATCATTCTGTCTGATCATTGTTGTTTTCTTCTCATATTGCACTGGCTTCGGCCACTCCGCAGTCTTCGCGATCCGTGGGTGTGTCCCCTCTGAACTCGATGGAGTGCAAGGGGGCCAAATCCAGAACGGGTCCCAATTCTCAAAAACGATCAGGTGATACACTACAATCGCAAAGTCAGAAAAAACAACCTCGATCAAGTTCTCCGTTCAGTCAAGCATCTGAAAGTGACCTCTATGAACAAGCTATGGACATCGCTTCAAACAAACCTCCAGCAACCTTCAATTATCTTCTTACTAATGCTGACACCAAATACTCTAATCCTAAACATATCTTAATCCAACTCATGAAATACTACCCGAGAGCCAATGTATCAGAAATAGTCTTCACTAAAAACGGAATCATCATCAAATCTCCAGACCAAAACTTCGTTTCTACAATCCGGAACAAAGCAGGCTTTCACATTTTTGGTGACAAAGCCAACATCCAAGCACTCTCACAAACCAGGAAAAAGATACCACCACCACCTAGACGACAGCCCATGTTCTCAGTAGTGATAAAAGGCGTTCCACCGGCCTATTCAGACGACGAAATCCTAGACGAGCTACGACTCGAATGTTATGAAGTACATAAATCCATCCGCATTCAGTGTCAATCAGGCCCCACCTATCTTGTACGAGTTCTTACTCAATCCAAAGACACAGTAGACGATATGCTTCAAAATTGTGCCTATATTTATCGCAGACGCCACAGGGTTGAACCATCTCGCACATCACCCCCACATCCTATACGCTGCGACCAATGCCAGACATATGCCTCACACCTAACAAAAAACTGTCCTAACTCACCCCGCTGTGGACATTGTAATGAAGACCATATAACCAACAACTGTCCAAACCTTAAACACCACCTCTCTGTAATACCTGTCATCAACAACATCCAACCTACAGCTACAAATGCCACCAAAAACCTGCTCCACCAACTGACAAACCTGAACTCTCAGTCCCAATCCGCACTACCGATTCCACTACAACTCCTACAAACTCCTTAAGAGAACCCGTAAAAGTAGAAGACTTGCTTCGCTTCACGACGCTCGTTCTACAAAATATCCATCCTTTCTTACGCCCTCACATTCTTATGCAAGTCGACCAAATCGCTCAACAATTATTTGGCCTACAACTGTCTGCCACTTATACAGGTCCACATGTTCACTTTTCTATAACATCTACCAAAACAGATCCAGAATGGCCATCTCTGTAAATACAAAACCCATCCAACCAACCTTTCTCATGTTATCAATCACCATGGCAGTCACCTTCCTCTATCTTAACATTCGATCTCTTGTCACTCACAAAGCAGTTTTTGAACAACTTCTCCGAGAAGAAAAAGTACAGGCTTTTACCCTAAATGAAACATATCTCAAACCTACCGATTATATCCGCATTCCTCAATTTCAATTACAACGCCATGACTGTCCTAGACCTTATCAACGAGTGAATGGTGGCACAGCAATTGGAACCTATCATACTATTCCTGTCCGTCCTCATACATTCCCAAAACCAGATGATCTCCCAGAATATTCCATAGTCACACTATATCTTCGCACAAAAATCATTACTCTTTGCACCATATATATCAGACCCGGCCACCCTATTCCCTACGAATTGTTTCAATACATCGACAATACGTTCAGACATTATATAATCATGGCAGACATCAATATTCATAGTCGTCCACAGAATGAGAAACAACATTTTCAAAACTACATTTCTAATATTCTAGCCGTCGACTACCATCATCTCCCATCGCCATCACGCCCAATAAGCAATACCTCACCCGACATAGTGATCAGTACTCCTTCTCTTACTATTCACAACCTCAGAGTTCTACCACCTTTCGGCAGCGATCATGCTCCGATACTCCTTGATCTTCTTATCACCACACACCCCAAAACACAACCCCCACCAATTCATTTCTTTGATTACACTCATGCGAACTGGGTTAATTTTCAAACCGATCTCACAACCTCATTGCAAAATCTTCAGGAGCCCACTAGTGAAGAAGAACTCTATAACCTTGTGGACCAAATCACAACATCCCTTGACACAGCCACCCAAACCAACATCCCTCTTCGCACACGTCATCCGCACAAACCTCCAATACCTCCACAATATCAATCTATCATTGCTGCTTCTAGACGCTCTTTCCGTGACTTCCAACGTACCCGTAATCCTATATCATTAACACATCATCGTCGCTGGAATCGTATGCTCCACAATTACTTAGATGCCTACAAACGGAAACGTTGGATCTCAGCCTGCAACACTCTATCCACTACCTCGCACCTTACCAAATTCTAACAAAAATTTCATCAGTTAACGGGCAAAAACCGTCATACTTCATACCCTATCATCTCACATAACAACCCTCTTCAAACCTATACTGACAAAGCAAATGCTTTCGCCTCTTTCTTTCAAGACATTTTTACCCCAACCGTACAACCACTCCATCCAAATCTCACCCGCCGAGTGGAACATCTCGCAAACCCGCACGCTCCTCACCTCCAACCCAATCTTCACCACCAACTTACCGCTTCTCCCCTTAACGATCTCATAACTCCTGAAGATATCTCCTCCGCCATCCGATCAAAACGAAACACGGCCCCCGGCTTAGATCACATTACCTATAAACTCATCAAATCATCTCCTCCCATCCTCTTTTCACTTCTCGCAACCATCTACAACTTCATCCTTCGCACCGGATTTTACCCTCCCCAATGGAAAATCTCCAAAACTCTCCTTTTCATCAAACCAAACAAGCCTACTACTGCACTCTCATCATACCGACCAATCCAACTAACATCAGTCCTTAGTAAAATATTTGAACGCATTCTAGTCAGTCGTCTGCATACTCATCTTTCCGAACATAATCTCATCCCTCTACATCAAGCCGGCTTTCGCCCACATATTAGTATTTCTGACCAGCTTCTGCGCCTCACCACTGCTATAACAAATCATTATAATACCTCAAAACCATCTTGTCTGTTACTGTTCGATCTGGAAAAGGCTTTTGACAAAGTTTGGCATGCCGGCCTCATCGCAAAACTTCACTCTTTCAATCTTCCTATCTCATACGTTTGATGTATACTTTCTTTCCTTTCCAATCGTATGACTTATATTAATATCAACCAATCCCTTTCCTATCCGATCTTTCTTCACTGTGGCGTCCCTCAGGGATCTGTCCTTTCACCTCTTCTATATATTTTATATGTCGCCGACATGCCCCCTCTCCCACCAAATGTCTCAGTATACCAATATGCAGATGATACCGCTTTTCTTGCCACATCTAATACTGTTCAAACATAAATAAAACACTTCAGCAGGCAATTGACGCCTTTACCTCCTGGTGTTCCAAATGGCGCCTCACCATCAACTCTCTCAAAATTCAAGCTCTTATTTTTCTCCCACCTCGTTGTCGCTCACGCATCCATCGCAATCCTTCACTTCTTCACCTTAATGTAAACGGCACTTTCATCCGCCCATCATCACAAGTTACCTACCTTGGGATCATCTTTGATTCTAAACTCAGTTGGAAACCTCACCTACAAAAGATTCGATCACAGGCAACGAACCGCTTAAACCTCCTCCGACGGCTAGTGGGCACAACCTGGGGCTTACACACCGACACAGTCATTACGACCTATAAAGTTTTCCTCCGTCCTGCTCTCACACATGGCCATATCTGCTGGATCTCTGCCCCTGATGAACTATATAATAGACTTGCCATCTCCGAAAGACATGCTCTCCGACTTGCTTATCGTATCAAACTACCAGCACCGACTGCCGACCTCTATCGCCGAATCAACTTTCCAACAATACTTCCACACTTAGAAGCACTTCGCACTAAATATATCATAAAAGTCATTGCAGAAGGAAATCCGATATTCCTTGACACCTTTCAACAGGATATCATACATGATACGCCCCCACGTCACCAAGCCACTCCTCTCCAACATCTTCTCACTTTATACCATAACTCTCTAGACGACGATGACCCTCAAAAGGCCGACTTTGCCATCTATCATCCACCTCATCTTAGTCCATGCATTTATCCATCTCTGCACTAGTGTTTCATCAATGTTGCTATCAGCGGGCTTCATCTGTCTTCATCAGCCCTGTGACGCCCCAGGGCAGAAGATAACCATTCACTCGTCCATACTAACATTACCCTCGTGTTTGTGACGTCTACCTGCACTTCACCTCATCTCTCATAAAAAAAATTAATGAAATAAAATAAAATAAAATAATGCTCCAAACCCTCAATGCAAATGATGCCCACAAATAAGAATGAAATAAAATAAAATAATGCTCCAAACCCTCAATGCCCCCTATAAATAAAGCAAATTCCCCATACTTATAATCCTCGTTCCGAAGAAAGGGCGTAACCCTTTGACCGGCTTAACCCTAAAAAAGGCATACTTTCGGCATTCTTTCCTGGTATCAAGGAGCCTAACCTCTCTTGTTTCAGTTAATGTGCTAGCTGAGACCAAGTGTTGCAATACGCATTTGTGAGCACAGCACGTATACAGCACTTAGAGGATTGACGGAAGTTTTCACTTTCGGAGGGAAAACTTGCTTTTTGAACTTCATCTCATCATCTTTTCATTCACATTCATCTTCATTTGGGCTTCGGCCCTAGGTTACCTTCTTACGATGGCGGACTCTGGCATCACTAACGGGCAATCGATTCTCGGTAAACACATAGGATTACCAGCATCCTACAAACACAAGCGCTTCGCTTGCTCAAGCTGCATCCGTTGGACCTTCCAGACGTACTAGACATTTCTCATGGGGTAGTCAGCCGGTAGCGAATTCATCTAGGAATAGACATCCATCCAGTGATTCTATCCAGTCTGCAAAAAGATTCCGCGGTGGACTACATCCTGCTAACATTCAATCAATTCATGTCGACAACGCCATGGACACGGGACCACCATGTACAGAGTCATCATCAGCTTTTCTCGGCAGAACTCCAGACCCGGTTTATAACTTTCTATTGACCGATTTTGACGCTAAATATACACATCCAAAGATGATCTTTCTGCAGATCATTAAATACGTCCCACGTGCTAATGTTGAGGAAATAGTTCACACTAGAAATGGCTATATCATAAAATCAAAAGACCCGAACTTTGGAACCTACTTGAGAAACAAGGCATCCTATGAAATCTTTGGGAAAAATGTCAAACTTGCTAAGAAAACGGATTCTAAGATCAAACAACCTCCACCTCCGAAGAAGATACCAATGCTGTCTGTGGTCATTCGTGGCGTCCTACCTGAATTTACCGATGAAGAAGTTCGTGAAGAACTTATTCAGGAGGGCATCAATGTTGACAAATGCATTCGTATCAAGAATAATTCAGGACCTACTTATATGGTTCGGGTATTATCCCAAAACCAACAAGCTATTGATCATTTATTAGCCTATGGTGCACCCATTTACAAAAAGATCCATAAGGTAGAACCGTCAAAGACTCCTGGACCAGTGCCTATTAGATGTGAGAAATGTCAAGTTTATAATTCTCATTTTACGAACTCGTGCCCTAATCAACCTTAATGTGGCTATTGCGGTGAACAACATAACACTAGATTGTGTAAAAACCAACAGCAACCTCCAAAATGTGCCACGTGCGGAGACTCACACCCCACTTACAGCTATCGCTGCAAGGCAAAACCTCAGGCAGAACCTACTCGTCCAGAGTTTACAGCACCCTTCCGAAGTTCTGACAAGCCAACGCCACCAGCGCAATCAATTTTACACCCTGTCAGTGTTGAGGATCTTCTCCGCTGTTTAACTATTGTGCTTCAAAACATACTGCCTTTCAAACGTGATCATATCCTTCGCACTATTAGTGACACAGCTAAATCACACTTCAATATCAATCTCCATGCTACCTACTCCAGACAATATGCCCATTTTCAAATCGCACCACTTGAAACAACCGTATAAAACCATGGCACTCGTATTTCTCATTATGGCAATTATGAATATTCTATTTCTTAATATTCGATCGTTTCTACAACATAAACTTCTACTGGAACAGCTACTGCTAGAGGAACACATTGATCTATTTGCATTAAATGAAACTGCACTCAAACCTACCACCACAGTACGTCTACCAGGTTATCAAATATATCGCCATGACTATTCAGGGCATGGTGCAAGAGCACAGGGTGGGGTCGCAGTTGGGTTTTCCCCTAAGGTATCGTTTCGCCAATATCATCCACAGATTTTCATCAATCATCCGGAGCATCTTCTTTTGTCAATTTATTACCCATTACTTGTTATCAATATCGCCACAATCTATATACGGCCGCGACACCCCATCCCATTTGATTTTCTTCGTTACATAGCACATAACTTCCGAAATGTCATCATCATGGCCGATATGAACATTCATAGTCGAGGCGACCGAGAGAAACAACACTTCTTTGACTATGTAACTCAAAATTTGAATTTACATGTACATCGTTTACCTAGTCATTCACGACCAATTAGTCAAACAACACCCGATGTAGTGATAACATCTCTTAATCTAGTCAGTGACTGCACTATACAAATTCTTGACACTATAGGCAGCGATCATGCACCAATTAAGCTATCGTTGACTAGGGGCCGTTGCCCACAGTCTAAAACCGAATACCGTACTATCAAGCGATATGATCGAGCAAACTGGAGCACATATAGGCAGAATATTGACAGATATATTACGGATATTGCTGCACCAAGTAGCGAACACGAATTATATAATACTCTCACTCATCTTACTGACACCTTAACAACAAACGCAGGTGTAAGTATTCCTGAAGACAAAATAAGCGCGTACAAACCAAAATTGCCACCTCAATATCTTGCACTTGTAAAGCGCTCACGTCAACACATTAGAGAATATCACCGAACTGGTAATGTGGAAGACCTTCTTTATCACAGGCAATGGCAAAGAGCAGTTAGGAACTACCTTATTGCATACAAACGGAAGCACTGGATTAGTACTTGCAACAAACTGCGAGACGAAGTACATCCAACCCGATACTGGAAGAAATTTCACCAACTAACGGGTAAAAGTACAATAAATACGTATCCGCTTCAACTTAATGGTGTACCACTTCACACTGATATCGATAAGGCAAATGCTTTTGCTGATCAATTACAGACAGTCTTTACTCCATCAGAATCGCCTTGTCGTGATGAGCGGATTGATCTCTCTACCATCTGTTCTCTACAGCCTTCTACATCACATCACATTGATCACAATCATCCTCTTACAAGGCCTATTACACCAAATGAATTTCATGCAGCTCTTAGTAGAAAACGAAACACAGCACCAGGCATGGACGGAATTTCTTATAGGATGATAAAAGAATCACCGGTCTCGTTTATCACTTTGTTAATTTCCGTTTATAATTTCATCCTTTCAACTGGTTATTACCCGTTACAATGGAAGGTTTCCAAAGTATGTATGTTCCATAAACCAAATAAGCCCATTCATGATGTCAGTTCATATCGGCCGATTCAGTTCACTTCCGTATTTAGTAAACTATTCGAAAAGATTCTAGTAAATAGACTTCATGCACATCTTAAGACATATGATCTATTACCAATACATCAAGCAGGTTTTCGACCTAACTTCTCTATCAGTGATCAACTGCTTCGTTTAACTACAGTCATCACAAATCAGTACAATAAAGGACTTCCATCCTGTCTAGTCCTCATGGACTTAGAAAAGGCATTCGATAAAGTGTGGCATTATGGCTTACTACGTAAACTAGAGTCACTCCGCTTGCCCACTTGTTACCTTCGACTCATATACTCCTTTATAAGTAACCGTATCGCATATGTTTCAATAGGCAATGTACTATCAAGGCCCATTTTCCCACATACACGTGTAGCACAAGGTTCCGCCCTTAGTCAATTATTGTATATATTATACGCTTCCGACATGCCGAGCCCACCGCCTAATGTGTACATCTTTCAATACGCAGACGATACTGCCTTTTTATCGCTTGGGAAAACAATCCTTCAGGTCAGCAGAAACCTACAAATAACCTTAAACAACTTTCTTAATTGGTGCAGTAAATGGAAATTAACTGTTAACACTGCAAAAACACAAGCTCTTGTTTTCCTCCCTTCAAAACGACGCAGTAAAGTACACAGAAATCCTGGAAATCTTCGTGTGTCAGTAGATGGTCATTTCCTTAGACCAGCAGTTTCTGCAACATACTTAGGAGTGGTCTTTGATTCGAAACTCTCTTGGAAACCTCACTTCCAAAAACTTGCGTTGCAAGCAAAGCGCAGATTAAATCTCCTCCGTCGTCTCACTGGCACAACTTGGGGGCTAAATGCAAAGTTACTACTCAATACCTATAAAGCATTTTTACGGCCTATATTAACATTTGGTAACATTGCCTGGTGCCATGCCTCACCTACGCTATACGAAAAGCTTGCAATTCTCGAACGCCATGTTATTCGCCTTGCATATCGTATTAAATTACCATATCCAAATTACCTCACGTATGAACACATTGATTTTCCCAACATCATTGATCATCTCTCTACTCTTAGGGCACGATATATACAGTCTCGAATCACTACTTCTCATCCCTTATATCTCGATACATTACCAGTAGATGCCCTTACCGACGCACCGTACAGATTTCTACACTCGCCACTCAACATTCTAACAACGATATATATTCAAACATCGAATCTGGACGCAGCTGAAAGAGATATCTTTGCCATTTACATGATTCACGAACATTTACCTCACATTCTACCATCTTAGCACTTGTTTTTCATTCATAATTAACATTGGGCTTTCATCCTGTCTACATCAGTCTCGAGTCACCCCGAAACAGAAGATATAACCCTCATGTGTTTAAACTAACTTACCCATTGTGATTGTGGCGTGAATGCACTTCATTTCATCCACATTATATTTATTTACACTTTTAAATGTATTATTTTTCATATCCAGCACCTTAGTACCTTGAATGTATTTCCTGCACTTACGTTTTCTCAGTATTCTTATTCTTATTCCCATTATTCTTATTATTATTCTTGTTATTATTATTATTATTATTATTAGAAACATTTTTTTCTCATCAAGATTAATGTATTTATATTTTGTGTTAAATATTAATCTACTCATAGTCGCACTTAGACCAACTACAATAGTTTAACTTCAATTAACTTGTCTTAACATCTGTGCCAAAGAGAGGGCGTAACCCTCTAATGGCTGGGAGTGCAACATCTCTTCCTCAAAATGGATGCTTAAAAATGATGAATAAAGATACATATCTTATACCTCTACTCCCTCACCTTAAAAAAAAGCATACTTTCGGTCGCAAGCGATTTTCTGCTAACGACAACCGTAGTAGCGTGGCTATTGTGCTCTTTGGAAACCTTCTTTTTCCATATGCCGGAGACTTTTCTGCGTCATTCCTACGAGCTCTGCCCTCCAGACTGATCAAGCCAAGGGTGTGCAGAGCTACGGGTCTGTCCGCAAACTTCCTCCTACCTTGGTGGCTATCCAAACGGGTCACCTCACCTTCATCATCTCTCATCACATCATTGTACACTGCTTTAGTACCTTAAGTTCGGGCTTCGGCCCATCTATTGATCTCCATGGCGGATCCTATTCAGATCACTGGGGCTTCGATGGATGGTCGTCACGGAGGATTACCCCCAGTCTTTCTCGCTCCACCGGCTCAAGCCACAAAGGTGGAAAAGCGGAAGGAGGGTAGCAGACATCGTAGAGCCTCAGAGCGCTCCAATGCCTCCACCGTCTCGAACGCCTCCAGCCGATCACGATCGCCCATTCGCACGGAAAACTACGCTGACCGTGACAGAAATTCACCGCCAGCTAAGAGACTACATGTGACTGAACCATCGCCGTCAACAGTTAACGCCATGGACCTGGGAACTGCGAATATAGCTTCAGAATCATCTCTGAGCACTCCCACAACAGCCGATCATCAGCTTCATTCATTCTTACTCCAAAAGTTTGACCCAAAATTCGAAAATGTCAAGTTTGTAGTTCTGCAGTTACGCAAATATCTCCCAAGCATCAATCTCATTAGAGTCGTTAAAACCCGTAACGGAATTATATTGCAGTCGCATGATCCAAAATTTGCCATCACTATCCGTAATAAAGCCTCCTTTGAAATCTTCGGTAAGAACGCCACCATAGAAACTCTTAGTTCATCTCGGCGCAAACAACCTCCACCCCCTAAGAAACCTCCTCTCCTTTCTGTGGTTATAAGGGGTGTAGATCCGTCATACACGGACGACGAAATTTCAGAAGAGTTAAGGGCAGAGGGTCTTACCATCACAAAATCCCTTCGCATTCGCAACGATCAAGGACCCACATATATGGTGCGGATCCTCAGTGCCTCTCAAGAGACCATCGATATCTTACTTGCTAACGGTGCTTACATATATAAGCAACGACATCGTGTGGAACCCTCTCGATCCTCACCCCCGTTACCAATTCGTTGTGAGAAGTGCCAAGCATATAACCAAAACATTACTGCCAATTGCCGTAATACTGTCGTATGTGGCTACTGTACTGGCACACACCCTACGCGCTCATGTACTAATCTAACTCAGCCACCTCGGTGCGCTACTTGCAACGAACAACATCCCACTTAAAGCTACAAATGCAAGGGTAAACCTGCGCCAGAAACATTCCATCCAGAACTAGTAGCTCCACTGCGAACACATGATTCATCCACCAATACCGACTTTCCCGTAGAATCGACCCCCGTCACTATTGATAAACTCCTAGCCTTTACAACTCTAGCATTACAAAACATTCATCCATTTATCCGTCCACATATCTTGCAACAAATTACTCATGCTGCCCGCATCATCTTCCACGCCTCCTTCAATGCGACCTATTCAAACACCGATGTCTATTTTCATACCACAAATCTTTCGCCCAACCAATAACTACTTCCACATACTACCTCTTATCATGGGTATTGTATTTCTGTTCCTGAACATTCGATCATTATCCAAAAACAAACTGCTCTTTCACTCGCTCCTATTGGAAGAAAATGTGAATGCCTTCCTTCTCAACGAAACTTTCCTAAAACCTACTGATACGCTTTCCCCGTTACAACATCCTTCGCTGTGACAGCCAGATTCTTGCTCAACGAGCTAACGGCGGAGCAGCCATTGGCTTCTACCATACTTTGCCCTTTCGGCGCCATACCTGTCCGCTTCCCAACCTTCCAGAACATGTTATGACAACTTTGTATTTCCCAAATATCGCAATCACTCTCATCACAGTTTATATCCGACCTGGACATCAGATCCCTCTTGCTTTTTTTCAACACATCTCAAATACTTATAAACATTATCTCATCATGGCTGACATTAATTTCCATAGTCGCACAGATAATGAACGTACTACGTTCTTACAGTTTCTTACTTCGAATACAACAGGAAATTTTCATGATCTACAAAAGCCGTCTCGTCCTGTCTCTCAGACAACGCCTGACGTGGTCATTTCTTCTAATTCTATAACCTCCCACTGCACAGTTGAAGTCCTCGATCTAATTGGCAGCGATCACGCACCTCTCAAACTTATCAAAACACGCACGCCCCTCACATTGCCAACACTCCACTTCCTCGCTTAACACTTCGTTACGACAAAGCCGACTGGAACAAATATCGTGATCATATTTCCCAATCGCTTGCTAATCAAAACCCACCAGCTACAGAATAGCAGCTGTACGAGAGAATCACCACAATCAGTTCTACCATTTCTCAAGCATCAGAACTCTATATTCCCTGTTCAGCTTCTATTCCATACAAACCACAACTACCACCTCAATACTTAACTGTGATTCGCCGCTCTCGGCAGCTCTATCGCGAATATGTGCGTACTCGTAACCCAGAAACCCTTCATCACCATCATCAACTGCAACGGACTGTTCGAAATTATCTCAAGGCATACAAACTGAGAAACTGGGTTAAAACTTGTAACAACCTCAATGACACTAGTCACCCTTCCAAATTCTGGAAACGCTTTAACGCTCTGTGAGGTAAATACACTAAACCTCACTATCCTCTACTCCATAATGACACACCACTTCAGAGTGATCAGGAAAAAGCCAACGCCTTTGCAGACTACTTGCAGGAAATTTTCACACCCGCACCGCTTTCCGACATCCCCGCTCAGCATTCTGTTTCCCACCTACCTCTGAACTCTCCTCAGTTACAGCCCAATATATCACATACGCTTCCAAATCATCCACTTACAACACCCATTTCCACAGCTGAAATCATTACTGTTTTTAATCGCAAACGAAACTCTGCCCCAGGTTTTGACAATATAACCTACCGACACATTAAGGAAAGTCCTCCTATACTTCTGACACTTCTTGCTCTCATCTATACTTTCATTCTCCGTACCGGATTCTTTCCAATGGACTGGAAAACCTCTAAAACACTCATGTTCCTGAAGCCAAACAAGCCACCCACTGCCGCATCTTCCTATAGACCTATTCAACTGACATCTACTTTTAGTAAAATTCTAGAACGCATCATCGTTAAAAGATTGCACCCGTACCTAGAGTCAAGACATATCCTTCCTATTCACCAAGCAGGTTTTCGCCCATCTTACTCTATCAATGATCAACTCCTTCGCCTCACCAGACTCATCACAAATCATTATAACTCCGTTAAACCATCCTGCCTACTTCTGTTCGACCTCGAAAAAGCCTTTGATAAAGTCTGGCATTTGGCCCTTCTTCATAAGCTTCTACATTTCAAGTTTCCCATTACTTATATTCGCTTCATTTATCACTTTCTTGTATGTCCTCTCTCCTACGTCAGCATCAATAATCAACTTTCTCATCCTATCTTCCTTTTGTCAGGAGTACCCCAAGGTTCTGCTCTTTCACCGTTGTTATACATCATCTTTGTGGCCGATTTTCCTGCACTTCCTCCTGATGTATATTTATTTCAATATGCAGATGACACCGCTTTTTTGGCCTTAGGAAATACTATTAACCAGATGAATCACGCTCTCCAGGAAGCGATAAATCGGTTCACTAGTTGGTGTCGGAAGTGGAGTCTTTCAATAAATGCCGCAAAAACACAGGCCATTACTTTCTTACCACCCAGAAAACGATCTAGAGTTCACCGCAATCCGTCACTGCTCTCACTCACAGTTAATGACACTCCAATTGTTCCAGCTCGAATAGCTACCTATCTGGGTATTCTTTATGATTCACACCTCACATGGAAACCTAACCTGAAGAAAGTAGCTGCCAAAGCTTATCAGCGCCTGAACCTCCTAAAGCGCCTAACTGGCACAACCTGGGGCCTACAAGCTAAAACAGTTCTTAACACATACAAAGCGTTCATGCGCCCAGTCCTTACCTACGGTTTCACCGCCTGGGTTTCCGCTGTTCCTACATACTACGAAAAGTTACGTGTCCTTGAGCGTCACGCATTCCGCATCGCACACCGTATTCACTTACCAAGTCCAACCCGCGACTTATATAATCTCATCACATTTCCCGACATCACGTTTCATCTCGAATCCCTTAGCCAGAAGTTCATAACAGTCCGCTATAATTCTCATCAGCCCTTACTCCTCGATACAATGCACTATCATGCTCTTCATCCTGTTCGTCCTCGCTATGCCTACTCCCCACTCAGTCTGCTATTCACTCTCTACTACTATACATTGCCACCTGAGCACCCAGATTTACTGTTACTCGACGACTATCAAATTCATGCCCATCTACCTCACGTATTTCCATCATTTTCTGCACAGTAAGTCCTTCTGTCTCTAACAGGGCTCCCTATGTCTTCATCAGCCTAGAGCAGCCCCTAGGCAGAAGATAACTTCACCTGTCTTGCTAACATCTCCTGTGTTGTCTTGTGTATCGCACCTCACTCCATCACTCAACTTCAATATTTTCTAAATCATAGCTGAACGTATCAACACCATCAATATTTTATATTTGTGTTTTGAAGTTCATTTATGTGTATGCAAATATCCATATTTCTACAGGTTACTATAGATTTATATATATATATTTCTTTATTTATCTATTTTCTGAGGTTACTTTCTTCATATTTTCATCACTTTATTTAAGTTCATTTCATTCTTAACGTAACAACTCATCATTTAATTAATTTATAATTGTTTACCTTACCACAATTTTATGATTATGATCGCAAAGATCATAATGTCCAGGTTTGTGATAATAAATAAATAAATAATAAATATACAAAATCACTTAGCCCATCAACCCGTTAATCCTTGAGCCCTATCACCTAAAACTCCTCTACCTAGAAGAGGGTGTAGCCCTCTAAGAAGATGCTAGCCCATGGCTAGCAAAAAAAAAAAAAAAAAAAAACACGTAACTACAACTGAACAGCAAACTTAGGTAGGTGGTTTCTATTTTGGTATTACATTTCTTGATGTTATCGCATCATGAGAGATGAGATTGAAAAAACACAACTTATTGTTACTAGTGAAATATATGTTATATTAATCAAAATATGCGGCTAGAAAGTTGATGCATTCTGTTTCGTTAAGCGAGCAGTCGTTTATTCTAACGTGCTAACTAGGTTACCGGTTACAGATTATGATTGATAGTGGTAACTACATGATCGGTTAGCGTACCTCTGTGAGTTATTTAACTCTAACCTAGCAATATTAACCTTTAACGCATGGTTGCGATCACCTTCTCTCGTTAACCTTTTTCGCTTGGTTGCTGGAACACACGACTTTGTTGTCCATATATTGACAAACTAAATTGGTTACTGTCCACCTTTTTCTGGTTTACTAGTAACCTTTCTTTTTTTATGCGTGTATTCAGGAGTTTGATCCATAGTTGAAGACAAGTAGAAAATGTTTACGGATGGTATTGTTCACTTGCCTTAGTAGCACGTATAGTTACTCCGAGCAACTACGCGAGCAACAGCTCAGATGTGTAGGTGGTAGTCATATACAGATAGTGTATATCTCTCTGGGAGATGATCGTGGCCATGCCCGACTGATGGTCATGTACCGTCCCACCATATCCCAGAGTGGTCGATAAAGTTAAGGCCCGGAGATATAAAAGGCCACGGATGGAGGTGTGTTCCGCGTAGAGAATTATAGGTTCACTTGGAGGTATAAAAATGCACATTCTGTTGATGAAAATAATTTCTCAGACAAGTTCTGAAAATTGTGTTGACAATACCACGAAGGTACGACTTACTACATATTCTTCTGAGAGATGGCGAATATGAAGTTTATTTTATAGCCTCTCTCTTACTGATAACCAGTCTAGTTGGTATCCTACGTGACAAATACAAAAATGGTGCATTTTTCTATTTATCTGAAGTTTACGTGCAAGCACAGGTCCGTCACTGTTTTAAAATTACTCTCATCACTGTGATGATGCGAAATAAATAAATAAAGAAAACTTACTTGAGCTCGCATTGGAAAGTACTTTTTTCCTGTTTGGATTAGTATTTTTTTCTGTCTTCGATTTGAACACAGTGGAGAATACTATTTGTTTCGTTTTGTCAATTTCATGTTAGAAAATGAAAATAATAATAATAATAATAATAATAATAATAATAATAATAATAATAATAATAATAATAATAATAATAATAATAATAATAATAATAAAATCCAATATATTGTTTGTGGAATGGACTTCGCAATCAATTTATCTCATTATTTCCAGACATGTAAATACACATTACATTACATTTGAACGAAATGTCGCGTGCCTCACTGATCCTCTCTTTGTTGACAGCTCATGGAAAACAAAAGTGATAAACTGTCAATTTCAAAGAGTTCCTCATCAGTATTTCACATTCGTTATGTTCATTACGCCACATCCAAACCAAAGAATAAACTACACGTATTTCTCCTTTTTTTGCTTCATTCATGTTCAAAAGAATGGCGATCCGTATTATTGCTACATTTTTTAAAGATTGAATACATTCTCGTCGCCACAACTTTTTTTTTCATTTTCATGATAATGCAACTACGTATATTTCTTTCAACAAATGCTGCTTCTCGAATGAGATTGAATAGCAATTGAAAGATATGATTGTTTCTTTTCCGAAACCATATATAGTTCTAGAATCGCCGTAGTATGTTTGCTCATTTATGAAGTTCTTATAACAGAATATACCATTAAATTCGATTTTAACATTAGTTGCCTTCATCTTCCTACATCTTTGCACTTCTAGGGTCGTTATCACCTCCTACCTCTTGTACGATTTTCTTCCCCAACGAACATGACTTGTACTTTGAAATATAATATACAATGTGTAAAAGTTTAATTCGAATCGGTTCTCGCATTTGCAGTTATCGTAAGAACAAACAACACAAATGCTGTGCGAGTCGATTATTTCGCTTGTGAAAGATAAATACTTAGAAATTTAATATTTTTCTTCACTTGTACTAACGAAATGTAACTGAAAGCAGTCTCTGCGATTCTCTCTACGAGCTACTCTGTAAGGCCAAGCCAAGGACTTCCAAGCTCAAGCCACGCGAGAAAATAAACAGTGTCTCAGCACTATGTTTGATACTTACCTCAACGTTATATCCACGGATTGAATCCGGAATCTCTCACCTGCCTTCGTGGACACAGGTTTAAGCCCTGCTGGAAGCCCAACTCCTTGGATGAATACCCAAGTAGTGGTTCTGATCTCACTTCAAACTGGAGGTCCCGTCTCTGTATATTCTCGGATCAGAAGACCTATAAGTGCCAACGGCTGGGCTTCTGATACCATGCAAGCGTCACTGAGCTATGGTGGCAGGATAAACCATAAAGCTCTAACCAAAAATTACACTACATCTAAGTATGTACCTAGCTTGAGGGTCCAGAATCTGAATTTTCCATTTTGGATATCTTGGTTTTCAGAAATTTCATAAACATTTTTACATTATTGTTGGAATCTCCCCCCCCCCAAAAAAAAGAAGCATATAATTCGATAGCCATATTGATAAAATATTCGAAACACATTCTTATCACTTTTACAGGCGCCATCTTGAATTACTGAAAATGCTCAAGGTGTACAGTGGGCCACAGAAATTCTTGATGTACAAAGTCCGTGAGATAGGCAACCCTACTAGCACCTGCTCCAAGATTAATTATGCCTGGTAGAGTAGCTAGAACAGCAGCATGAAGTATGCCCCACCTGTCAAAAAAACAAACCATAGAGAGTGTTTTTGTGCAGGAGTGAGGATAAACGCTGGCTGACGAAATGACAAAAGGGAGTCTTTGGATACTTGTACTCAGGGGTGTAGCCAAGGGGGGGCCCATCGGGGCCCTGCCCCCCAAATGGTTTCCTGGCCCCCCCCCCAAATGACCAGCTTTTAAAACATCATAGTAAAATTATCTCGCTTCATTCATTTAAAAGTAACAAAGTTTATTGACAATTAATAATTTATGGTAAAATAGTATGGAGAAATATTGTTTTTTCATACCGATCGAAAAATAGTATAGTATCTCATCCTTATACCGATCGAAAAATAGGATACTTTTTTGTGACAGCAGATTACACTATTTACTGCGATTTATATTTGACAGTTTGAAGACAAACGTTTTAACAAGGTACTACAAATACAGCCATAAAACAAAGGTACTAAACTGATTTGTAAGTACAGTATATTTTTATATGCTTTAACAAGTGTTTTACAAGACAAAGAGGATGGAAAATTTGGTGAGAAACAATGCTTTTATTCAATTTGGATTTCATTCGCTCTCTTTTATTTCTACTCAGTGTAATAAAATAATTATGTTTTTTTTTCAGTCACGAATAATTAATAAATATTTTTGTCAGGAAACCATAAAGAAATTAAGTGAGATTTCAAAGAAAATCAATCTTGTGTAGATAAGTTCTGTATACAAGATCTTAAATTTAAATATAAAAGTAACCAAGAAAAGTTTTGTTGCTTTTTCACCCACCACCTTCGAACATCGATAAGTCACCTAACCTGGAAGATCGAAAATAGTCCCCATCACCATCGACGACCTTTTGAAAACGTTTTGGAAGGCCATGCAATCCATCGCGGTAGAACTTGGTGGGCCGTGAAACGAAGAAAGTATCAGGTGCATTTCGGACTTTTACTAGAGATTTGAACTGGCGTCCTCTAAGGTGATTGTCCAAAGAATGGAACAGGTGATAATCGGACGGTGCAATACCCGGGGAATATAGTGGTTGCAATATTGTTTCCCATTCAAGGCGGAAAATGGTGTCCTGAGTCATCCTAGCCGCGTGGGACTTTGCGTTGTTCCGTAAACGAGGACCCATTTGCAATTTAGAAGTGATGGCTCCAGAGTTTTGAGTTTTTTTTTCAAGCATTTACGTTACCATGGCGAATCGTGGCAATGGTACTACGGACATTTGAGGAAGCCTCAATGTTCAGTAGTTTATATTTTTAAGTTTATTTATTTATTTATTTATTTATTTATTTATTTATTTATTGAAACAGAACACAACAGGTATTATACCCAATTACAGTGTTCATCTTTCATGAAATAATATATTTACAATTTCCCTTTTATACCTTGTGAGGCAATCAGCGTAAATATCTATATTATTTGTTATTTTTAAGAGTCTGTTGTAGGTTGCACTAATCCTCCATGTTGGCGACTTATTTAGGATATTAGTCCTTGCTTTTACACAATAAAAGAAGTTATAGTTTTCTGGACGTGTTTTCCTACCTGGAACGCTTATTTGAAAGCTCGAAAGCAATTCGTTGCAGTCTAACTTATTATTAAGTACCTTGTACAAAAATATCATGTCAGATAACTTTCTTCTTTGTTTGAAGGTTAGAGTTTCAAAATTCCTATTTAATGAATTAGTTTTTTCAGTTCTTGGGAAAATGTTTGTTTCCTTATATACAAGATATCTAAGAAATTTGGACTGGATTTTTT
This sequence comes from Thermobia domestica, assembly GCF_964235325.1. NCBI lineage: Eukaryota > Metazoa > Arthropoda > Insecta > Zygentoma > Lepismatidae > Thermobia > Thermobia domestica. The sequence goes on from NC_137467.1 coordinate 36,793,820, forward strand.
CTATTTTTAGTGAGTTAATTTTTGTATCTGGGTTCCATACAAGCGCGCGTTTTGTTGAGCACAACTGAGCTGCTGACAGTACACAGTTGCATTGATATTCTGACCAGCTGGTAGCAGTTCCCGATGCACGATGCACCAAACACACAGAAGGATCTTCTTCTGGTACAGTACTGGTTTCTGCTGTTTTGAAATCGGTTCATGGGATGCTAACCAATGATGACGGCGCCGTGGAGCTTCGTATAGGACACACTTTTTATCACATGTCAACGCCCTGTCCGAAATGGCTCCGAAACAGTGAATAAACACATGCGACTGCCGCGTTGCCTTCTGGCCCGGAGTCAAAATATGAGAGACCCATCGACCCAACTTGTAGTGGTTCACAAGTTGATGGATGTGCTGCCGAATGGTTTCCCCACACACTGAATTGTAGTCCCAGTTCCTCTTTGTACATGTGTTGGTCTTCTGGCACGTGGTGTTTTCGGGTGTTTCGTCATCGTTCTTAAACTTGTTAAACCATCGCTGCAATGTCCGCGTCGTCACGACACCCTCACCGAAGGCCTGGTATATCTTCTATCCCGCTACAGCGGCGTTTGACCTCCATTTGAACTCGTTCAGCATACATGCTCTTATGACGCTCTGTGGATGTCCCATGTTCCCTCTTTCTTTACGCAAGTTCACGGTGTGTCTGAATTGCCACAACCAGGTAATATGTTGGATATACCAACACCAACAACTGACGTTCGCCTTATCTCTACTCGCATTCAACTCACGGTGTGAGGCCCAATTGAACACAGACCTCTTCGAAAAGGGACAAAACTTTCTTGGTTACCTTTATAGTTATACACAAAAGTATAGCGTTTGGTCCCGGACAGTAGTTCTTGATTAAGCATAATAAAAACTATCTTGAATATAATTTATTGATAATAATAATAATAATAGTAATAGTAATAGTAATAATAATAATAATAATAATAATAATAATAATAATAATAATAATAATAATAATAATAATAAGAAGAAGAAGAAGAAGAAGAAGAAGGAGCTAAAATAGTGTTTTTAGTCTTCCAGAAGGAAACCAAAATTTTCCTTGCTTTCAGGCCTCAAAAACACTAGCATCAAAACCTTATTTTGGCTTTGTACATTGTAGCTGCCCCCCCCTCAGAAACGACGGGCCCCCCCTACACAAACCTGTTGGCTACACCCCTGCTTGAACTCATAGTAAACAGCACAATACCAGAAAGAAATATACGGACAACAGAGGCACCGATGAGAAGATAACAGTCAGGGAACTTAAATAATCTTATAATTAACTCAAATGAGGGATTATAAACTTAATTCAAATGACTATGCATATATACGTATCAAATAATATACGGATAGATTATGTGGTATATGTAGTAGGTTTTTGTTTTTTAAGTAAACACAAAGTCTTGCGCTGAGTTTGGAAACTATTAACAATAGTCCTACATGCAAATCAATTAATTTATGGATCGATCATACGGGGGAAGACCACAGCCTCCAATTAAAATTTTGGGGGTCTAAAAGAGTCTGAGCTCCTTGGTTCTGGCGCCACTGATTGATACGTAATACTACTTCGAAAGAAGAACTGGTCCGATTTCATTATTCGTTCAATGACTTTTGAAAATGCTAAATTTTGGTACGCAGTAATTTAGTTATAAATATTAAAAATGCAAAATTCGATAACTCTCAAATGAGTTGGAGAACTTTTTCGTACTAAGCGTATTTCCCCTTAGGTTGCAAATATAACTGAAGGTTCCTGAGTTGTATAATATTTGTGAAAATTTACACATTGAGAGACACGGAGAAAAGGGGAGAATATAGTGTAAATTTAAAAAAAAAATTTAAAAATGCACGAAATTAACGGATAATATCAAATATAGAACCATTAACAGAATTAAATCTGCAACTCGTTTTCTCCATTCATTTCTCTTCCCTTATTTTCAGGATTACATCATCACTGAATTTCTCCACTGGATATTATCTACGTTTAGCAGCATCCAACCGGAGCTCATCCTTGTAAATGAAACATTTTAAAACGTGTAAAGGGAGCGGGGCCGAGAATCAAACCCGGGCCAGGAATTCAGCAAATCACGACGCGAACTATTCACCTAAAGCTTTATACACTCTGGCTCCCCTAAATAAAGACTTTTCTATTCGCCCTAAACAGTAGCTTGTTTATAGTCAAATTGATTGGCAAAACAGGACTATGTAACTGAGGACTCGCAGGACATTATATCATTGTATTCACTAAACTATCTACATTACATCTTTTTTTAAACAAAATACAAAACTCCTTTATTTTGAATCAACTAAGGCGCGTATTAAATCCCTTTAATTAGCCAAACGTGAACGAACTGTGTTAAAAATTTCAAATTGAGGTGATTTGCATATTATAGGTACTAAATCCAGAATTTAGAGTGAAAATGAATGTATTGTTTACAATAAATGAAATATGGTACGTTGCCCACAAACAACCATGTCAATTTGAGGTATGTTTTATGCCGCGTTTCATCTCTCTCTCTCACACACACACTTTTTGTATATATTTTTTTGCTGGCTATGATGTTATACAATATCAAGCAAATAGATTCTGAATACGTTCTTCTAGAAAGATATATTTGGAATATACATATAATATACATATCATATATATATATATATATATATATATATATATATATATATATATATATACATATATATATAGGGTGTATCATTAATGTATGGCCAAAAGTGACAAGGTGATTGAGGACATCCAAATAAGTAAAAATGTTCATATAAACATTGGTCTGATGCCGCTTCGTTTCCGAGATACAGGGTGTTCTCGTGTCGAGTTCCTACAATAGTTCACTATGGGAAAGTAAATAGAAATGTTCCATATTACAGGAATAATACAATCAAGTCGAATTATGCCTGTGCAAATACATTTATACTAAAATAGGGAATGAAACTAATCAACATATGAGATTATTGGGTTGACAATGTTGCCCACCTGGTACAAAGTATTATGTTTTCAAATAGCAGTAGACGTCCACAGTTTAGCATATGATTGCTGAGATCAAAATGTTCCTAAATATGGGGCACCGTCGTCCGAAGTTTATGTGTGGTATAAATGAACGCTGCGTCAAAATCGTTATCACCACTCGACGGGAGTTCACGTGATACGGTTTTTATGTTAATCAATACTTCCACGACTCATGTAGTCTTACTGTTGAAAGGGATGTTAAACTCAACTCATTAAGAACATAGTTCTGTGTTAAATACCAACTTGAAACCATAGGTCCAAAATGAAAATTATTCATGCTTATATATATATATATAGAGAGAGAGAGAGAGAGAGAGAGAGAGACGGAAAGAATAAATATGGTTCTGTTTTTCATAGGGTCACGGTGGCTTAGTGGTAGTGCGTTCATCTCTGGTGTATCGGGTCCTTGGTTCGATGTCAGCTTGCACAAAGTGAGATTTGTGGTGGCGAAAGACCGTGTGTGCCTGGGTCTTCTCAGGGTTCTCCTGTTTCCTCTCACTTTCTTCGTTCGACAATTTTCATTCATTCCTCATCATCACAATTTCCTTTGCCTAACCGACATATGCATGGGACGTCTAACTTAAAGATTTAATTTCATTTCATTGAAAAAATTAGTATAATTCATAATCTGCATCTTTATATAGCAACTTGAACAATCATATAGATGTATAATGCTTGGAATTGAATTAAATCGCAATTTCAGTAATCTACAATATCTTAGGTTTCTCATTTATTTACATCAAATGTTTAATTATTTTATACTTTATAGCAAGAAACATGAAATGAAATCTTTAGTTTTACGTCACACGTTTATGCCGATTACGCTAAAGGAGTCGGTGATGATGAGAAGTGAATATAATGGTGGAATGAAGAAAATGAGAGGAAAGGGGAGAACCCTGAAAAACCCACGAGCACGGTGTTTGTCCACCACAAAGTTGACATTAGCTGTTATATAAGACACAATTATCTATACCTTTGGTGTTGGAGACCCTGGTTCGATTACGGTGGGAGCTCATGTAGTTCGGATGCCATGTTATTCAGTAGGTCCCGTCTCATATACCCTTGCTGCTGGAAAGTACGCTAAACTTAAAATCAACTTAACTAATCAATTATCTGTACATTGAATTTAATTAGGATGTTGTTAGTGTTATCATAGGAGTAAGTTTATGAAAATGAAATGTATAATAATGGTTGTATATAAAATATAGTTTGCGTAATGTTGTAATGCCCAACTAGGGTTGCAGTAGCGGACAGTTCAAACTGTCATTGAAATTATTCTAATTATTTCACTTCAATGTTCACGTTCCAAAGTGGTGACCGAAAAGCATTGATATACCAGACAAAAGCAATCGAATAGTTGCTGCTTAGACGGTGAAGTCATGGACTACTAACGAAGCCTTGGACTTCGTGTACGAATCTCGCTGCGGTCATAATTTTTCATAGTCGGGATTCAATTGCTTCGAGGCTTACTTTTACTTTGCTGAAGCATTTAAATCTCTTCTTTTTCAAGCAGTAGCCACTATTTCTATCAGTATGTGCAGTTGGTTGCTCCAACAGCTCATAAAAGGTACTATTTAATTGCTAACAGCCAGAATCCACTCCTTATTTCCTTGTATGTTGTTTGACTTAAAGTGAGCCCTGCATAACTGTATAGTATTCTCTTCCACTTTCCTTCAGACAATTTTTACACGTTAACAGACAATATTGAAATGACCTTGTAAATGCCTCTAGGCATAAGACAAAATCAAAATGTTAACATGCTGTTCTGTGAGTATTAGCTCAGCAGAAGTTTCGATTTATGTTTACTTGCTATGTTTGTGCTGTCTTTAAAGATGACAGCTATTTGTCTTGAGCCGTATAAAGAAATTAATTCATTCCATTACGGTTTCTATTTTCTTTTAACGTTCATCCACTAAAGCTAAACAATCATCTGCTTTACAGAAAAAATCAATATAGAAAGTTTTACTTTCCTGTTTAAAATTTAATCCATTTTCAATGCTTTATGCTAATCAGTGCTTTATTTGTAGAGTGGAAGAATAATTTACGTAATTACTGCTTTCCTAGGGTGCCAAGAATAGATCCACTCTTGTAGAAACCTAATAATTCTCATAAGCATAATCAGTTAGGCAATTCCTTCTACGATACTGCAATTATAGTTCGCATCTGAAGTAATATGTAACATAATACAAATAATAATAACAATAATAATATTTTAGTATCAGACTTGAAAATATTTTATATGATACATGTATTCATGAAAATAGTCACTACTTGTTACGTAATCAGTTGGTCTTCCATTCCCGGCGGAAGCTCATGTATTTCGGATTCCACGTTAATCAGTAGCTTCTGTTTGATATAGCCTAGCTCATGAAAGGGACGTTAAACTGTACAATGAAATGAAATCTTTGAGTTTTACGTCCTACGATTATGCCGGTTATGCTAAAAGAGAAGGTGGTGATGAGAAACGGAAGAAATGGTAGAATGAAAAAGTGGAAGGAAACGAGAGAATCTCGAGGAAACCCATACACATGGTGATTGTCCACCACAACGTTCACTTGGCGGGAGCAATGATTGAACTCGGGACCCCATGAAGAAGAGATGAGACACCGCGACTCCAAACTCAAGACGAATCAATTAACGCGTAGTAATCTTGGTTCAGTGGTAAAGGCTCTCGACCTCTAATCTGAAGGTCCGGGAAGTTTTTTTTTTAATATATGGAAATATTTCCAAAAGTTCTCTTTTGAAGTGCTTGTAAAAACAAAATCAACTAGTTTCGTTACGTTTCAAAGCTCACAAGGAGAAAGCAGACTTTGCTAAATGAACTTCGGGGCCAATTGTTGCTATGTGAAAAGTGCACATCTAAAGTGTTCATATTAAAAACTGGGAGATCGCAATAGCCTTACCAAACGAAGGAAAAGCGTCTTAAAGTTTTTGACTCGCAGCACATATCGTACAATGCGCAAGTTCATTAAGTGACGGCGTGGCAGGGTCAGTAGCATCTGTAACTCACGCGCAAAAGAAGAAAAGAATGCTCATGTAAAGAAAGTGTATATATATGAGAGAGAGAGAGAGAGAGAACATGTGAGAGATAAAAATATCAATATATGCTTGTATTTTTACTTACAACGTAAAAGTTATTGTAATTCACAATCTGGAGTTTTATAAAGCGAATTAAACGCTTGAAGCGACTTAATATTCATAAAGCTTCTTTTTTAAAAAAACTTTTTATAATTAATGTCGCAAATAGCCCGATAATTTGTAACATGTCCACAGAAAATGCTTGTTTTTAGCAGGACAGTATCGTCTACCCCTTGCTTCTATTGATGATTAAAATAATATTGAGTTGATGTTGAGTTTAACGTCCCTTTTACCAGACGTTAACTTTCTGATTAACGTTGAATCCGAACCTCATGAACTCACATCGGGAATCGAACCGGGTCTCTTACGTCAAAGGTGTGTACGCTAACCGGTTAGCCACGAAGGAACTCGGTATAAAAATAGAATACCACACATATTACCCCATATTACTTTACAGACAGACTTCTGTTTTATGATCAGTTAAAATAGTATTTCTGGACACCAAAGCGAAAAATGTTTCTTTTTTTCATACGCTGTACGAGAAATACAAAGAATAAACACCACAAAAATGAAACAAGAAAAAGGATTCAATGTAAAATGCTTTGCCTCTCTCGAATAATTCACTCAACGTATTACAAGTGCATATCTCGAGCATTTCCAGTAGAACTATTAAAACACGCTGACTTTATAACTTATCTATGTGGTCTAGTCGCTAGCATGTGTCTTTCGTGGATGGGGCCTCGGGTTGGATTCCCGGTGTGAGAACTATTAGAGTTTTAAACGTTCTCAGAGTGTTTGTGTTAAGTTCATGAAAAAAAATCAAGAACTTGAAAACTCTCGATCAGCTGATTAGTTAAATAAACTTGTATATGGAAACATTGGCTCTGTAGGTCAATGTCAGGGTTCTGATATTCGTTTGTTCGAAGTGATTAAAACGCCATCTATCTTTTGTAATCTACTCGTACCTATTGTGTTTCCATTAGATTGGAATATGAGGTAAGCAGAGATAGGAGCCTAGAAATTGTGTCCGTTAAATTGATAAATAGTTAAATGTGATTTCGGTAAAGTGTTTCGATATTAGGCTCCTATACGGAAGGTAGCCGGAATAATGTTGTAAATTTATGTAAGTGCCATTAATATGCAACTCGTCAGGAAATTGTAAGTATTAAATTTTTAATCTATTTTTTTCTTTCCATTTCGGCCTAACTGTTACAACATTTTGGTGAGTGTATGTCTTTGGTCACTAGTTCAAAATATAAATTGTTATATTTGGGGATTAAATTCAATTTGTGTAAATATTTGATATATCAAGCCTTTCAAAAGTTTAACCAGTAAATTTAATTTGGAATATAAAATTAGTGGAATGCGAATGTATGAAAATTTCCGGACTACCATTTAAAAAGGGAAAGGGTTCTAGTTAATATTGAGTAAATGTTGTTTTGTGTTAGCACAGTTATATTGTTATTGTTGAATTTACCTATATGTTGAAGAAATTATATAATAAATTGTTCGAGTTGAAGTAGATTTATAATTTGAAAGAAAAAGGATTACTTGCCCAATCTATTCCGCATTAAGGGGAAGCCTAAAATACCCTTTCATAGGTAGTGGATTTCTTGGTAACAAGACTGCCGCTATATATATATATTACCTCATATTCCAATCTCGGAACTTAAACCTTAATGCGTGAGAGCAATAAGAAGTGGATTTCGAATCTGGTTGTGATTAAAAACAAGAAAAACGAAAATAAAATTTGTATTACTATTTGTAAGCTGGATTAAAGGAAAGAAATTCATTTCATTAAATATATACATCTTTCGGTTATTGGTAAATTAGAAAAGAAAAGAAAAAATGAGTCATTAGCAAGCGGCATACTAAGCTAGGGGTAGTATGTTATGTAACAACAGAGTCGCAGTAGCTGACCCTCCCCTTATTTCATTTGACGATGAGATAGAAGGTCGTAGGTGTGAAGGGCAGGAAAATCAGAGAGGGGGGAATTTCTTGTCGTTCCCACATGCACCTGTTCATGAACATAGACATGCAGTGTTGCGAGCTCCCATAACCTGTAACTTTCAAAAACAATTTTCGCGAAGTATTTTTAATTCTTTAGAAAAGCTAATATATGATATACCGATAATAGATGGAACAGATGGTATGTTAGTATGTCATTTTCTTTTGAAACTTGATATGTTAATAGTAAAAGAGATTGCTCCTGTAGAGGCAATTTTAGTATCGAGTTTACAGAGGTGTAGGAAGCAAGCTTATGAAGAGTTGCAGCGCTTGTTAACAATAACTACAGATTGGGGTCATATCTGTCATTCATTATTATTAAAATTTGTCACACCCTTGATTAATACGGAATTTATGAAGGTTTCATTGTATAGAGTAATGCAAGAAAATGAAAATCTATTAAACTTTTTACAAGAGAAATTAAGTACTTTAAATGTTTTAGAAATCAACATGCCTGAAGATGAAATTTGTAAATTAATAAGTAATTTAGTTACTCCCGAAATTCGTAACCTGTTGTTGATACTTAGTGTTCCAAAAACGGTGAATGAATATGTAGATTTTGCGAAAGTTATGAAATTAATGACAAATATAAACAAGATTATAAAAATGTAGTTAAAAGTGAAAAGGTTTCTTTACCACGGGTAAAAACTCCTCTTAGAAGTGCCAGGACAAATTATATGCCAACACCTTTTAATAGACAGAACAGACTGAGTTATCAAAATTTAAATGAAAATAAAACTGGACTTCATAGTGCGTATTCTCATAGTGCAAGGGAAGATCATGGAAGCTTATTACAATTGCCCATCAGTATATGCCATACTTTATATCCCTGTATAATAGATACTGGCTCGACTTTATGCTTAATTGAAAACGGTGTTTTAGAAGAAATCCGTACAAAATGCAAGCCTAAAATAAAACAAGTAAATTATTATGTGACCATCATGCAAGGGAATGAGTTGTTATTGCGTGAATTGGTGCAACTTATTTTCTTTATACACGGTGCCCGTTTTACGGCGTGGTTTGGAGTTGTTAACCATCCAAAATTAAAATTATTATTGGGTTTAGACTTTTTACTGGATAATTACGCCCATATAAATATAAACGCTCGAGAACTTCTTTTTGAGAAATTGAAAATGCAAGTAAAGTTACAACCTTTTGAGAATAACCCAGTTGGTATGAACAGTGATCTGTGCGCTTTCCAATATCATTTCAGGCCTACCCGGAGAGATCCCAGACACATTGGCGCCAGAGTTTGTGATCGATTCGAGGGGACTAGGTCTGAAGGTGCAGCTTTACAATATGGTGGCAGTTCTTTTTCCTGTAACCTGACATCACCAACCCAAACCAGCAAGGCTAAGCAGTTTCCAAAGAGGCCTCGACGTTATGGCAACCAGACCAAGCAGACAACCAGTGGCGTAGGCGAGTCCAGGAGTAGGGCGGAGAACCGTACTAAGGCAAGGACCAAGGAGACAGTTGCACTTGAGAATACTGATGCTGCTGTTCATGAAGATGTTCCACCTGGCACGAGAATCTTTAATCCATTGTATAAGGAGGAAGATAAAGAGGGGGATGGAGAAGAAGCATTAAAAGGTAGTGTAAATTTTGAAAATATTTATGATGAAAATTTAATACCATATGTTAAACAATTACTTAATGATTATAAAGAAGTAATAACCGATAAGTGAGGGCATGTTCGTGACTATTTCTATGAAATTCAATTAACAGATCCTTCACCAAGCATTACTCAACCATATATGATTCCTAAATATAAAATGAAAGAACTCGATTTGTTTTTAGACAAATTAATAGAACAGGGTGTTATTGAAGAAATAAATAGTAGCCCATATATTTCACCTTGCTTCCTCGTTACAAACAGAGATCAATCCAAGAGATTAGTGATCAATTATGGTTAAATAAATTCTAAATTGTTATTGACTGGATTTCCGAGTCCGAACTTAGAATCTATCATTTCTAATATAGGTAAAAACCATCTGTATACACTAATTGATGTCCGATCCGCATTTTATCAATTGGAGATTAAACCTGAGTGTAGGAATATAACAGAATTTGCTACACCAAATAGATTATTACAGTATTGTCGCCTACCGATGGGAATGGCAGTTTCACCATTCGTTTTGTCCAGTTTAATGCATAAGATCTTTCGTGATATAGAAGGGGATTATTTAGATATTTACTGTGATGACTTAATAATTCACTCGGATAGTGTTGAAAAACATAAAGAAATTTTAGAGAAAGTGTTAAAACGGTTGAAAGATTGGGGGATTATTATTAGTCCACACAAAGCTCAGTTTATGAAATCAAAAGTGAAAATATTAGGATATGAGTTCTCTAATGGTCAAATGAAAATAGATGATGAGAGAGTAAGAGCGATTAAAGAAATACCCAGGCCGAAAAATAAACGTGCCTTAAACAGAATGTTGGGATTTCTTAATTATTATCTTAGATATGTTAAAGATTATTCAGAACTTTTGAGTCCATTATATGCTATGAGATCACCCACGGTTCCATTTATCTGGGGGAAGGAGGAAGATAAATTACTGGAGAAAATTAAGGAAGCTATTATTAATCATATTGTTCTTAAAGTGCCAGATATGAACGCGCCCTTCGTTTTACATGTCGATGCTTCCACCAAAAATTATGGTGCTATATTAAGCCAGTATGATGTGGGTGGAAAACTTAGACCTGTTTACTTTTTGAGTAAACGTGTTCCTCCATCAGATTGGTCGAAAAGCGTTTTTGATCTTGAACTTTCTAGTTTAGTTCATGCGCTTGATAAATTTGACATGTATCTTCATAAGAAATTCACAATTTATTGTGATAGTTCAGCCTTGACGTTGATACTTAAAAATCATAAACGTCAAAGAAAATACGGCTCTCTTATTGAAAAGGTGAGTCGATATCAATTTGATATTATTCACTTGCGGAGTGAGCGCAATATGGCAGATTTTCTAACTGGGATGCATAATTATATCGATTATACACCTCCTTCATCAGATATAGTCGAAATTGATAAGGTGGATGATAAAGAAGTACACTTGAATTTTGTTAATTTCTGGAATAATCCTTTTTTTCATAAGCCATTAGGAGATCATCAACGAGAGGACCCTAATTTAAATGCTATAATACAAGAATTAGAAAGGGGACAGGTAAAGGAACCTTATGTTCTTAAAAATGGTATCCTTCTGAAGAAAACTAAAGGTAAACAACATGGAGGTTTAAGAGCTGTTGTACCAGAGTCTCTTAAGTATAGTGTGATTAAATTTCATCATCAAGACCCTGTAGGTGGGGGTCATAGTGGGTTCCAAAGAACGATAGCAAAAGTGGCTATACGTTATACTTTTCCTAATTTATTCCAAGAAATTAGAGATTTTGTTTAGAGATGTACGACTTGTCAGCTGTGTAGGGATAGGAATAGACTTCCTTATGGTACCTACTACACTCAGAAAGAGAAATATCCTAATAATTCTCTATTTTTAGATGTAATGGGGCCTTGGCCTATCAGTAATGGGTTTAAATATGTATTAGTCTTAACCGATGTTTTTTCTAGATTTGTCATTATCGAACCTCTTAGGAATTTAAGTTCAAAGTCTATATGTTTGAAATTAGATAAAATATTTTATTCTTACGGGTTTCCAAATAAGGTGATTCATGACAATGCTGGATATCTGCAAAGCGATTATTTCAAACATTATTTATTTAGTTTAGGCATTAAAAACATTTGTACTACTCCTTATTCCATGTCAAGCAACTTAACAGAAAGACAAAATAAAAATATAAAATTGATTTTGAAAACATATATTTATAAAAATCAAACTAAGTGGTCTAAGTATATTTATCAAGTCCAGTACACATTAAATAGTAGTGAAAATTCTGTAACTCGTAAAAGTCCAAGTGAGTTATACTTAAAGAGAAAGATGTTTAATCCTTTAGATGTAAACTGGATTTTAGATCTAGGAATTCTTGAAAGTATTCAAGATAAAGCTGAGATGAGTAAAACTATTGTAGATAATATTGAATTGGCCTGGAAAAGGAAAGAGAAATTGTATTCTAGAAAACATAGAGATATAGATTTACCTATTGGAGAAAAAGTATTGGTTAAGAAAGTAACTAAATCTTCTTTGGAAAAACGTTATCAACCTAAATTAGATAGCCAATATCAGGGTCCGTTCGAAATTTTGAGCTATCCGACAAAGAACACTGTATGGTTACAACTTGTAGCTGATAAGAAAGTAAAGATTAAACGTCATGTCAGTTTCATAAAGAAATTTTATCCAGCAAAAGAAAATAATAATGAAAATAATAATGGAAATTAAAATGATATGTATAGATTCTGTAATAACTGTAATCCACTTCACTGTTAAAATATGTTGTTATGTGTTATATATATTTGTGTACTGTGCTCTGTTTGTACAATTCTGCAGGTTCGGAATTGGGTGTTTCTGGCCATGGCTGTGTTTGATGTGTTTGTCCGAGAGAACCTTCCCATAGAAGAATGGAAATAAATCAGGACCATCAGGTGAATAGGCAAGAACAATACCGTCATCAATCCTATTTCCTTTCTGTAGTTATGGTGCGTGCTTCGTCGATTGGACAATGAACTAAAAGGAGCTCCAAAAACAACTAACGATTTGTTTGTGAAGAATTTTCCATCGGTGAGTTCGTTCCATTATTCTTTACTGCATGCCATGCATGGAATATTTGATGAACTTACTTCGAAATGTTAAATAACTGTATGTTTATTTAAAACACCGAGAGGGGTGGGGAATTTAATATGAGACATTTCTCTTAAGTTCATGAAAAAAAATCAAGAACTTGAAAACTCTCGATCAGCTGATTAGTTAAATAAACTTGTATATGGAAACATTGGCTCTGTAGGTCAATGTCAGGGTTCTGATATTCGTTTGTTCGAAGTGATTAAAACGCCATCTATCTTTTGTAATCTACTCGTACCTATTGCGTTTCCATTAGATTGGAATATGAGGTAAGCAGAGATAGGAGCCTAGAAATTGTGTCCGTTAAATTGATAAATAGTTAAATGTGATTTCGGTAAAGTGTTTCGATATTAGGCTCCTATACGGAAGGTAGCCGGAATAATGTTGTTAATTTATGTAAGTGCCATTAATATGCAACTCGTCAGGAAATTGTAAGTATTAAATTTTTAATCTATTTTTTTTCTTTCCATTTCGGCCTAACTGTTACAACATTTTGGTGAGTGTATGTCTTTGGTCACTAGTTTAAAATATAAATTGTTATATTTGGGGATTAAATTCAATTTGTGTAAATATTTGATATATCAAACCTTTCAAAAGTATAACCAGTAAATTTAATTTGGAATATAAAATTAGTGGAATGCGAATGTATGAAAATTTCCGGACTACCATTTAAAAAGGGAAAGGGTTCTAGTTAATATTGAGTAAATGTTGTTTTGTGTTAGCACAGTTATATTGTTATTGTTGAATTTACCTATATGTTGAAGAAATTATATAATAAATTGTTCGAGTTGAAATAGATTTATAATTTGAAAGAAAAAGGATTACTTGCCCAATCTATTCCGCATTATGGGGAAGCCTAAAATACCCTTTCATAGGTAGTGGATTACTTGGTAACAAGACTGCCGCTACAAAACGTGCATAACTGAGTAGAAACATAAGTTATTGACAAGAGTAAAGCAAACTTTGGTAAATGAACTTCAGGGCTACCTTTCGCGATGTAAGAGTGCACATTTAAAGTGTCAATATTACAAACTGCAATAGCCAGAAAACCCATCTTAAAGTTTCTGACTCTCCGCGTATATGATAGAACGCGTTAAGTTATCAAGTGGCAGAGTCAGGAGTAGCTATACCTTACGCGCAAAACATCACGCTCGAGTCATTTTTCTTGTTGTAACCAATAAAGTAGCCACTCGTAACTACAAGTAAAACATTAATTAACCGTATGTTTATAATGCATAGAACTATAAAAATGTTCAAATCATTTGTATCCGTAAATATACTGACAGTGGCGTATTTAGGAGGTGGCTATCGGGCTCAGGCCCCCCGAAATAAATTTCGTATATGCGCAATTTCACTAAAATTTGTGGGCACCGAAAAGGAAGAATGTAAGTGCTTATTCACGTGTTGTGCATGATCCCTCCCCGAAACAAATTCCTAAATACGCCAGTATATATTGATTGTTCTTGACGCTTCATATCCATATCTGTGGACAATGCGAACTACAATTATATGAGGGGGAAATTCCCTTTGGTAATACTGGATATATGCTACAAAAAGAGACATCATTTGAGACTTCGCATTACGGGGCAAGAGCATCACGACATAAGACTTTCATGTTTTCTACTAGTATATTCATAGACAATTGATTAAAGTATATGTACTCCTCAAACTCTTGGGGGTCCCCTCTTTCTCCCCTAAATGACGCTCTTGGCTACAACTGTCATAATTTCCCATGCTATTGTCATCTGAAATGACTCTCCTGGTTATAGCATACATCCAGCATTACGAAAGGGAATTTTCCCTTATCCCTTTCTAATTCGCACACTGTCCACTGATAAAGACACGAAGGCAAAGAAGATTTTTTACACAACGACTATGGTAACCATAATATATCTAGTGGTATCAATATACAGTGGCATATTTAGAATTCTGTTTCGGGAGGGGGTACGCACAACACTGGACTAAGCACTTACATAAGCAAAAGAGGGGAACCAAAAAGTTATGAAAATTTGGGTTGGCAGCCCCGTGTTGTGTGGTCATACGGTTACCCCATGCCGTATTCGTCGGAGGACCACCCATGGCCAACTAGAGATACCTCGCCTAAAATTGGCGGCCCCGCAGCGACGATTCGCGGTGGCCCCACTTCCGTTTTGAAAATTATACCACCTTGCTGCCCAGCAGCGTCAGAGACGCGACGAAACGCCAATCAACAACAAAATTACTCCGGCAAATATGTTAAATCGCCTATATGCGTAATTTGTTACATTAAGGAGAGTCTAAAAACCACTTTTTAAAAAAGTAAAAAAAAGAAATACGTGCACAAGGGTAGGCGCGAACTACCAACCTTTGGTTTACTATGCAGTTGCTCTTCCGACAGAGAAGCGATGGAGAAAACGTCGCTTGTAGAGTCGTAAATCGTTGAGGTGTTTCTAATTTAGTTAATCAGAGTGCTCCTGTAACCGTGTATATTCGACGATAACCGTTTGAGATAAGATAAAATCTGTTCACCATGTAATTTTATAATAAAATGACGTGCGTCTATTTACTTTATTTAATGGTTTTCCGATATTCACTTTCAAATGCGCGGCTACAGTTGTCATCTAAATTCATACAATTATACGCACCCATTTCAAGATTTTTCACTTCATGATGTAGAGTCATGGGTTATTCTATCTGGTATCTCACTTTAGGAACCCCCGTATCTCACTTTAGGAACAATTCGTCAGAAAAAATGTACAACAATAACCGCATGCACATGACTGCCGATAGTTCGTATTGGTTCCTTCGCGATTTTCCGCGCCAAATTGAAGAAGCGCGGACCAAAATGAAATCCAAGCTGCTACGCGGTGGTAACTTCAATACTCAACTCTAGATATCTCTTTCGACTCGACGTAACCCTGCCGCAAGCGACACACTAACGGCAGTCCTTCGACGCATCGCTATAGGAACGATCGCCATTTACAGGCAAGTGGGCCACTAGTTGTTGGCGACGTTTACGGCATGGGGTAGCGTATTGGCCTGCAGAATCAGAGATCCTAATTTCAATTCTCGCGCAACGTAACATTTTTATGTGTACTCTTTTGTACTCAAATAATAAGTTCATACATTTTAACTTGGATAAAAATCATGTATTTTTCGTAATTTATTAATTTGAAGGAAAATACAAATTGCAACAAAAATGGTTAGTTTTTGTTGTAAATAACCCTATGACCTCTAATAACCATGTTACTAAGTACCACTTCATAAATCTAGTTTTCGAAACGATTATCAATTTTGGTTTTGTGTGTAACTTGAATAAAGTACTAATTGAAGCTAAAATGTATAATATTAATATTTGGAAAAACAGATAAAGAGGTTGCCTTGCGCGGGAATAGAACTCAGGACCTGCAAGGGTGGACTCCAGTACGCTAACCATCTGATCACAGACTACGGGAGCGATAACCGATATTTTCATAACGTTTTCTTTCTTGCTTTTTTGTGTGTGTCGATTCAAGCGCCATCCGTGGCCTGTCTTCAATTCTGGGTCAAATCATTGATCTTTTTTTTTCTGGAAAATCCAAATATGCAATAAGAAATGTAGGTACAGTTACCCTGGTACCCCCGAATGAGGTAGGGGTAGGGGTTCCGTTTGGTATCATTGGACAGCTTTTTCAAAACTATTTAACACGTGTTGTTTTTGTTTTCCTTATCTGTATATTTCAGGAGATAATTTATCGTTCCGGGACTATGAAGACACACACACATATATACTGCTTGTGTTTTCCATTAAAGTTGCAAGTGTAATTCATAATTTTGTCAATTTACAAAATGTTACCAAATACAATATTCCTTCTTCCCGATATGGATTTAAATCGCAATACTAACAATCAGTGATAGTCAGGTCTTCTAATTTTTCACTTCTTATAAATAGCCTGGCTGCTGAAAGGGTCGTTAAACTCAAAATCAACTCAATTCAAATCGTGATATAACCGTACCGATATAAGATTTAGGATAAAGAACACACGCTATGATTGTTGTTGGTTCGAATCGGGCATCAGGATTGGATCTTTAAAATTGTTTTTCTAATGTGTTGTAATAAAAGGATATACAGGGGAAGAAATTTCAAAGCAAATAAAAGGCCAAGGAGCAAATATGTCGAATGATTTTTTTTAATTATTAGCATACTCGACTTCGCTGCGAAACATCTGAGTTTGAATTTGAAAGTAAATCCGGGTTCTGAATCTGAAAACGCATATGGTTTATTATAGAGGAAGATATTTTATTGCGAATTTTCTAGAGGAGGAAGACCAATTGACTTATATGTAACGCTTACCAAGTGTAACACTCGATTTTGATAAAATTTAGAAGGTAGACACTACACATGAACGAATACGTGTTTTTTTTTTCTTTTTTTAACTTTCTGCGGAACAATGGTTTTAGAGGGCAAAATCCCCCATCCAACGTTTTGAAATTTGACGCCCGAAAGGCAAGAAGAAGTCGATCGAAGTGAATGAAATTATGCACAGATATTGTAGGCGTAAAATGAGGGAATAAGTATTCTGTATTTTCATGACAGCGCCTCCGAAATTTTACAGTAGACTTGAAATTCTAGAGAGACATGCCATTCGTCTTGCATTTAGGATCAAACTTCCGTATCATAATAATGACTTGTATGACAAAATTACCTTTTCTCCGCTTGTTCAACACAAAGCACAATTCATAACTACCAGTCTCCATGATCGTAAAGATATCTTTCTTGACACCATATTTACTGATTTACAACAAGCATCTCAATCTAAGTACTGCTATACACCTTTCAGAGTTTTGCTTTTCATATACATCCGCACTCTTCCAGCAGATCACCACCATGGCACCTTCTTCCGTCACCAACTCATCCGTCAACATCTTCCACATCTTTTTCCATCATAGCACTTGTTTCTCTACAACACTAATCTGGGCTTACCCCATGTTTCTCATCAGTCCTGAGACGCTCCAGGACGGAAGATTAATCTACATTCGTTTGTACTAACATCTATATGCTGTGTTGGCGTTACGAGCACCTCACTTATCATCATTTATCCATTTTTTAATTTTCTACGTTATTCATTAGTTTCAGAGCTTTTTCCGCACCTTTTGTTATCTTTTTGCATGTGCAACTTTCATTACTAGTTTGTTATTATTGATATATTATTAATGTTATTGTTGTTTAATATCTTTATATTTTTATTTTTTGTTAGTGTATAATAACAATGATTATTTCACAGCTCCTTGAAAAGCTATTAGTTTAATAAGGAATAATGCTCCCACACCCCTGGCCAAGAGAGAGGGCGAAACCCTCTAGTGGCCGTTTCTTTACACCCATTGATTCCAAGTTCTTCAGCAATCAACAAATATTTTGCTTAAATTAATGCCCACCACCTTCCAACTCAATACTGTTACTACCCACCACTCTAAAAAAAAAAAAAAAAATGAAACTGGTAATGTAGTAATGATAGAGATTCTGATTGATAACTTCGCACCTAGAAGGGAAAGAAAAGTTTTCAAATATAAGTAAAGTACCTGTATGACCTATTTTTCATTCCCTAAATAACAGTACGTGTTCACTCTGTGTGTTTAGTGGACTGCTACCAGCTGGTCAAAACTCTGAAGCCTGTCATCCTGTTACAAAGAGGCCCACGTAAGCCTCACGTGGAAACAATATTGCATCCACCATACTCCCCGGCCATTGCATCTGTTCTATTACTTGGAAACGCCAGTTCAAATACCATCTTTGCGATTTAATACATGGCTCTCCAGAACGCTTCAACCGTTATAAAAAGACTATGACCTATTATAGACTTTACACAAGAAAGGCATAACAGCATCCCCTAGAGCAGCGTTTCCCAACCGGTGTGCCGCGGCACACTGGTGTGCCGCGAATGGGCCGCTGGTGTGCCGCGACGAAATGAAAACAAAATTATTAATTATACAGCAACCAAATTACAAGACAGGAAAAATGTGTATTTGTATTTCACATTACTGTGA
Source organism: Thermobia domestica (assembly GCF_964235325.1). Classification (NCBI taxonomy): domain Eukaryota; kingdom Metazoa; phylum Arthropoda; class Insecta; order Zygentoma; family Lepismatidae; genus Thermobia; species Thermobia domestica. The sequence goes on from NC_137467.1 coordinate 36,812,687, forward strand.
ACCTCTACGATGGAAAAAAATACTGTAATTGTAATATATTATTGTATATACATACATTACTACTACACATATTGTATTTCGAAAACAGAATTTTATTAATATTTAAAAATTGTGACGTATATTAACCGTTAATAAATTATGTTTCACACTGTTACTTGTCTATACATTTTTAATGTTAAAAAAAGTAGTTATTATCATTGCTATGACCATTATTTCTTCTTCATTGTTAGAGGTTATTTCGTAACTTGAAATTTTAAAATCTCATTCTACCCTTTCGACAAAGCAAACACTCATACAAATTACCTTCATCTGTTTTAAAAGTACAAGAGATTTGTTTGTTCGTTTGTTATTTAGTGATTTTCCTTAGTGAAAGGTTGGATACAGTCTTCAAAAAGAAAGTGTATTTTTAAAAGCCTGAGTCCTATATTTCGTTGGAATTGTTTTCTATTTTTGAATTAGAATGAAAAATAAAAATAATGATTTACGATGGGGGGGGGACCAGTGATCGAGCTTTTTTCTCTGTGAGAAGGTCAGTAATCACAGAAACAATTACGACAGTATTTTCTATTTACTACTACTACTAATAATAATAATATCTATGAGTGTGCCGCGAGAATTCAATTTACACCCGTAGTGTGCCGCAAGTTGAAAAAGGTTGGGAAACGCTGCCCTAGAGAGCTGCGTTGACACTAAATAACATTCAATATCTCGCCGTATTACTCGTTTTTGGTGTGGAAAAAAGACTATGCCACACTTATTAAAAAAACAACAACATTATAACTGGTTATTCTGCTCTCTCTCTCACACACACACACATATATGGTTTACAGAGCACTTACGAGGAAACGGTGTGTAAACAACCGATTTGGCTGGGGTCGGGATATGTGTTACGGGAGACCAAAGTAGGAGACATGTATTTTGGCGTTTGGGCCCATACGCAGAAATTTCCGAAATACGGGACCCCAAATTGGCCCTACATGGTATAACTAGGAAGCGAATGACGCGTTACTCGTACACAACCGTTTTGGCTGGGGTCCGGATATGTGTTACGGGAGACCAAAGTAGGAGACACGTTTTTTGGCGTTTGGGCTCATACGCAGAAATTTCCGAAATACGGGGCCCCAAAGTGGCCCTACATGCTATAACTACGGAGCAAATGACGTTACTTGTACACAACCGATTTGGCTGGGGTCAGGATATGTGTTACGGGAGACCAAAGTAGGAGACACGTATTTTGGCGTTTGGGCCCATATGCAGAAATTTCAGAACTATGGGGCCCCAAATTGGCCCTACATGCTATAACTAGGAAGCGAATGACGTTACTTGTACACAACCGATTTGGCTGGGGTCCGGATACGGGAGACCAAAGTAGGAGACACGTATTTTGGCGATTCGGCCCATACGCAGAAATTTCCGAAATACGGTGCCCCAAAGTTGCCCGTACGTGCTATGACTAAGAAGCGGAAGACGTTACTTGTACACAACTGATTTGGCTAGGGTCAGGATATGTGTTACGGAAGATTAATGTAGGAGACACGAATTTTGGCGATTCGGCTCATACGCAGAAATTTCCGAAATACGGGGCCGCAAAGTGACACTACATGCTATAACTAGGAAGCAAATGACGTTACTTGTACACACTGATTTGGCTGGGGTCCGGATATGTGTTACGGGAGACCAAACTAGGAGACACGTATTTTGGCGTTTGAGCTCATACGCAGAAATTTCCGAAATAAGGGGACCCAAAGTGACACTACATGCTATAACTAGAAAGCGAATGACGTTACTTGTACTCAACCGATTTGGCTGGGGTCAGGATATGTGTTACGCGAGACCAAAGTAGGAGACACGTATTTTGGCGTTTGGGCTCATACGCAGAAATTTCAGAAATACGGGGCCCCAAAGTGGCCCTACATGCTATAACTACGGAGCAAATGACGTTACTTGTACACAATTGATTTGACTGGGGTCAGGATATGTGTTACGGGAGACCTAAGTAGGAGACACGTATTTTGGCGTTTGGGCCCATACGCAGAAATTTCCGAAATACGGGGCCCCAAATTGGCCCTACATGCTATAACTAGGAAGTGAATGACGTTACTTGTACACAACCGATTTGGCTGGGGTCCGGATATGTGTTACGGGAGACCAAAGTAGGAGACACGTATTTTGGCGATTCGGCCCACACGCAGAAATTTCCGAAATACGGTGCCCCAAAGTGGTCCGTACGTGCTATGACTAGGAAGCGAAAAACGTTATTTGTACACAACTGATTTGGCTAGGGTCAGGATATGTTGTAACAGAAGACCAATGTAGGAGACACGAATTTTGGCGATTCGGCCCATACGCAGAAATTTCCGAAATACGGGGCCGCAAAATGGCCTTACATGCTATAACTAGGAAGCGAATGACGTTATTTGTACACAACCGATTTTTCTGGGGTCGGGATATGTATTTCGGGAGACCAAAGTAGGAGACACGTATTTTGGCGTTTGGGCCCATACGCAGAAATTTCAGAAATACGGGGCCGTAAATTGGCACTACATGCTATAACTAGGAAGTGAATGACGTTACTTGTACACAACCGATTTGGCTGGGGTCCGAATATGTGTTACGGAAGACCAAAGTAGGAGACACGTCTTTTGGCGTTTGGGTCCATACGCAGAAATTTCCGAAATACGGTGCCCCAAAGTGGCCCGTACGTGCTATAACTAGGAAGCGAAAGACGTTACTTGTATACAACCGATTTGGCTGGGGTCCGTATATTTGTTACGGGAGACTAAAGTAGGAGGACCCCAGCCAAATCAGTTGTTTACACTTAAGACCGTTTTCTCGTTAGTGTCATATATACAGTTTCGATTCATGTGTCAGTTCCGGTTCCGATTGAACACAGGAGCAGACTACGCAACGAGTTGCCTTTTAAGGCGAGTTGCCGTTCTCAACTCGCGTGTGGTCGATAAACCATTCTTATTTAGCTTATTCTGCATAACTATGGGACGTAAAGCTTTAAAATTGCATTTTAGTTGACACACACACACACACACACACACACACATGCTTAACAAGGTCCTTAGTGACGTATGTTCAGTTCCAAAGTCAATTCCAGTGTCAGTTCCGGTTCCGAATACACAGGAGGAGACTACGATCATATTCAACATATCAAAAATTATAAGAGACTATTACTAAAAAATCATGTCTATAAAACAAACTATTACCATAACTATTACGTCCCTACAGCCTTCTATGTAGAGATTTTTATAAGGTTATGGCATATTTTTCTAATTCCTATTTAACATACCAGAAATTACATAACCGTGGCCGCAAACTTTTTCCAGCTAGAACCGGGTTTTCTGCTACAACAGGAGAACTGATATTTGTGCTGTATTGTGGATCTTTTTGTATTCTGTACGTAAAGATAGAGGACATACATAATTTCGATTTAATCAATTTTGTAGTTTTTGTGGTGCTGCGCGGAGCATACCCTCATTCTGCAGTTTAAGACTATCGCATTTTGGGACTACTGCAGCGTCCCCGAGGAAGTACAGGGTTGGTACAAAGCCCCTTTCTATAGACCACTGCATGCGAATTGGGAGAATGAGCTGAGTAATAGAGCGCTCAGCGATAGAGAACCTTGGAACTACTACTACAGGTAGCATAAACGTACCACCAACTACGCAAAAAACTATATCTGTAACCAGGAGGCTACTCCACCATGCATATGGCCGCTGTGGCTGGTAGAGCGTTCATCTCAGGTGCATGGTGTCCTGGGTTCAGTCCCAGCTCCCGCCAAGTGAAGTTTGTGGTGGACAAACACCGTGTGCGTGGATTTCCTCGGAGTTCTCCCGTTTTCTCCCAGTTTCTACATTCCATCATTTCATTCATTTATCAACATCACCGTCCTCTTTAGCCTAGCCGGCATAATCGTGGTACGTAAAACTCAAAGATTTCATTTTATTTTCCACCATACATGATTTTCCTATATTTCATATGCGTAAACTTGATATAAATCTTTGTAAAATTTTAAGCTTGGATATCCTAATAGCAAATAGAGATGGGTCGTTCATGAATGATTCGATCCAAAAGATCGAATCTTTTAGGTGAACGAAATGAATGAATCTCAAAAAGGAACTGATTGATTTGGCTCAAACGATTCGTAGTTGAAAGTGTTGAACTCGTTAAGGAATGAAAAGATCGAGTTTTCACAAGCAATAGAATGGAATGAGAAACGGAATAGCAAATGGTACTCACTTCATGTGTTTTCCTCTGGTAAGCCTTTGTTCAGTGTCCTCTTGCAAACTCCGTTTGGACATTTTTCCGGCTTATTGGGGGTCGAGGCTCCAGGAGTGGCGGATTTTGCGAAATATCACTACAGTGATGCATCATGCCAGTAGCGTAGCCAGGTTGTGTGTTTGGGGGGGGGGCAAGTGCTGTTATAGGTACATATAGGAAAATTACAATTAAAAAAATATATAAACATAAAAATATATAAAAAATTACAAACATCAAAGTACCAAAGTACATTGTCGGACCTATTTGGGGGCCCGGCCCCTCCGGGCCCCCCTTCCCTTCGCCACTGCATCATGCCCAATGAATGAAACATTCCGCATTGTTTTGCTTTTAACACCTTTTAGAAAAAAAAATACTTAGAAATGAGTAAAATGACAGGTCGTAATGACCAGTATTGTCTTGTGGATTTTACATAAAAATAAAAAATACCTTTCATTCTTCTAATATATATATATATATATATATATATATATATATATATATATATATATATATATATATATATAAATGGGACAATTGTTTAACAGAATTACGATGTGCAAATCACGCACAAGCTATAATGTTTTACAAATTTGAATTTAGAAAAAGGATCTACCTAACTTTGTTTGAAATTAACTGGCTTCTTCTTTTTGTTATTATTTGTCCTTCCTTAGAAAAAGAGTCTTTCACAGGGTAGAGACGTAGGTGATGAATATAATCAGGCCCGTATCCATGGGGTATAGGGGGGCCGGGCCTCCCTAAATTTTCACTGCCCCCCCCTAAAGTTTTGACGGTAGAACTGTAAATAAACTATAATATGGTGATGAACTATATTATGGTTGGATCGGTCTACCCCCTATCTTCTGCATGCCCCCCCCCTAAATTTTTGGACTGGCTACCGCCCTGAATATAATTAAACTAATTATTGTAAACTTGGAGGAAATTAAAATAATGCAGCATAGCTCTCGATGTGTTGATACGTCTTTGAGGCTATGGAAGGCAGCAAAGAAAATTTATGCGGTGAAATTATTCGTAACATAGACCCCCTTAAAATAGACGGCTCCAGGGCCCCAAAAGCCTTAATCCGCCTCTGAGTATAATGTAATGGTATATATATATATATATATATATATATATATATATATATATATATATGCTATATACCGTAGTGGGAGTGCCATTGACTGCTCTGCTCTCAAACTCTAGTATGGTTCTGATCCGATCTTACCTAAATGGTATGTCTTGTGCTTAAAACTTCCTCCATTCGGATAATAATCACAAATGAAACTCCAATTTAAGTTCGACTTACATTCAATATACTGTCTACAATTTGAGATCGAGTTAGTTGTCAATACATTCCCCATAATTGATTCAATACAACAATACGAACATTGAGTATGAATGAATACGGTATTTAATAAGTAAAAGGTTGGGTCACGAGCATCATTAGCTATTTAATTCTGGGGATGTCAGATGGGTTTAAAAAATCTGATCACTAGAACACATATTTGATTCTCCCTTTCCCGCATCAAGATATTTTCAGAGCCATTCCATGCACAATTTATTGTGATCCAGTGTTAGTGTAATGCACGCGTCAAATTAAAAAGAGTCCGTGTTGAAGCAATAGCTTATTATAGCCTTTATTATATATTCTTGTCTTAGTTTCTTTACATACTCTACATTTGTTAAAAAGAAAACGAGGGATCATGACGACCAAAATGACTTTCTAGGATTTTCCTGAGTTTCACCAAGCGGATGCCGAGATGGTACCTTAACCTACAGGCCGTAGTCGTCTACTTTGTCCTTCCTATCTCAGTGTTAATATCTTTGCTGGGTAGCTCAGTAATAAATAAGTAAAAGTAAATAAATTAATAAACCAATCATGATAAATAAAAAATGTATACCATTATCAGTGTGCAACTAGTAAAATTTGTGATAACTGAAATAGTAGATTTTTCTTTTTTTTAAAAAAAAAAGAAGAAGAGAGAAGTTCAGATTTATATTGCATCTTTTATTATCAAGCTGTATTTACGGTATTCCGAAAGAAAAAGTAGCACAGCAGTTTCCTCCTGAAATGACCTCAGAAGACAACTGGATTCATTTGGCTGGAACGAGACTGGTTCTGTGGAAGGCGAACCGATTTTCGGAAGGTCACCCAGATGGTGGAAAATGCGGAATGACAAAAAGAACTGATTTCCGAATGAAAGAACATGAAACATGAGTCCTTCGTCCTTCCTCTCTAGTCCATTTCTGACTGTGACCCCCGCTCAGCTACCAATTTTCTGCTTATCATCTCTCAAACATCAAGAACATATTTGTTTCCCATCGTATCTGTGTTTCGCGCGAAGCAAAAATTAAGAAAGAATAGGAGGAGGAGGGATGCTAGATGTTTGTGACGAGAAATATAATCCTCTCCTTTTGTCTTTCTCACACGCGCAAACACATACAAAAATTACTATGGGTGCATGTTTATGGTTGGACAGCCCGAGGAAGTACTACTATTTCCGAGACAAAACGATGCGCGGAATGGAATTGGAAATTGAATGAGATGGGTGAAAGAAAGAAGCAAACTACAGAAATCGATCCGGAATGAAATGCTCGAAAAGATTCTTTCTTTTTAACCAATAATTCAGATAACTAGAATGAAAGGAACGGAATCCGAGAATAGGACGAAATTTCCCATCACTAATATAAATAAGGAAAATGAAGCAAGGGTATAAATCACCCATAACTTGCTTCTCTAAAAATAATTATCATCGAAAGTAAAGATGTGTGTTTGATCGGATGTACTCCACCCACGCCAAATCGATGAGTACCTTTTTTTTTTTTTTAGTGCTAGCCGAAGGCTAGCTCCCTTGCGAGGGTTACGCCCTCTATCCGGGGTGAGGAGTGCAGAGACTGGGGAAGGAAGGATATTGGAGGTGGTCTATGGGAAGTAAGAGTAAGCGGAAGAATCATTTATTTTATTTAGATCATAATTTCAGTTTATTGCTTTTATTGCATTTTATTCAATTTCATTGGACATTATGAACTTTGTTCATAATCATGAGGACTGGGAAAAAATGACAATGAAGTGCATATGACAGGACAACACAAGGATATGTTAGTGAGACGAATGCAGATTATCTTCTTGTCCAGGGGCTGCTCTGGACAGTAATGTAGACAAGTGGAGCCCTGTTAGCACAATAGGTTACGGTGCAGCATATGTAGGTGATATATGAAATGGAAGGTGATCAGAAGAATAAGCTGAAGCGACAAAATGATCTGGATGGTCTGGTGGAATGGTTTTGAGATATAAAGAGAAGAGTAGGGATAGAGGGGAAGTAGAAAATTGATATCCTAAATCATAGTGGCGGTCGGCATCCATAGTATCTAGAAGTAATGGATGACGTTGCTGAAACCGGTTTGTGATGAACTTTAGTCGCAACTGTTCAAGATGACGGAGAATGGTAGGAAAAGAGATACGGTCGTAAAGCTCCTGTGTCGGACTGGGAAGCTTGATCCTATAAGCCAGACGAAATGCGTGCCTTTCAAGAACTTGTAATTTCTGATAGAAAAAAGGTAGTGCAGCAACCCAAGCGGGATGACCATAAGTTAGAACTGGACGTAAGAATACCTTATACGTATTAAGGATTGTAGTGGGTTGCAATCCCCATGTGGTACCAACTAGACGTTTTAGTAAATTGAGCCGAGCATACGCTTTACGAATGATTGCTTGAAGATGGGGCCGCCAAGTTAAGTGATGATCGATTATGATACCAAGATAGGTAACCTGTTTAGTAGGTGATATTCGTGTGCCATGAACCTCTAGATTAAGTAGATTGGGGTTTTTCTGAACTCGAGAACGTTTTCGAGGTGGTATGAAGACGATAGCTTGAGTCTTAGTCGAGTTTATATGAAGGCGCCACTTAGCACACCATCGGAGAAAAGAGTCTATTGCTAGGCGGAGTGCAGAATTGATTTGTTGAATAGTTCTGGCTGTGCAAAGAAAGGCAGTGTCATCTGCATATTGAAAAGTATGAACATTGGGAGGAAGGGTTGGCATATCGGCTACAAACAGAAGGTATAGAAGAGGCGAGAGAGCGGAGCCTTGAGGTACACCAGAATGGATAAAGATCGGATGTGATGAAGAACTATTGATGGTAACATAAGATAGGCGGTTAGAAAGAAAATGGAAAATGAAACGGAGGTAGCAGAGTGGAAGCCTAAAACGGTGAAGTTTGAACATGAGGGCTAAATGCCACACTTTATCAAAAGCCTTCTCTAGGTCAAAAAGAATGAGGCATGAAGGCCGAGCAGTGTTATAATGATTTGTGATTAGGTTGAGAAGTCTGAGCAATTGATCATTGATGCTGAAATTAGGTCGGAAACCAGCTTGGTGTACAGGCAAGAGATTATATTGAGAAAGATGGTGATGTAGTCTGATGACAATGATGCGCTCAAGAATTTTGCTAAAAACGGAGGTTAATTGTATTGGACGGTAAGAAGCAACAGAATCTGGAGGTTTGTTGGGCTTAAGAAACATGAGAGTGGAAGAAGTCTTCCAGTCACAGGGGATGTAGCCGGTCCGGAGAATAAAAGAATATATATATGAAAGAAGCAGAAGAAGACAATAAGGAGCCTCTTTGATATGACGATAAGTTATGTGGTCGATACCAGGAGCTGTGTTGCGCTTGCGGTTTACGACGGTGGCGATATCAGATGTAGAAATTGGAGCTGTGAGAGGATTGTCGTCTGGAAGAATGTGTGCTGCGCTGGGTTGTAGATATGAAGATGATAAGTTCAAGCGATCAGTAGGATGTCTTTGAACAAAATCAGATGGGAATGGGGTGAAGGTAGTCTGCAGGTGGTCTGCAAAGGCGTTCGCTTTCTCTTCGTCTGTGTGTAATGGTTGGTTATTTACTAACAGCGGATATGGTGTGCGAGTAAGCTTCCCAGTCAACATATGAAATCGCTTCCAATACTTAGTAGGGTGTGAAGTTTCAGCTAAGTTGTTACACGTCTTCACCCAGTTGCGAAGCTTATGTGCCTTGACGTAGTTACGTACAGTGCGCTGAAGTTGGCGATGATGACGAAGAGCTTCTAGGTTACCAGTGCGCTGATATTCGCGAAAGAATTCGCGAGAACGATGTATGAGAGGTAGGTAGTTTGGCGGTAAACGTGGTTGGTACCTGGATATTTCAGTTGTTGGTATATGAAGGTCAGAAGCGTGATGAATGGAATGAGTGATTTCAGAGACCCGTGCGTAGAGATCATCTTCGGTAGTAGGAGGCTCGATGGTAACCAAATCTTCAGCAATAGTAGTGCGATAGTCATCCCACTTGGCTTGATCAAATCGTGGAACACGACGAGGTTCAGGGAGCAAACGAAGAGTAGGAGCCTGCGGTTGATCGATATGAAGTTTGATAGGAAGGTGATCACTACCTATGGAATCGAGCACTTCAAGTGTGCAACGCTGGAAGAGATTGCCAAAAGAAATAACTACGTCAGGTGTGGTATTCGTGATGGGTCTGGTGGCTTTAGGTATATCAAAAACATGGCCGGTGGTATGAGTAGTAATGAAGTCAAGGAAGCTTTGTTTCTGATTAGCTGGACGGCTGTGAATATTGATGTCGGCCATTATGATATAATATTTAAAGTTATTGGAGATGTAAAGAAAGAATGAGCGTGGGATGGGATGTCCAGGGCGTACATATATGGTAGCTATGGTAACGTAAAGGGAGTGGAAGTACAACGTAGTAATGAGATACTCTGGAACATTAATCAATGCAGGATGATATTGGCGGTGACTAATCGAAGGATTGAAGCCAATGGCCACTCCTCCGTTTGCTCGGCGTGCTGCAATGGTAGAATCTGAACGGAGTAGGGTGTAGCGAGGTATCCTGAACGTCATAGATGGAGTAAGGAGAGTTTCGTTCAGAAGGAAAGCCTGAATAGTTTCTTCTAGAAGTAGCTGTTCGAAGAGAGTGTACTGGGAAGTAAGTGACCGAATATTAAGAAACAGTAATGAAATACCCATGATTAAGGTGCAGGAGTAGTGTTGGAAGTGTCAGAGGAGACATGTAATTCGTCAAGAGGGGTGGCATGAAAATAGACATGAGGTCCAGAGTAAGTAGCTTGAAAAGAATATTTAAAGATAATGCGGGCTGCATGATTGACCACCTGGAGAATATGCTGACGTAGAAACGGGTGAATGTTTTGCAAAGCGATGGTAAAGAATGAAAGGAGTTGCTGTACGGAAATTGCTTCAGCAAGAGGTTGTGGTGCTACATGTTGTTGAACTTCTGGTAAGACGGGTCGCAACGGAACAGTGAGCTCCGGATTCAAAGGTTCGGCCGTTGGTCTTGCTTTGCATCGATAACTATATGTGGGGTGTTGTTCCGGGCACGTAGAGCATTGAGGTGGCTTCGTTAGGTTGGTGCAAGCTTTCGTTTCGTGGTTTCCGCTGCAGTACCCACACTTGCTCGGCTGGGTGCATTTTGACGTTGGGTGTGAGTTGTATGCTTGGCAGCGCTCACACCGCAATGGTAAAGGTGGCGGCGACTTTGATGGCTCAACTCGATGTTTCTTTTTATAGATGAGGGCACCATGAGTGAGGAGATCATCAATAGTGGTTTGTGAATTTGTTAATACTCGTACCATGTAGGTAGCTCCTTGGTCATTTTTAATACGAAGGCACTTTAGAATAGAGTGTCCCTCAAGAGTGAGCTCTTCCATGACTTCGTCGTCTGTTAGAGAAGGGTCGACCCCTCTAATGACAACCGAGAGAGCCGGTGTTTTCCGTGGTGGCGGTGCTTGTCGAAATGCCTTAGGTTCAAGTCGCTTCATATTTGCGTGCTTTCCAAAGATTTCAAAACTGCACTTATTGCGCACAGTAGTTAAGAAATTAGAATCGTAAGATTTGAAAATGATTCCGTTGCGAGTGCGAACTATCTGTGCTACAGAAGCGCGTGGTAGATATTTTAGAAGCTGCTGGAAAGCTAGTTTTGTATTTTCAAACTTTGTGTCAAAATTGGTGAGGAGAAATGAGTACAGACACGGTTTGGTGGTATCCTGGAGAGATGGAAATTCTTTGTCGTCGTCTAAATTCATTGAACTGACAGATTGTTCAGAATCACTTACAGTATGATGGCGTTTAGTTGGTGGTTGATGATAAGTGCTGTTTTTATCCGGAGTACGAGAGCGGGATCTACCAGTATTCTTGCCTTGCGATGTAGTTTGCTGTCTGCGGTCGGCCCCCTTACCCACCGAGGTAGGTTCGATAGACGGACCCGGAGGTAACGGCGGTAGTCCCGGATGGCCACCTGATGCCATCCCTTGAGATGTTAGACGACTCTGACAATGGAGATGAGAGGAAAATGAAATGAGATGAGGTGATAGGGGGAGCCCACTGTGGCTCTCACTTGAGGCAGCAATACGTCCTCGCAGAGATGTCGGTCAGTGCGATCACTGGCCCTCCACAAAACAGATGATGAAAATAGGTGATGATGATGGCCACGGGGTCCCACTTGAGTCAACAATACGGACTTCAAGGGGATGTCGATTGCCTGGAGCAGAGCAATCCTCCCTAAGTGAACAAAAATAGTATTAGTAGCTCACAGAGCGTTAGTAAAGCTTCTCAGACCTATGAATCGAAGATCGATTCTGAATTCTGAGTTCGAGTGATGAGTACCACCTTGTTCGAACCCCAATCCAAGTTCTTGATTCTCTTCATAATGAAAATTTGAAATTTCAGACTTAGCTGATATAAGTGTTTTCATATATGTCTAGTTTGACTAAGTTGTTTAAATACGTATTTTACAAGAAACTTACTGCTAAAAAATTATGATAAATTTTGTATAATATTAATGAGATCCAACCATAGACTGTAGTATGAATGTGTGCTGCCATCTATTACCCTCATTTAAACTATAGGTCTACAAATATTTAAATATCGACCATGCACTCTACTAAGGCATTCTAAATGGTATTTTAGATTTTCTTCTATTAACTACACCCATATACAAAGAGGAAGGCCTCTACGTGAACTGTAGAAGATTTTTATTTTCAACATTGCTAACCATAACATTGTTCTTATTTATTCTATGAAATTGTTATCATCACGAGTTCCAACAGTCCGTTCTGGAGAACTGAATACGTCAATGAAAACATTTTCGAGAACATAGTATTTTCATTGAAATTAACCGATCAAACTGGTGAAGTTTGTTTGTCTCGGTTTTCGTTCTTCAGTTCAGAAAAAAAGAATCAACCTGCAAGGACTATTATGTTTTAGCTAAAAACGTAAGGTGTTCGGAAGATTTGTATAGCTAATTAATTTGACGAAACAAACAAGGAGTTTGAAAATCATATCCACTCTTCGTCTTATGATTTTTTTTTTAATTTCCAGAGGGAAAAAAGGTTTTAAAAAATATTCAAAAGGGGCATATGTTTAAGCAATAATATCTTAAATATCACTTTCAATGGAGAAGGAAGTCTTTTCCCCGGTGATTGGCTTTAGCTAATACTTATTTTATACTTCAATCGGCAGCGCAGAACTGCTTCATTGTTTGAACTTGAATCAACAACAGCGATACAGCTCTCAGTCGCTGCACTTTAACCACATTTAAACTATTTCGCCTTGTATGCTGAATTCTAATGAATTATGCAATCAAGTGTTTTATCCAGTGTATACATACCTTTGCAAGTGAAATGAAATGAATTTTTTTCTCGGTGTAGAGTGAAACTTATTTTCAGTAATTTTCAGGTTAAAGTTCCTTAACAACTTACTCTAGCACAATAAATGGCAGTAAAACACATAAAGGTATGTATCTTGTTTAATTTTGATACCGGATTTATTACTACCGAACTTTTGGAGAGCCTCTGTATAACTTTAAATACATTCACTTTTTGTTTATCGTTCTGAATTTAGCGTAAATGTATTTTCTTTGTTGCTAAATATTAAATTTGTATTTCTTTTAAGATAGTGTTAGTGACTCAGGCGATGACACAACACACAAAAAAAAGGATCTCTTGTTGCAGGTTCTTATGAAAGTTTTTTAGAGAACCGCTCGGATACGATGTTTAGTGGTGAATTCTCAGAAGGACTAGATGCAAAAGCAAACATGTGATTTTTTTTCAACTAAACAAAAATAACAAATTTTATTTAAATATTTCAGAAACAGAAAAACAATAAATTCTAACCAAATAATTTCTTTTAATTTTTGATAACATCATAATTTTTTAAAGGAGGATAGGAAAATTGACTTTTATGTATGCAATATGTTTCTAGAAAATTATATACTTCTCCTGCCTCTCAGAGGGTTACGCCCTCTCTGTGGCATGTGATTTTCTGTACAAATGTAATTTTGAAAAGAAAGGAATGGGCTAAGTTAAGTTTCTTATTAACATCGGTATTTGTGCATCAGTTTTGGAATGGGGTGTAGGATCCTTTTTTATTTTATTTTTTATTTTTTACATTTTATTTTCCTTTATATCTTTATGATAACGTACACAAAAGAAGTTAGTAAAATGAAAATACGACATGTGAATATACAATGAAGGATAAATAAAATAAATAAGGAAAAAAAATAATAAATACAGGTTATCATGTGAAGAGCGAAATGTAATTGAGAGCAAAATGGGCGCAAATATGCAAGAATACCAAATATATATATTGTGAGATAGTGCTTGAGTGAAAATGTACAATAATGGAAATGAAAGATGAGATGAAGTGCCGTCACATCACAAACAGATAGAAATTAGTCAGGCAGATGCAGGTTAAATCTTCTGTCCCGGGGCGACTCGGGACTAATGATCACAGGTTTGCATGGCAGACATATAAGGAAATGAGTATATTCAATGGGGGTATGCTTGTAACTATATGCGGCACCAGTGAGAGCATCAGTTCGAAGAATATCCAAGAATAGTGGATGGCTCGTTTCAATGGGAGATGTAATGTACCGATTACGAAGTTGTGCAATATGGTCTGTGATCTTCGAAAATCGATATATTCATACGTAGAGCCACGTGAACTTCGGAAGTTTAATTCGAAGAGCTAGTCGAATAGCATGACGCTCCAATATGTAAAGTCTTTCGTAGAAGGAAGTAGAAGCATTGCACCAAGCCGTATGTCCGAAAGTGAGAATAGGTCGGAGAAACATCTTATAAGTATGGAGTAAGACAGGGTCGGGTTTGAGGCCCCAAGATGTGCCTGTAAGACGACGTAAAAGATTTAATCGAATAGTATTCTTTGATCTCAGTTTTTGCAAGTGTGCATTCCAAATCAGTTGTGAATCGAAGACGACGCCCCAGTACGTAGCAGTGTTGGTAGGGCGTACAAGATGCGCATCGACAGTTACTTGCAAGGGTGTCGGATTCCGTAGACTCTCGAACGTCTGTTAGGTGGTAGGAAGACCAGTGCTTGCGTTTTCTCGTTGTTGATAGTTAAATGCCATCTCTGGCACCACTTGATGAAGTTATCGAGAGTTGTTCGTAGAGCACAGCTAACATGCTGGACAGTGTTGCCAAGTGTAATAAAAGCTGTATCTCTGCATATTGGAAAGTGAAAACGTTACGTGGTACTGAAGTAATGTCAGAAGTGTAAAGAATATATAATAATGGGCTGAGTGCAGATCCCTGTGGAACTCCAGTAAGTGGAAATGCAGGAAAAGAGAGTGTATTACCAACTGCGACATACACAATCCGATTTGTAATGAAAGAGTAGATTATCCTTAAATAGCAGATGGGAAGTTTAAATGGCTGCAGTTTTTGAATTAGACCGTAGTGACAAACTTTATCGAAGGCCTTCTCCAAGTCCATTAGAATGAGGCAAGAAGGAGAGCCTTTGTTAAACTGATTTGTAATTATGGTGCTGAGACGTAGGAGATGATCATGGACGGAGAATCTAGGCCGAAATCCTGCTTGACGAATAGGTAGGAGTCTAGTAGTTTCAAGGTATTTATGAAGTCGGCAGGCAAGAATTTTTTTCCAAGAGCTTGCTGAATACAGAGGTGAGTTGGATTGGTCTATATAAAGAAACAGAATGTAAAGGTTTATTTGGTTTATGAAACATACAAACTTTTGAAACTTTCCAGTCAGGGAGGTAGAAATCAGTTTGAAATATGAAAGTATATATTGTTGCCAGGATGAGCAGAAATGAGTATGGAGCTTCTTTTATGTGTCAGTAAGAGATATTGTCAATCCCAGGCGCTGTGTTCTTCTTCCTCTTCAATGCAGTATGGGGTTCATTTGTAGTAATGGGTGCAGTGAGTGGATGCTCCGGATCAATGGCATGACTTGTTGAAGGTTTTAAAGCGGGAATGCAAGAGAGGCCTTTTCGTTCATAGCGTTTAGAGGCTGATGCTGGTGTAAAAACAATCTAGAGCTGTAACGGAAAGGCGTTTGCTTTTCTTCGTCGGAGAACAGAGGAATGCCATCTGCAACTAACGGGTAGGTTATTGTGGTGTTCTTGTCAGTCAGTTGATTAAATCGCTTCCAGTAACGAGATGGATGCGCTTCCTCGGATAAGGTGTTACATGTTTTGATCCAATTGCGGCATTTATATGCAACAAGGTAGCTATGAACAGCTCATTGCCATTGGAGATGCTGCTGAAGGCATGCCTCATTCCTGGTCCGATAATAATCCCGAAGATGATGTCGGGCTTTCTGGATGAGCGTAAGATATGATGGTGGTAGGGCCGGTTTATAAGGCTGTGCTTGCTGCGTCGGAATGTGCTGATGGACACTGGTTTGAATTGCTGTAGTAATAATAGAAAGACAGGAAACAAGTTCAGTTTCAGTAGTTGGAGGCTTTATGCTAGAAATAGAATGTTCTAGGTCTTCCCGGAAATGAGGCGAATTCGCTTTATCATACCTCGGAACTAGACGAGATTCATGTACAGGCGTGGGGGTTGTCCTCGAGTGAATGTTAATTTAACGAAAAAAAGAATAAAATATAGATTGAGTTTCACTTTCAAACAAATTCGACTATCGGCGAGAATATAATAATAATGGGTAATTTTAAAGTCTCTAGAGCATATTCTCATTTGTGGAAATTATTCCCCCAATTGTAAAATCAGTGTTCTTTTCCATGCAAAGAATAACGTAAAACATACATACCAAAGTTCAGCTAACTTAACAAATAGGTAGTCCAATTCAAATATACGCCGGGGCCGCGGTGGCTCAGTGGTAGAGCGTTCACCTCTGGTGCTTGGGGTCCCGGGTTCGATCCCAGCCCCCGCTAAGTGAACTTAATGGTGGACAAACACCGTGTGCGTTTGTTTTCCCGGGGTTCTCCCGTCTCCTCCCACTTTCTTCATTCCACCATTCCATTCATTTCTCATATTCACCGTCTCCTTTAGCCTAACCGGCATAACCGTGGGACGTAAAACTCAAAGATTTAATTTCATTTCATTTTTCAAATATACGCCTTTCTGGTCAAACTGGATTGATAGAACTTTTCCACCACAAAATTTCTGTTGTTCTTCATTACACAAATTCCATTCAATTTTCATTTCACTTCAATTTCACACTATACGAACTTTGTATCGAGGCACAAAATAATAATATCTAATAATAACTTGCTCTATATGATAATGTGACTACTAAGAAATATAAAGGTAGTCATTCGCTCCTTACATGATTCTTCCAAGTAAAGAGGGAAGGTTTGCTACACAACCACGAAAGATCGCAGAGGGCAGCACCATCAAGTACTTCAATCAACAAACAAGGTAGCCAGCTTGTAAACACTTATGACAGCATCACTTGTATAAAATACGTACTGTACGTAGGCTGACTTCTGAACAAAAAAATTCTATCACACAACACTTCAATCAATAATGGAAGGGTGCGTCGTAATTGGCCCAATATTTAGGACCTGTTAACACAATAAATTGGAATTTGGAATAAAGGACGCCAAGCAGCTCTTCTTATGTTACCTTTTTACATTTTTATACATCCCTTGTTTGGCTTCACTTGTGTTAACTATGTATAGAATGAAGTAGAAAATTGTGAGTAACCTGAAAACCACAGGTAATTAATTGATTCTGACCAAATGAGTAGGAACTCTGACCTTATATATAGCCTGAGATTGGTGTCCCGGTTTTTCGTTTACAAAATCTGGCAATCCTAGTGAAGGATAAATTTGGAGGAGAAAAGAACATTTAGAGAGAGGACAAAGTTATAAATTTGGAGAACAGAATTCCAATTGGAGGGGAGAGTAATAAATTTCGAAGGTGAAAGTGAAATTTGAGCTTGAATAATAGGTTGTTCTCTAGCCTTTGGAGAAATAGTCGTCCCTATGCTGACTTCTAGGTTAGTTGGAGAATACCTTCACAGCTGAACTAGCACAGGTTAGTTTTTCATTGATTTGTTCGTAGGTTTACGTCATCTTCCGCACCGAAGTTATACCAGGTGTGTCCCTAATGTCATTTTCAGACGAAGACACTGAGTGGCACGTCGCCGTGGAGCACCACGAAGCAACTTCAGTTGCCATCACTGACCGCTCTCGCGCAACTATATTGAGCAACTCTGTGTCCATCAGTCGAGGAAAAGCACTACTTTAAATTGTGGCTTTTGAATGGGGACACTGCAGTGATTTTCAATGTATGTTAAAAAAAAATGTCAGACGAAACGTGTACGCTTCATTTAGTCGCGGGATTTTCATCGCTCACCAACAGCGGAAATTTTTAAATCAGTAGACAATAATAATGATAAGAAAGGCATATTTTATGCATGCCTTTATTTCGTTATTTGTATAAATTTTAATGAATTTTAATTTTGCATATGCTGTGAAGGAAGACTTGAATTGCTACAGATCCTTGATATTTTTGGTTGTTTTAAATAAAGTTACAGAGAATTATGAGTTTGAGTTTTACAATATGCGTTGTTGCAATAATGAAAGGAATTCGTTTTGAATTTTCATCCGTAATAGTTTGAAAACACTAAAAACTTCATTAAAATGACTAAAATAATCGGATTGTTGAAATTTATCTAGATTGATATTATGACAATGTGTTGAGGGGCACATCCGCAGAAGGGGTGCGGAGGAAGTGAAGTACATCATACTCAACCGACTCTTCGATACTGTCTACTGCAAGTACAACGTTAAAATTCCATTTATCTTCGACGACCAATGATTGAAGCCAATAGACTTACTAAATCAATTATTATTTTGAGACTGTTTAATTTGACTTCAGTTATTATTGTTATTATTATTCAACTTTTGCACTTTTCTTCGTCTTGCTCATTAAATTTTCGTTCAAAGTGCGCCCCAATCCCGAGTCTGGTGGTAAACCCAACATTGCCTAGTCGTTTATTATATTTTGTTATTTTGATATTAGTCACTTATATTGATCATCAGGTTTTCAGCCACATCTAATGCCAAATGAATCATTTCCGGATATTCTATTATTATTATTATTATTATTATTATTATTATTATTATTATTATTATTATTATTATTATTATTATTATTATTATTATCACGTACCGGAACTTATACGTTCATGCGTTACTCGCACGATAAATCTTGAACAAATTCCAATTTTTTATATTCTTTTTGCAACAGATATGTTGAGCTATTATGGTATCTGGTCCAAGTTAGTTAATGGAGGCAATTGATGAACGGAACGTGGTAGAAATCAACAATTTCCGGTTTTAACATTGCCTTTATAGAGTGAAAGCCGTAATAGATAGCGAGAAGGGGTTTCTTCAATCGATTAAGCGTTCCAAGAGTAATTTCCATGTCCATCCTTAATACTGTATTAAAACCGGAAGTGGTGAAATTCCAGCACGACTTCCGGTTTGAATATTAATCTACACAGAGGAAAATCGATAGAAAAGCGAGAAGCGATTTCCTTAGATTCGACTTAGCGCTCTAAGAATAGTTCACTTATTCTCTCTTAACACTTTGTTCAAACCAGAAGTGGCATAAATCAATTACTTCCGGTTTAAACGTTGATCACTATCAGGTAAAAACAGTAAAAACGGTAACGGTAAAAACGGATTTTCTGTAATCAATTGTGTTCCGAGAATAATATTCCATGTCGACTCTAACCTCTTTACTAAAACCATACGTGCTATAAATCTACTGAAATTTTTGGTTTCCATATTAATTTGAAAAAACAAATGCTGGCGTGCTCCTCTTTATCGTCTTTACAGGAATTATTATTATTATTAAATCATTAAGCAAAGAAATAAAGGATGGAAATATGTTGTTGACAAAATCAAACATATATTGATGGGACTCTTTGTGGCTAAGTGTTTAGAACTTTGCTGTTCTTGCAGGAGCCGGGTTCGATTTCCGGTGGCAGGTACTGTTGTTTGTAGATCTACGTCCACATAGCCTAGTAAAGTAGGTGTTGAAATGAAGTTGAACTCTAATTAATAAAAATATATACACAAAAATATTAGTAAATAATTAGAAAGTATGATACAACCCAGTTTTCAATCTCGTTGATAACATAGGATAAAGATGCACAGTACACACATTCTTTTTTCCCTCTGTTTATTCTTTTTGAGCACCTAAAGAAGAAACACTTGCTTACTATTAACAGACATTTCTCAAAGTGGAATAACTTGAGACGGTGGAAATAGTTCTACGAACTACATAAAGGGAACAGTCGCCAATTGGACACAGAAATCTCGTACCAGGAAATGCTATATGTGTTTTTCTGCGAGTTCCATGTATTTCCACGTATCCTGGGAACACCATCCATATTTTGGGCAATAATAATTAAAAAAAAAAAAAAACAGAAACGAACAAGAAACCTTGGTGTCTGCTGCCGGTTACCTGGTTCATATTTCTTATCACAAGCAGTGACGCAATTCCGTGACGTGATACGGCTTGGAGAATATCACTGTTTGCTGTTTGTATGTAGTCTAGGTTTATTTTCTTCCATTTGCGTGACATTTTTCTGAAACACTGATGTGAAAAATACTAAATAAATATAGCGTTAGCCAAGTGGAAACACAGGAATTATAATAAAACTACCTAATGTTTTCAGACTTGTGAGTAGAAAGGAGTACGACAGTGTCCCAATCCTGCTCAATTCATCATGTCGTAATCCTCCGTGTATACCCACTTTTACTACTGTCACTATAAAGCTACGAACTCTGGTATTAGAATCATACAAAAATGTTCTAAATATACTTTCAATACCTAGCTCTCTACTCTTATATTAAATCCTCTACTACTTCTTCATATTGTCAAATATTTTTATAATATAAAACTCACATGATACTTATCAGCGATGAAGGAAAATTTGACTTTACTTCTTAAAACTTGTGCACATTCAGAACCTGGTAGCAATGGTTTTTAAGTGTTGCCACCACATCTGCTAGCAACCACTATGGCTTAACACAAATCACAATAGAGATATATCACTGTCCCACATCTCCAACTGTGTCCCAAACCCTAAACTTTTCCCCTATATTTGTGTGTGCTCCCTGATACGGAATTTTATTAAAAAATCATTATCTGAAAGTGCCAATGGGGTACATATTTGGGCAAAAGTTTACTTTCGGTCTCACAGCGACTTCAGTCTTTTTATAAAGGTATAAAACAAAGATCTCTACGTTGCTTCAAGACATAAATTACCATAAAACACCCTTTAGAAATAACATTGTAAGTGTAATTATAACGTAAAGGTATGTCGCATGTTAGTTTTAGCTAACCACCCGCTCGATGGTTATGCCCTCCATGGGGGGGAAAGAGAAGTCAAGGGTAGTGCGAGAAAGGAGTTAGGCATGGTCTAAGGGATTTCCAACATTTGATAATAACTTTATGTCATAAATAACGTAAGCAAATAGGACATTACGGTCTTTACCATCGTAATCATAATGACAGTGGAGAAAGGAAATTGTACAATGAATTATAGAAATCATGATTAAAGTATTTGGATTTACATTTCATGATATTGCGTTGATGAGTGAAATATCTATGAGATGAGGTGCATTTGGACGAGACAAATGGGATATTGTATTGTGACGGATATAGGCTATTTTTCTCCCTTGGGGACTGCTTCAAGCATTATTCAAAGGGATGGGAAGCTCTGTTAGTGAAAAAGGAATTATTGTGTAGAATATGTATGATATTGTGTGGAGGGTGATAGAGAAGAAACTTTCTGATGAGCGGAAGATCTTGATGATTCAGTGGTAAGGAATAATGATACATTGAAAAGAGGAGGAAGAGGTAGAATGACTGATGCTGTGAACGATATAAAAGTAGATATGGGCGTTGATGGAATCGAAGAGGAGTGGATGATGGGGATTGAGCGTTCCGGAAGTATTTGCGGCAAAGTTCTTCTACATGAAACCAAATGTACGGAAAAGTCACGCCAGCATAGAGCTTTGGAGCAGAGCTCGGGGGTTTGATGTGGTATGGAATTCTGAGTGTGTGATGTTCGAGAACCTTAAGTTTTTGATCAAAGGGAGTAGCTGCCGAGTCCTAGCGGTATGGCCATAACTAAGCACAGATCGAAGGAAGACTATATAAGTGTTTAAGAGTAGCTTTGCATAAATACTCCTGGTTATGCCACTAATTTGTTTTAATAGATTGAGTCGATTGTATACCTTTTTGTTGATGTCCTGGAAATTAGTCTTCTATCTTAGGTGTCTATCTATGGCGAGTCCTAAGTATTAACGGTTTTGAGGATTCTAAGACGGTTTGTTACCTTATACATCGTATAATGTAACATGGCCCGGAAGTTTTGGGCAACCAGTGTATATATGAATTCAATATTTATTAAAATTTTATTTTTTAATATATAATTAATCAATGACTCGATGTGAAGTAGGTCGCAAAATTTGCGTTAAGCTCCTTGAACTAATGATTTTAGTATATTTAGAGGGAAATATATGGTAACATATTTACATTGAATAATTATTTGTATATTTAGCTAAAATATAATATTATTTTGGGAAGTAATGTAATTTCTGGTCGTTTTTAGTCCTTTCCAGTCAATTTTCATTCATATTTTTGGCTTAGGGGATCTTCAAAAGAATTCAAAAATTTTATTTCAAAAATCTTCTTTAAATTATTACATTTGTAAAGTCAGCCATAGTAGCATCTTGAAGCATCCCTTTGTTTAATTTAAATTATCTGTGATTGGATCTTCCGCAATCACAGTTGTGGTTGAGATTTTTCGGCTCCTTTGATCTTGAGATATTCACCTATCATCGTATAGTTACGTCACAATGATCTTCCAATTGAGAATCTTCTTCCTGTTGCCTTTGTTCTTTGGTTGATGAAGCCGCCATGATCAGATGTGTAGTGCGTCTGATCTACAGAAAATCAACAATTTAATTCAGTGTGATTAGCTGATAGTGGACAAATTTTGGAGTACGAACTCTTGAGGACTGCGGCGCAAGACAAATTAGTTTGACTTGCTCATTGTGAAAGGGTACGAGGAAGCAAGCTGCGGGGGTCAGGTTTGCACGTTGTCGCCGGAACCGTGAAGACAGCATGGCTGCAGTCCAGCTTTAAATTGTTTTGACGTCCCAAAACTCACCAGGAGGTGAGGGGATGAAGAAATTTAATCCATAACGCCTAAGGTAGCTATATGTCTCTGAGGTGAACAAGTAAGTGACTATTTTATTCAACAAAAATTCCCTTTTCGGGCGAGTTGAACCTACTAAATTTCTAACCTCTTTCGGATTGGAAAATGTTTATATCTAGTGTTGTGATGCGGTATATAATGTGCTAAACGCTGCGTAGTTTTCCCTAAGTTATACCATATGCAAACTTAGCGATGTGACGTAAACCACTCGTTCAATGGGGGGGGGGAATTGTTCTTTTGGAGTTTCAGTGTGGATGTTTGTTACCAACAGTCCAAGAAATGTGTGTACTCTTGAGTACATACATTTCACCCCAAAATTATATTTTGAATATGTAATTTCGTATGTTTCTTTTTTTTTTTTGTTATTTATTATTTTCCGTACTGCTATATTCTCTGGTTTGTGCTTACCTTCACTTTAGTTTGAATACGATGAGACAAAATGTATACAAAGTTTCGGCTCACATTGATAACAAGGGTGGTTATACAACTATCGGCAATGGGAGATGCTCGTCAACAGTGACACGTTCGTTATGTATTTTGAATTCCTTTCACCTGAGATCAGAAATTCGAATTTTAAGCACATAGTTTAAGACTTTTTTTTTTCAATATACAAAATTAAAGCTGAATGGTCGACGTCCCATACGTCCTCGGTAGAATGGCAGGGTGTGTGCTATATTATTAATCTGTCGAATAAAGTGATTTTTATATGTTTTAGGTTAAGTTAGTTAGATAGTTAGGCTAGGGACTAGGTTAAGTGTACTTTCTTTTCATGTAGATTTATTTAGTGTATGTATTGTCTCAAAAGAAAATGTTTTGTTGTGGAATCAAAGTGGATGAGGTTTGAGCTCATACAAGGGAGGTCACCTTGTTGGTATAAATCCTCCGCGCTGACCCTACTTTCACAACGGTATCTAAAAAGAGAATACTAAGAAAAGAAAGTAAAATATGTAGCATACAGCCGTAATGAGTAGCACATGTGTAGTGCAAGGCTTACGTGATTTTGTAGTAAATGTCCTTATTTTCAAATTGTTTTTTTTTTTTTTTGACTAAACTAAATGTATGTAGAATTGTTCATGATATGTGAAGAGAGTATGTAATGCAATGATAAACTTACCCATTCAGCTATGTCAAGAATTCTCCTCAATTTCCAACCTTTGCGATTTTTTTTTTAAATGTATTCTCCTGTTATTTCTTATCATACAGAAAGTTAGTGTAAATAAAGCGTGCGAGTCGAAACAAAATCTTTCATTGTCCAGTGCAAAGCTGATTATTTTAAAACGATGTAGTAAAGTAACTTCAATAGTATTGTTGGTACTCAGAAAGTAGTGTGTTTAAAGCAGTACGTGAACAGTGTAACGAAAGTAAATCATAGCGTCTTGAAAGTGTACAGAATTGATTTCACTTAGTGTGACCGGGGTTGGAATCACAGACCTGCCAGGAAATTTCACTTCGTTAATAAGATCACAAAATTCACTTTGGCGTTTAGTTTCTTTTCGAAATTTCATCCCGTTGCGCGTTTTAGATTCGATTTGAGATTTTTTTTATCTGGGTTAGTAAACACAAACATTTAGATTTTCGAAGCACTCACCGTCAGTTTCACTCTTGGGTCAGTGTCTTGTTCTGTCGGATTGTGGTTTGTAACCTTATCTCGCGATGGGATGCAGGCTATGAGCTGCGGATCAGGATACTGGACTGCGAGTGAGAATGAGAGAGGCTTAAAAATCTTCACATTTTGGGTCAATTTGAGTTCTATTTTCCGGAGAGGATTGGTGTAGTGGATGGGTCAGTGAGTGTTGACAGCTTACCGATCTGGGCTCAGTGGGTTCGCGTTCAGCAATCAGTGACACATTCACGCAACCATAGTCTTGAGGAAAGGGAACATCATACAGAAACACAATATCAGTATCATCATCATTAATTTGTTTAATTTTTTTCATTTTATTTTACATTTTTTTATATGACATTTTTTTTTTTTTTTTGTAAAATTGGCGTTCCACAGCCAGGATCTGTTATTTCAACCTTTCGCGAGTGCTAAGTGAATCATATTGAAAGAGCAGTGTAATGTAATGGGGACTGTTGTGACAAACGACTCCTTGAACGATGTGTAGTCACTTTTGAGTTTGTATATGTGTAACTTGGGGAAACAATTTATATGAGATGGAGATGTCTGCTGGTAGCAGGTCAAGTACTGAATCCCGTAGTCCGGATGAATATGTATGTTGTAGTGAAGAAATACAGGGCTTCAGTGTGTATTGTGACGGTTGCTCTGGATGTGTGCATGCACAGTGCTATGGTATAACCGACGAGCAGGTAGAAGAATTAAATAAGTGTAGTGAGCCCTGGTTTTGTAAAACGTGTGTGGCCAAGCAGCTGACTGTGCGCTCGCTTTCCAAGTCACAGGAAAGTGGAAGTGAACGGAACACCACGACACGCGACTCGGGAGAGAAACTTTTACACAACGGTGGAGAGAGTGTCGGAACTGCAGGTTCACCTGCATCCGTGACAGACCTTGCGAAAAGGTTAGAACGTTTTAGTCAAACCTTAACTTTAACTTTGGACCAAAAATTTGAAAAGGTTGACAGTATTATGAACCAAAGATTTGAAAAAGTAGATAATAATTTGTACGCGATGAATCAAACATTTGATTTGTTAAAGTCGGAAATGGTGCAAATTGTAAATGAAAAGGTGGAAAATGTAAACAAGGACGTATCGGACCTCCGGAACGAAGTTCGCGATTTGTACACTTCGGTGGGGGAATTTCAGGATACGATAACAACGCGGGTAGACACCGTTGAGGAGAATCTCCGGTTGTCAGTAGAAAAGCAAAATCGCAGGTGTGATCAGCTCGCCAAAGAACTATCGCATCTCGAGTCGAGCACCCAGAAATCTTATGACGTACTCGAGGCTAAGATCCAAACTTTGGTGAAGGATCGGGAGCAAAGTAAACCAGGTCGTGCCGGTCGCAAGCGGTCACGTGACTTTGTTGGTTGTGAGGGTGTTGACTTTGACGGAACAGACTCTGACACCCGAGTGGATGTACCAGTCTCTTCGGTTGGGGAGACTCGTACTGTCCCAACGGTGACAGTCTCTGTCTATCAGCCGACCAGAGTTCACACTAAGAATGTCTGGTCGTTTGACTTAAATTCGCATTCGTTGGTCACGAACAATTCCAGTCCCGCCTGTGGGGATATCATGAGTGGTCAGGTTGCCTCTAGGGCTTTAAATCCTTTATTGACGTGGTCTCAGGCTTCGGTCTCGACTTCCAATGTATGTAGCTTAAGTCATGTAGTGTCCAGCACTGCCGCAGACAGGACTCCTTCGTTTGTTGGAATTCCGGAGGGAGTATGTAGTCACACAGTGGTATCGATGCCGAGCAACTTACCTTTTGGCCCAAATTATACCTCTTATTCAAATTTTGGACAAAATTATTATAATGCAAAGAGCCCTGTGATTGGCTGCAACTCTCCCCTGAATCCCAGCAGATATGAGGGATGTTCTGGAAATAGAGCGTTAAATTTAAGGCTGTCGGAAATAAATCACTTACCGAACTTCACTGGAGAATATGGTTTGGCCAGGTCTTTTCTAGAAAACTTAGAACAGGCGTTTAAGATAATCTCTGCGTCGGAATACGAACGCATGGTTTTGGAACCGTGTTGTTTGTCGGCTGGGGCCAAGACTTGGTACCAAACGGTCTGCAAAGACATCAACAGTTATGCGGACTTTGTGCGTCTATTTAAGGAGCACTACTTCTCGGCCAGGATGGAACGCCTGCAGAAGAAATTCATCCAAGGAATGAAATTTGACCGGTCCAAGTATAACCGGCTAACTGACTTTGCCTGGAAGGTCACAGCCGAATACTATGCTGTGGCACAACATCCAGATGAGACAGAACTCATTGAGATTGTCCTAGATTGTCTGCCAGCTGGAGATGCTAAATTGTTGCGAGCCGTGGAGCCCAAGAATATCCAGCATCTAATTGTTAAGATAGCTGAAATAGAAGGTCATCCGGAACCTGTGGAACCAGTGACGGATAGGAAATTCAAGCGTCTACATATTCGGCAGGCCAAGATAGGAAAAAAAGACAGAAAAGAACGGAAAGTCACAACAGACTAAAGACACTTCGTCGCAGACGGAGGAGGACGAAGGAAAGAAGAATGGCGATGCCAAGGGAAATGGAAATGGCAATCGATTCTTGGGGAACCGAGGTCGAAGAAGAAATTTTCAGGCCAGAAGACCCTGGTACAACAACAACCGAAGGCAAAACTGGGGGAACGGAAACCAGAATGCTCAATATGTTTCCAATTCTAATTACCAAACGGGAGCAATGAACTTTGGATGTCATCGAGGTGCATCCCAACAGTGCGCGCCGAGTTCGAACCACATACCGGGAGCGCAAGCCTATCCGGGATACATGCCGAATTTGCCTCCTGGAGGAGGAGTGGCAATTCCCACATCCACTCCTTCCCCAGCGGTGAACATAGCTATGTCCACTGGTTGGCCTCCGCCGTATACGATGTTTATGCCGCCGATGACGCAGCCACCGGAAGCGACTAGGAATAGTTCAGAGAATGCATGTCGCTGCTCTCACTAAGGGAGATTGAGGACTGCGATATGGATTCCTTGAACAGAAACAAAACATAGTCGAGAAAAAAAGAAAGAGAATCGTAGATTAAATTTAGATTAAGGTAATTCTTGTTTGTTTTGTGTGTACTTTTGTGTCCAAATTTTCCTTTTTCATATAGTGTAGTTATAAAATTCTTTGTTAGGATTAAGGTCTTTGAAAAATTTTCAAAACATTTCTTATATTGATTGCATTGCATTAGAGTATTTTATGACTAAAATGTTAGGTTAGAAAGAAAGAAAAAATAGGAGCTTAACTTAGAACTCCTAAGTTAGATTTTTTTTTCCCGAAGCTCCCGGAGGATGTTACCTTATACATCGTATAATGTAACATGGCCCGGAAGTTTTGGGCAACCAGTGTATATATGAATTCAATATTTATTAAAATTTTATTTTTTAATATATACTTAATCTATGACTCGATGTGAAGTAGGTCGCAAAATTTGCGTTAAGCTCCTTGAACTAATGATTTTAGGATATTTAGAGGGAAATATATGGTAACATATTTACATTGAATAATTATTTGTATATTTAGCTAAAATATAATATTATTTTGGGAAGTAAGGTAATTTCTGGTCGTTTTTAGTCCTTTCCAGTCAATTTTCATTCATATTTTTGGCTTAGGGGATCTTCAAAAGAATTCAAAAATTTTATTTCAAAAATCTTCTTTAAATTATTACATTTGTAAAGTCAGCCATAGTAGCATCTTGAAGCATCCCTTTGTTTAATTTAAATTATCTGTGATTGGATCTTCCGCAATCACAGTTGTGGTTGAGATTTTTCGGCTCCTTTGATCTTGAGATATTCACCTATCATCGTATAGTTACGTCACAATGATCTTCCAATTGAGAATCTTCTTCCTGTTGCCTTTGTTCTTTGGTTGATGAAGCCGCCATGATCAGATGTGTAGTGCGTCTGATCTACAGAAAATCAACAATTTAATTCAGTGTGATTAGCTGATAGTGGACAAATTTTGGAGTACGAACTCTTGAGGACTGCGGCGCAAGACAAATTAGTTTGACTTGCTCATTGTGAAAGGGTACGAGGAAGCAAGCTGCGGGGGTCAGGTTTGCACGTTGTCGCCGGAACCGTGAAGACAGCATGGCTGCAGTCCAGCTTTAAATTGTTTTGACGTCCCAAAACTCACCAGGAGGTGAGGGGATGAAGAAATTTAATCCATAACGCCTAAGGTAGCTATATGTCTCTGAGGTGAACAAGTAAGTGACTATTTTATTCAACAAAAATTCCCTTTTCGGACGAGTTGAACCTACTAAATTTCTAACCTCTTTCGGATTGGAAAATGTTTATATCTAGTGTTGTGATGCGGTATATAATGTGCTAAACGCTGCGTAGTTTTCCCTAAGTTATACCATATGCAAACTTAGCGATGTGACGTAAACCACTCGTTCAATGGGGGGGGGGGAATTGTTCTTTTGGAGTTTCAGTGTGGATGTTTGTTACCAACAGTCCAAGAAATGTGTGTACTCTTGAGTACATACATTTCACCCCAAAATTATATTTTGAATATGTAATTTCGTATGTTTCTTTTTTTTTTGTTATTTATTATTTTCCGTACTGCTATATTCTCTGGTTTGTGCTTACCTTCACTTTAGTTTGAATACGATGAGACAAAATGTATACAAAGTTTCGGCTCACATTGATAACAAGGGTGGTTATACAACTATCGGCAATGGGAGATGCTCGTCAACAGTGACACGTTCGTTATGTATTTTGAATTCCTTTCACCTGAGATCAGAAATTCGAATTTTAAGCACATAGTTTAAGACTTTTTTTTTTCAATATACAAAATTAAAGCTGAATGGTCGACGTCCCATACGTCCTCGGTAGAATGGCAGGGTGTGTGCTATATTATTAATCTGTCGAATAAAGTGATTTTTATATGTTTTAGGTTAAGTTAGTTAGATAGTTAGGCTAGGGACTAGGTTAAGTGTACTTTCTTTTCATGTAGATTTATTTAGTGTATGTATTGTCTCAAAAGAAAATGTTTTGTTGTGGAATCAAAGTGGATGAGGTTTGAGCTCATACAAGGGAGGTCACCTTGTTGGTATAAATCCTCCGCGCTGACCCTACTTTCACAACGGTATCTAAAAAGAGAATACTAAGAAAAGAAAGTAAAATATGTAGCATACAGCCGTAATGAGTAGCACATGTGTAGTGCAAGGCTTACGTGATTTTGTAGTAAATGTCCTTATTTTCAAATTGTTTTTTTTTTTTGACTAAACTAAATGTATGTAGAATTGTTCATGATATGTGAAGAGAGTATGTAATGCAATGATAAACTTACCCATTCAGCTATGTCAAGAATTCTCCTCAATTTCCAACCTTTGCGATTTTTTTTTAAATGTATTCTCCTGTTATTTCTTATCATACAGAAAGTTAGTGTAAATAAAGCGTGCGAGTCGAAACAAAATCTTTCATTGTCCAGTGCAAAGCTGATTATTTTAAAACGATGTAGTAAAGTAACTTCAATAGTATTGTTGGTACTCAGAAAGTAGTGTGTTTAAAGCAGTACGTGAACAGTGTAACGAAAGTAAATCATAGCGTCTTGAAAGTGTACAGAATTGATTTCACTTAGTGTGACCGGGGTTGGAATCACAGACCTGCCAGGAAATTTCACTTCGTTAATAAGATCACAAAATTCACTTTGGCGTTTAGTTTCTTTTCGAAATTTCATCCCGTTGCGCGTTTTAGATTCGATTTGAGATTTTTTTTATCTGGGTTAGTAAACACAAACATTTAGATTTTCGAAGCACTCACCGTCAGTTTCACTCTTGGGTCAGTGTCTTGTTCTGTCGGATTGTGGTTTGTAACCTTATCTCGCGATGGGATGCAGGCTATGAGCTGCGGATCAGGATACTGGACTGCGAGTGAGAATGAGAGAGGCTTAAAAATCTTCACATTTTGGGTCAATTTGAGTTCTATTTTCCGGAGAGGATTGGTGTAGTGGATGGGTCAGTGAGTGTTGACAGCTTACCGATCTGGGCTCAGTGGGTTCGCGTTCAGCAATCAGTGACACATTCACGCAACCATAGTCTTGAGGAAAGGGAACATCATACAGAAACACAATATCAGTATCATCATCATTAATTTGTTTAATTTTTTTCATTTTATTTTACATTTTTTTATATGACATTTTTTTTTTTTTTTTGTAAAATTGGCGTTCCACAGCCAGGATCTGTTATTTCAACCTTTCGCGAGTGCTAAGTGAATCATATTGAAAGAGCAGTGTAATGTAATGGGGACTGTTGTGACAAACGACTCCTTGAACGATGTGTAGTCACTTTTGAGTTTGTATATGTGTAACTTGGGGAAACAATTTATATGAGATGGAGATGTCTGCTGGTAGCAGGTCAAGTACTGAATCCCGTAGTCCGGATGAATATGTATGTTGTAGTGAAGAAATACAGGGCTTCAGTGTGTATTGTGACGGTTGCTCTGGATGTGTGCATGCACAGTGCTATGGTATAACCGACGAGCAGGTAGAAGAATTAAATAAGTGTAGTGAGCCCTGGTTTTGTAAAACGTGTGTGGCCAAGCAGCTGACTGTGCGCTCGCTTTCCAAGTCACAGGAAAGTGGAAGTGAACGGAACACCACGACACGCGACTCGGGAGAGAAACTTTTACACAACGGTGGAGAGAGTGTCGGAACTGCAGGTTCACCTGCATCCGTGACAGACCTTGCGAAAAGGTTAGAACGTTTTAGTCAAACCTTAACTTTAACTTTGGACCAAAAATTTGAAAAGGTTGACAGTATTATGAACCAAAGATTTGAAAAAGTAGATAATAATTTGTACGCGATGAATCAAACATTTGATTTGTTAAAGTCGGAAATGGTGCAAATTGTAAATGAAAAGGTGGAAAATGTAAACAAGGACGTATCGGACCTCCGGAACGAAGTTCGCGATTTGTACACTTCGGTGGGGGAATTTCAGGATACGATAACAACGCGGGTAGACACCGTTGAGGAGAATCTCCGGTTGTCAGTAGAAAAGCAAAATCGCAGGTGTGATCAGCTCGCCAAAGAACTATCGCATCTCGAGTCGAGCACCCAGAAATCTTATGACGTACTCGAGGCTAAGATCCAAACTTTGGTGAAGGATCGGGAGCAAAGTAAACCAGGTCGTGCCGGTCGCAAGCGGTCACGTGACTTTGTTGGTTGTGAGGGTGTTGACTTTGACGGAACAGACTCTGACACCCGAGTGGATGTACCAGTCTCTTCGGTTGGGGAGACTCGTACTGTCCCAACGGTGACAGTCTCTGTCTATCAGCCGACCAGAGTTCACACTAAGAATGTCTGGTCGTTTGACTTAAATTCGCATTCGTTGGTCACGAACAATTCCAGTCCCGCCTGTGGGGATATCATGAGTGGTCAGGTTGCCTCTAGGGCTTTAAATCCTTTATTGACGTGGTCTCAGGCTTCGGTCTCGACTTCCAATGTATGTAGCTTAAGTCATGTAGTGTCCAGCACTGCCGCAGACAGGACTCCTTCGTTTGTTGGAATTCCGGAGGGAGTATGTAGTCACACAGTGGTATCGATGCCGAGCAACTTACCTTTTGGCCCAAATTATACCTCTTATTCAAATTTTGGACAAAATTATTATAATGCAAAGAGCCCTGTGATTGGCTGCAACTCTCCCCTGAATCCCAGCAGATATGAGGGATGTTCTGGAAATAGAGCGTTAAATTTAAGGCTGTCGGAAATAAATCACTTACCGAACTTCACTGGAGAATATGGTTTGGCCAGGTCTTTTCTAGAAAACTTAGAACAGGCGTTTAAGATAATCTCTGCGTCGGAATACGAACGCATGGTTTTGGAACCGTGTTGTTTGTCGGCTGGGGCCAAGACTTGGTACCAAACGGTCTGCAAAGACATCAACAGTTATGCGGACTTTGTGCGTCTATTTAAGGAGCACTACTTCTCGGCCAGGATGGAACGCCTGCAGAAGAAATTCATCCAAGGAATGAAATTTGACCGGTCCAAGTATAACCGGCTAACTGACTTTGCCTGGAAGGTCACAGCCGAATACTATGCTGTGGCACAACATCCAGATGAGACAGAACTCATTGAGATTGTCCTAGATTGTCTGCCAGCTGGAGATGCTAAATTGTTGCGAGCCGTGGAGCCCAAGAATATCCAGCATCTAATTGTTAAGATAGCTGAAATAGAAGGTCATCCGGAACCTGTGGAACCAGTGACGGATAGGAAATTCAAGCGTCTACATATTCGGCAGGCCAAGATAGGAAAAAAAGACAGAAAAGAACGGAAAGTCACAACAGACTAAAGACACTTCGTCGCAGACGGAGGAGGACGAAGGAAAGAAGAATGGCGATGCCAAGGGAAATGGAAATGGCAATCGATTCTTGGGGAACCGAGGTCGAAGAAGAAATTTTCAGGCCAGAAGACCCTGGTACAACAACAACCGAAGGCAAAACTGGGGGAACGGAAACCAGAATGCTCAATATGTTTCCAATTCTAATTACCAAACGGGAGCAATGAACTTTGGATGTCATCGAGGTGCATCCCAACAGTGCGCGCCGAGTTCGAACCACATACCGGGAGCGCAAGCCTATCCGGGATACATGCCGAATTTGCCTCCTGGAGGAGGAGTGGCAATTCCCACATCCACTCCTTCCCCAGCGGTGAACATAGCTATGTCCACTGGTTGGCCTCCGCCGTATACGATGTTTATGCCGCCGATGACGCAGCCACCGGAAGCGACTAGGAATAGTTCAGAGAATGCATGTCGCTGCTCTCACTAAGGGAGATTGAGGACTGCGATATGGATTCCTTGAACAGAAACAAAACATAGTCGAGAAAAAAAGAAAGAGAATCGTAGATTAAATTTAGATTAAGGTAATTCTTGTTTGTTTTGTGTGTACTTTTGTGTCCAAATTTTCCTTTTTCATATAGTGTAGTTATAAAATTCTTTGTTAGGATTAAGGTCTTTGAAAAATTTTCAAAACATTTCTTATATTGATTGCATTGCATTAGAGTATTTTATGACTAAAATGTTAGGTTAGAAAGAAAGAAAAAAAAGGAGCTTAACTTAGAACTCCTAAGTTAGATTTTTTTTCCCGAAGCTCCCGGAGGATGTTACCTTATACATCGTATAATGTAACATGGCCCGGAAGTTTTGGGCAACCAGTGTATATATGAATTCAATATTTATTAAAATTTTATTTTTTAATATATACTTAATCAATGACTCGATGTGAAGTAGGTCGCAAAATTTGCGTTAAGCTCCTTGAACTAATGATTTTAGGATATTTAGAGGGAAATATATGGTAACATATTTACATTGAATAATTATTTGTATATTTAGCTAAAATATAATATTATTTTGGGAAGTAAGGTAATTTCTGGTCGTTTTTAGTCCTTTCCAGTCAATTTTCATTCATATTTTTGGCTTAGGGGATCTTCAAAAGAATTCAAAAATTTTATTTCAAAAATCTTCTTTAAATTATTACATTTGTAAAGTCAGCCATAGTAGCTTCTTGAAGCATCCCTTTGTTTAATTTAAATTATCTGTGATTGGATTTTCCGCAATCACAGTTGTGGTTGAGACTTTTCGGCTCCTTTGATCTTGAGATATTCACCTATCATCGTATAGTTACGTCACAATGATCTTCCAATTGGGAATCTTCTTCCTGTTGCCTTTGTTCTTTGGTTGATGAAGCCGCCATGATCAGATGTGTAGTGCGTCTGATCTACAGAATATCAACAATTTAATTCAGTGTGATTAGCTGATAGTGGAAAAATTTTGGAGTACGAACTCTTGAGGACTGCGGCGCAAGACAAATTAGTTTGACTTGCTCATTGTGAAAGGGTACGAGGAAGCAAGCTGCGGGGGTCAGGTTTGCACGTTGTCGCCGGAACCGTGAAGACAGCATGGCTGCAGTCCAGCTTTAAATTGTTTTGACGTCCCAAAACTCACCAGGAGGTGAGGGGATGAAGAAATTTAATCCATAACGCCTAAGGTAGCTATATGTCTCTGAGGTGAACAAGTAAGTGACTATTTTATTCAACAAAAATTCCCTTTTCGGACGAGTTGAACCTACTAAATTTCTAACCTCTTTCGGATTGGAAAATGTTTATATCTAGTGTTGTGATGCGGTATATAATGTGCTAAACGCTGCGTAGTTTTCCCTAAGTTATACCATATGCAAACTTAGCGATGTGACGTAAACCACTCGTTCAATGGGGGGGGGGGGGGAATTGTTCTTTTGGAGTTTCAGTGTGGATGTTTGTTACCAACAGTCCAAGAAATGTGTGTACCTTCACTTTGTGCTTATTTTCACTTTAGTTTGAATACGATGAGACAAAATGTATACAAAGTTTCGGCTCACATTGATAACAAGGGTGCTTATACAACTATCGGCAATGGGAGATGCTCGTCAACAGTGACACGTTCGTTATGTATTTTGAATTCCTTTCACCTGAGACCAGAAATTCGAATTTTAAGCACATAGTTTAAGACTTTTTTTTTCAATATACAAAATTAAAGCTGAATGGTCGACGTCCCATACGTCCTCGGTAGAATGGCAGGGTGTGTGCTATATTATTAATCTGTTGAATAAAGTGATTTTTATATGTTTTAGGTTAAGTTAGTTAGATAGTTAGGCTAGGGACTAGGTTAAGTGTACTTTCTTTTCATGTAGATTTATTTAGTGTATGTATTGTCTCAAAAGAAAATGTTTTGTTGTGGAATCAAAGTGGATGAGGTCTGAGCTCATACAAGGGAGTCACCTTGTTGGTATAAATCCTCCGCGCTGACCCTACTTTCACAACGGTATCTAAAAAGAGAATACTAAGAAAAGAAAGTAAAATATGTAGCATACAGCCGTAATGAGTAGCACATGTGTAGTGCAAGGCTTACGTAATTTTGTAGTAAATGTCCTTATTTTCAAATTGTTTTTTTCTTTGACTAAACTAAACGTATGTAGAATTGTTCATGATATGTGAAGAGAGTATGTAATGCAATGATAAACTTACCCATTCAGCTATGTCAAGAATTTTCCTCAATTTCCAATTTTTGCGATTTTTTTTTAAATGTATTCTCCTGTTATTTCTTATCATACAGAAAGTTAGTTATTACAACACGTTCAACACACAGCTCGCAACATTCTTCACCTTGATCTTCATGCCACTTACAATGGTTCGTACGTGCACTTTCATGTATCTTCACTCGAAACAATTATTTTACCTCATAATGATCAAATACCTAGGTATTTTACTATGACTTTTATTTCTATTTCTCAACATTCTCTTGTACTTACCTCATATACTCATATTTGAACAACTATTACACGAGGAACAATTTCACACATTACTTATCAGTAAAACGCATCTCACTCCCAAACTTAGTTAAAAATTTACCTGCTATCAACTCATTCGACACGATAAGAAGGTTCCGGGTTGACGCGCCACCAGCGGCGTGGCATAGTATTTTATCCTTACACATGCTATAGTATTGACTCCCCACATAATATTCCAGAACATCTAATCATAACTATTTATTACAAATCTTTGTGTCACAATGACAGTCATCTATGTTCGACCAGGTCGTCCTATTCGTCTCCCATTCCAATATATATCTGATAATTTCCGACATTGCTGATATATTCTGATATTAACGTCCATAGCTGCTCAGACCGAGAGAAACAGCTTTTAACAATTTTATTACTGCCTCTACTACAGGCTTCATTCACCCATTACCAAAACCAATCCGTTCCTGATCTAACACTACTCTTGATAGTCATCACTTCATTTCTCGCCCACAGTATTTTCATCTACATCCTAGATCTCCTGGGTAGTGAACATGTGCCCATTACACTCACTCTAGAAGTTTTCACTACTTCCTCCTCTGTCTCATAACCCCCTTTTCTCATACTTCGCTACTAAACTTACTAAACTCATACACTCTCAGCGTCCTATCCCTCTTTTACTGAAAATGAATTTAACCCTTCGAATACCAAGACTGGGTCAATTTGGCCCAGATGTTCTTTTATAAAGAAATGCTATAATATCAAAGAGAGATAGTGGGCTAATATTTTAGGTATTCCTCCATTAAGAACCATTTTTACTTTTGGAAATAGAATATCATATAAACACAAAATACCCAAAAAATGACAGAAAAGGTAGCTAGGTCATTTTGACCTAGCCTTGGTACCCTGTGGTACGGCACACAAAAATAACATCTTTTATGATTATTATTATTATTATTATTATTATTATTATTATTATTATTATTATTAGTATGCTTACTGAAACGGTATTTTTTCTTTTACCTGCAACAATCACTTCCCCGTTCTACCGAGCTTTGATTGGGGTGAGATTAGTACAAAGTTTTATCAAATACTTTTGACCACTCTTTCCCCCATCCCATCCGCACTACACATTTCTTTCTCAGCAATTGTTATATTTTTGTTCAGTTCCCTAAAATATCTGGTTTTATTTTTAGCAAGACATGTGATTCTTCACTCTTCAAAAGCATGTAAAATGTCACAAGCTTGTTTGCAAAGCGTATTGCACCAGCAAACCGCTCTGCACGGACTGTCATGTGTAATTAAAATACAATGTGCGAAAGAATTTCTTCCTAATAAAGACAGTGTATTTTTGTGTATACATTTCTAATGTTACAGTACTATAATTCAGGTATTGTTTAAAAATCACGAGCCGCCACTGACAGTGTATACAGCGTATGAAATTTACTGGAATATAAAGAACGATCAGGTACATTGCCCTTTTTATTGTACGTTAGAAATTTTAACTCCCTGAATGAAACTTGACACTTTTTCTTAACAAGAAGCAGGAGTAGGTCAAAATTACCCACGCTTAGTACTTTACCTAACATTGTAGGCTTGGTACTCTAATGGTTAATCAACGCTAAACTCTACCAGCAATCATTCAACTCGCAACTGGGCAGTTCATCCCTCAAACTGCATATATATCACCTCATCATCCTAAAATCCCTCCGCGCTAATTTCGTCTAGTTAAACACTCACCTCGAAACTATACAGAATATGTTTGCTCAGGTTACCGCGAAGCTCTTGAGCATCGTAGAGCCCTCCACCGAACAGTGTGTAATTATCTTAGAGTATACAAATTACGACAGTGGATTAAAACCTGAAACACAATTTCTGACATATCACACCCTTCGCAATATTAGATGCGTTTCAACGCATTAGCTAGTAAACCTCTTATCCTCTCTTACACCACGATCACACATTGCACAGAGACCAAGAAAAAGCTAGAACCTTTGCTTCCTAATTATAGGAGATTTTCACACCCCTATCATTCACTTAGCATTTTATTTATCTTCCTGTAGACCATTTCAACTTCAATTCACCTCATATTCATCTTCAACCCAACATGGCGCACAACATATCTACTCACAAAGCACTCACTGCCTCCATTTCTAACACACAAATCACTAATGTCATCTATCATAAACGTTATAATGCCCCTGGAATCAATAACATCTATCGACATGTAAGACAATCCACCAATACTACTCAATCATCTTGGTCATATTTATTCCACGGAACAATTATGAACCAGCTCATTAGAAATAATCCAAATTTCTCTTGTTCCTTAAAATCAAGAACACAGTCCGATACAGCTCAACAGGATCTTCACCAAAATCCTAGGAAAAAATATCGTCAAATGACTTCATGCTCATCTTTCTCATTACCATCTTTACCACACCATCAAGCAGGCTCCCGCCCACAAATCAGCATCAACGATCAGCTTCTGCGTCTCCTCAACTGCATCCGTAAGCAGTATAATACCACCTAGCTATCCTGTCTGGTACTCTTTGATTTAGAGAAGGCATTAAATGTGGTGTAGTGTTAGGGTTTGCTTCTAAAACTCCTACATTTTCGCCTTCTTATCGCATATATCCGTTTTATTTACAATTTCTTGTTTGGCCACCGTACTTATGAATACATTATTCAACAGTTATATCAAATTATATTTATGCACACAGGCGTATCTATGGCTCTTTAAAATCACCCTTATTATATCTACTTTATGTTAGTGACATGCCTCTTCCCCCACAAAATGTTTAGTTATTTCCATACGCTGATGATACAGCTTTTCTTGCAATTTGCCGTATTATACACTAAGTAAACAGGGCCGCGGTGGCTCAGTGGTAGATCGTTCACCTCTCGTGTTTGGAGTTCCGGGTTCAAACTCTGCTTCCGCCAAGTGAACTTTGTGGTGAACAAACACCGTGTGCGTGGGTTTTCTCGGGGTTCTTCCGTTTCCTCCCACTTTATTCATTCCACCATTTCATTCATCTCTCATCATCACCGTCTCCTTTAGCCTAACCGGCATAACCGTGGGACGTAAAACTCAAAAATTTCATTTCATTTATACACTAAGTAAACAACGCCTTACAACCAACAATGCACACTTTTGTTCTGCAGTGAAATAACCGGCGATTGAAATCCAATGCTGCGAAAACCCACAACTACAGTATTTCTGCCTCCTAAGAAACGCTCCAGATTTCAGAGTAATACACACTTACTTCCATCACTGTTAACGACAACCTTTTACAAAAAAAATGTCATATAAAATAAAAATGTAAAATAAATTGAAAAAAATTAAACAAATTAATGATGATGATACTGATATTGTGTTTCTGTATGATGTTCCCTTTCCTCAAGACTATGGTTGCGTGAATGTGTCACTGATTGCTGAACGCGAACCCACCGTGCCCAGATGGGTAAGCTGTCAACACTCACTGACCCATCCACTACACCAATCATCTCCGGAAAATAGAACTCAAATTGACCCAAAATGTGAAGATTTTTAAGCCTCTCTCATTCTCACTCGCAGTCCAGTATCCTGATCCGCAGCTCATAGGGCATTATAACGTTTATGATAGATGACATTAGTGATTTGTGTGTTAGAAATGGAGGCAGTGAGTGCTTTGTGAGTAGATATGTTGTGCGCCATGTTGGGTTGAAGATGAATATGAGGTGAATTGAAGTTGAAATGGTCTACAGGAAGATAAATAAAATGCTAAGTGAATGATAGGGGTGTGAAAATCTCCTATAATTAGGAAGCAAAGGTTCTAGCTTTTTCTTGGTCTCTGTGCAATGTGTGATCGTGGTGTAAGAGAGGATAAGAGGTTTACTAGCTAATGCGTTGAAACGCATCTAATATTGCGAAGGGTGTGATATGTCAGAAATTGTGTTTCAGGTTTTAATCCACTGTCGTAATTTGTATACTCTAAGATAATTACACACTGTTCGGTGGAGGGCTCTACGATGCTCAAGAGCTTCGCGGTAACCTGAGCAAACATATTCTGTATAGTTTCGAGGTGAGTGTTTAACTAGACGAAATTAGCGCGGAGGGATTTTAGGATGATGAGGTGATATATATGCAGTTTGAGGGATGAACTGCCCAGTTGCGAGTTGAATGATTGCTGGTAGAGTTTAGCGTTGATTAACCATTAGAGTACCAAGCCTACAATGTTAGGTAAAGTACTAAGCGTGGGTAATTTTGACCTACTCCTGCTTCTTGTTAAGAAAAAGTGTCAAGTTTCATTCAGGGAGTTAAAATTTCTAACGTACAATAAAAAGGGCAATGTACCTGATCGTTCTTTATATTCCAGTAAATTTCATACGCTGTATACACTGTCAGTGGCGGCTCGTGATTTTTAAACAATACCTGAATTATAGTACTGTAACATTAGAAATGTATACACAAAAATACACTGTCTTTATTAGGAAGAAATTCTTTCGCACATTGTATTTTAATTACACATGACAGTCCGTGCAGAGCGGTTTGCTGGTGCAATACGCTTTGCAAACAAGCTTGTGACATTTTACATGCTTTTGAAGAGTGAAGAATCACATGTCTTGCTAAAAATAAAACCAGATATTTTAGGGAACTGAACAAAAATATAACAATTGCTGAGAAAGAAATGTGTAGTGCGGATGGGATGGGGGAAAGAGTGGTCAAAAGTATTTGATAAAACTTTGTACTAATCTCACCCCAATCAAAGCTCGGTAGAACGGGGAAGTGATTGTTGCAGGTAAAAGAAAAAATACCGTTTCAGTAAGCATACTAATAGTAATAATAATAATAATAATAATAATAATAATAATCATAAAAGATGTTATTTTTGTGTGCCGTACCACAGGGTACCAAGGCTAGGTCAAAATGACCTAGCTACCTTTTCTGTCATTTTTTGGGTATTTTGTGTTTATATGATATTCTATTTCCAAAAGTAAAAATGGTTCTTAATGGAGGAATACCTAAAATATTAGCCCACTATCTCTCTTTGATATTATAGCATTTCTTTATAAAAGAACATCTGGGCCAAATTGACCCAGTCTTGGTATTCGAAGGGTTAAATTCATTTTCAGTAAAAGAGGGATAGGACGCTGAGAGTGTATGAGTTTAGTAAGTTTAGTAGCGAAGTATGAGAAAAGGGGGTTATGAGACAGAGGAGGAAGTAGTGAAAACTTCTAGAGTGAGTGTAATGGGCACATGTTCACTACCCAGGAGATCTAGGATGTAGATGAAAATACTGTGGGCGAGAAATGAAGTGATGACTATCAAGAGTAGTGTTAGATCAGGAACGGATTGGTTTTGGTAATGGGTGAATGAAGCCTGTAGTAGAGGCAGTAATAAAATTGTTAAAAGCTGTTTCTCTCGGTCTGAGCAGCTATGGACGTTAATATCAGAATATATCAGCAATGTCGGAAATTATCAGATATATATTGGAATGGGAGACGAATAGGACGACCTGGTCGAACATAGATGACTGTCATTGTGACACAAAGATTTGTAATAAATAGTTATGATTAGATGTTCTGGAATATTATGTGGGGAGTCAATACTATAGCATGTGTAAGGATAAAATACTATGCCACGCCGCTGGTGGCGCGTCAACCCGGAACCTTCTTATCGTGTCGAATGAGTTGATAGCAGGTAAATTTTTAACTAAGTTTGGGAGTGAGATGCGTTTTACTGATAAGTAATGTGTGAAATTGTTCCTCGTGTAATAGTTGTTCAAATATGAGTATATGAGGTAAGTACAAGAGAATGTTGAGAAATAGAAATAAAAGTCATAGTAAAATACCTAGGTATTTGATCATTATGAGGTAAAATAATTGTTTCGAGTGAAGATACATGAAAGTGCACGTACGAACCATTGTAAGTGGCATGAAGATCAAGGTGAAGAATGTTGCGAGCTGTGTGTTGAACGTGTTGTAATATTAATGGTTGTACAAAAGATGAACGTTTGAGGAGTGTCGGTGACAAATGTTAATAGTTTATGAATATAAAGAAATTTATTAGTCTCTCGTGAAGTCTTACCTTTTCGATTTTAACATAATGAGTCAATAGTGGTACTACATGTTTCGGCTTCAATTCTTCTGGAGCAAGCCAAGACTTACACTTCTAGCTGTATGTCGGAGGCGGGAATTGATACCAAGTGTTGTAGGTTGGAGATTCGGACAGCTTTTGATAGGAAGAGAAAAAGTGTGTACTTCCTAGTAGGATAAAGAGTTCATAGGATACACCTCTTAATAGGATGTTCTTTGTATTCTTGACAGCGTTTACCTCGGAGAGGAAGTGGTCGTAATGAGCAGGATGGTTCAAATCGGCGTTTCTTCTTGAAAACGAAGATTTGTTTATGCAAACGGTCGTTGATAGTATCCTGTGATGTTCTCAGAATTCGAACTATGTTCGCTGGTCTCTGATTGTTCCGAATACGGATGCATTTTTAAAGCTACATCTCACTTCAGGTAGTTCAGCTTATATATCTTCATGTGTTATAGATGGAGGGACCCCTCGTACTACTATTGACATGGTATGTGGCTAAGGTTGCTAGTGTCGGATGTTGTTAAGAGAAGTTAAAATTACAGTTTTTCTGAACATTTCAAAACTGTATTGTCACGAATTATTTTGCGGAGTTAGCCGACTGTGATTTAATGACGAATCCATTTTTTTTTTGTTTCTACCATTTGCGAAATATCTTTGCGTTGCCGATACTGGAGAAGTTACAGAAGTAAAAACTTCGAACTCAAGTACTTTGGATTGTAGTTTTGCAGTAGGAAGCTGTAGACATGGTGCAGAGAACGATAAGCCGGTCGGAGTGAGCGTCAGAGCTCGAGATGTTATGTGAATTTGTATGCTTCTTAAATGGTGGTGAACTCGTTGATGATGCTTCGTGGTTGCCACTGATTGGAAAATCAGAACTTTCATAACTTGGTTCAGTGTATGCTCTGTCTCGTCGATTTCTCCGCTTCTCGTTTATCTTCAAAGGATGCGTAAAAGACTGTCCATCGTCAATTATCATATGGGATAAAATAACCGAACTGAAGCAATATCCAAAACTATGAGATGAGATCAGTATAAGAATGAAAACGGTCATAATGATGATCAAAAATCATACTACTTGTATACTCCAGCTACCTTCAGCTCGTGAAAGCTCTCAATTTCTTGCAACCCCTCGCCTGTTAATGTGTCAGCATCACTGTGCACCCACACGAGTGCAATAAACACAGCCTAGACTTGGCAACTACGCCTCACTACATGTAATCCAGCTGGGAAAGTTTGCGAATGCACTACTTTCTACCGGCCAGTCAAAATGGCTAGCAACCTATGAGAAGTAACGTAACCTCTGTAACGTGAGTGCTGAAAAGGAATTTACGTGCAAAGTGTAAGTGCTGGTCTGTGTTCTATCGAAATTTTACAATTATACGGTATAACATCTAACAAAAATCAAAAAGAAAAACAAAAAATTGGGCATAAGGAACTTTGATCCTTAGCATTATAGAGAAAGTAAACATATATAACACACAACTTAATATAGACAGATTAATTCAATATAAATACAATACAACTAGAGAAAATGAAAAATTTGTAAAGTGATAGCAAGGATGGAGAATGAGGGGAGGTGCGAAGCACAAGACAACACATGGGTATTTAAATCAGACAAGTGAATGTGTCTTCTGCGTAGGGTCATCTCTATGTGATTATGGGAACCGGGTAAGCCAAACTGAGTAGAAAGTGATTACTGTGCAGGATACGATGGATCAAAGAGTGGAAGATGCTAATGAATAAAATAATCAGATATAACCTTCAGACCCAGATTAGCCCCAATTCGTGACTTTTCCTTTAATTATTTTTGAACAACTGCAACAACAGATTTCTTAATTGGTATCTTAGCAACTTTGGATGAGACACT
Organism: Thermobia domestica; assembly: GCF_964235325.1. Classification (NCBI taxonomy): domain Eukaryota; kingdom Metazoa; phylum Arthropoda; class Insecta; order Zygentoma; family Lepismatidae; genus Thermobia; species Thermobia domestica. Next base: position 36,856,342 of record NC_137467.1, read on the forward strand.
TGTCTGTTTCCGGGGAAGATGTAGACTTCGTATTATATAGCCAAAAGACTTGCAAAATATGGAATTAAAATGTTTAGTCTTGTTGGGGAAACTTTATACTACACAACAAATATGGAAGCGTATGTGGGGACAGAACCAGAAGGTTCGTTCCAGATAGATGACAAACCAGAGGAAGTAGTGAAGAGATTGTGACAACCGATTTATGGTTTATCTCGCAACGTGAACTTTGACAATTATTGGTTTACAAGCCACAATTTAGTTAAATCAATGGAATGGGACAATAAGTTAACAATTATAGGGACAAATCCTAAAAACAAGGAAAAGTTGCCCCCATCTTTGTGAATGCCAAAAAAAGGGAAAGAATACATGAGTGTGTTTGGTTTTCATTAGAACTGCACCATTGTCTCCTACGCACCTAAGAAATATCGGTGTGTAGTGCTCATCTCAAGTATGCATAATCACAGCAAATTAGATGAGAGTACCGGAGATAAGGGGAAGCCAGAGATCGTCACACTTTACAATGAAACTAAAGGTGAGGTGGACACAATAGACCAGATACGTACTGAATATGACGAAGACAGAAACACTAGGCGATGCCCAATGGCGTTATTTTATCACTTCTTAAATGTAGAAGCGATCAATGGTAAAGTTATACATTCAGCGAAAAGAGCGAGTAAATTCTAAGAGAGAAAATACCTAAAGGAACTGGGAAAAGATTGATGAAACAGAGAGCACTGAATAAATGAAATCCCACAGAGCTTCGAAAATCGGAGGCAAGGTTTTCTGGATTGATTCTAGAAGAAGATGCTCCTGTACCTCCTCAACTAGGAAAACGACGACGATGTTACATGTGTAAACACAGAAAGAGGAGATACTTTTGCCAAAAGTGTTGTAAGTGGGTTTGCCTAAGGCACGCAAAAATGATGTGTGGAGACTGCTGTAGAATTGAAACGTGAATTTCCCTATGTGTAATACACCGCTATTAGGAGAAATACTGGTTTACTTCTTTCTAGTTAATAAATATTTTATTTTGAGTGCCGGTATTTAAGCAATAAAATAGTCACATAGTTATCGAGCTTATTATAACAAGGAAGATATTGCTTCAATAAAATGAATGTACAGTTTCGCTTAAAGTGTATCCACTGTCTGGTGTATTTTGTATTTAATATTGTAAATATAATAAAAATTTAAATCCTAGTTCACATCTTATCAGGCAAAACTGTTTCTCGGTCCAGGAGGCAAAATGTTATCATTCATGAATTTTTTTTCACATTACCACTGTAGGGTTAAGAACGATGAATCTCAGGAGGGTAAAGTGTACTGACAGAGCGTAAACATTAGGGACAAGGGATATGCTGATAGCGATTTGGTGTGGGGTCTAAAGTGAGATACTAGATACTGCATGAATAAAGGATGCTGAGCTTGAAAGCGTTTGTTGATATAGGTTAGATTGTTTTTCGATATGGTACTGTAATATGGGGAAAGTTATGCGTTGGTATAACTCCAGAGTGGGGCTAGGTAATCGGACAAGGAAACCTATGTGGAAAACTTATGGTTAGAGGATCAAAAGTTTTTGATAGATTTTGGATGATGCGGCTATCCACACCGGAAATCTGTGTTCGGCACTAAAATGAAATGAAATCTTTGAGTTTTACGTCCCACGGTTATGCCGGTTAGGCTAAAGGAGACGGTGATTATGAGAGATGAGTGAAATGGTGGAATGAAGAAAGTGGGAAGAAACGGGAGAACCCCGAGAAAACCCACGAGCACGGTGTTTGTCCACCACAAAGTTCACTTGGCGGGGGCTGGGATCGAACCCGGGACCCCAAGCACCAGAGGTGAACGCTCTACCACTGAGCCACCGCGCCCCCCTCGGCACTAAGAAAACTTTGAATGTACTTAGGATCGTCTATGAATAAAGTTCAAAAAGATGGCATCAAACTGTAGAAAATAGAGGTTAGTGCTCCTGTTTCGGAAAAAATATTTGTGTTTTCTCTGTGCTTTATCATTTCCATTGTGAATCCAGTAGTAAGCTTACGGCTAGAGTCTGCGTTTGACAGTATCTCCAGCTGGAAATGCAGTGAAATACCGTTAACTCTTATTGCTACATAACTCTCAATTAATATAATTTACAATGTTCAACACAGATGCCAAGAAAAGAGTGAGAGTGACTTGGACAACGTGATCGCACGCTAGAGAAGTGTGCCAAATCAGGTGCTCCATATTCTCTGTTTAATGTGGTGATGTACAGAAGAATCTTATCAAAAGTGCAGTGACCAGAAAACCACGTTTAAAGTATAATACCAAAATACACAAAGCGTTGAAAACAATTTTACGGACTGTGCTATGAATATTAGTTTGTTGCCGGAATATGGATGTTTAGTGGTGAGTGAAACATGTTTGAAAGAATCGGTAAGGAACAGTGGAATGCCGTTTCTCAACCAATTCTCTAAATAGATAAACGACCACAAGACCATAGGGGCGGACTGTTCGTAGTATAAATGGGGCAGAAGAGCACAGAATCATCTCGTACGTAAGTGTGAAATTATTTGAGCTGAGGTAAGTCTGTCCAAAAACACAAACTTCGTCGGGTGTTTCTGCAGACCATATGGAAACAGTCCTCAAAGTTTACTTGAAACATGCTACGAATCACTTCCAGTTGCCATCATAGGGTGACACAGTTGCTCATTTTGGTGACTATAACTTGGGCTTAGATATCGATCGACAGTAAACATGGGATAACATCAGACACAAATGACACCTTTTTGTCGACAATTCTATTGAAGGACTCGATTTGGGTTATACAATGTTCATAACGCGCGTAAAAATAACAGCTTAGGTTATGTCATCTCTATTTTTCCGACAGAATGTGTCATTTCATATAAAGAGTTGCTTCTCCCAGACCGCGATTTCCCCGTTCCATGTCTTACTCCCAATCCCAGAAGCCAGCAATCCAACTCAAAAAGAAAGTTTGTGCCTGCCTGAAGTAGGCGCCTTTGGATGAAATTTCTAAAGTACTATGGTGTTACAGTGGACACTTTTACTAGATGGAACAACAGACTAGACAGTGGGTTCTTTCGCCGACGTTTTTAATGCAACAATAAGTACTTTGTACTGTTCAAGAAAGTAAAAACAATGAAATTTCCAACAAGGCACTACGAACCGAGTCGCCACACATTCCGAAGTAAGAAAAAGCTTTAGGAACTATGGTATGCATTTCCAAATGAACACATATCTTTAAAAGAATTTCTGATATAGGACTTCATATAAAAAAGATATTGAGATGCAGCAAATACCTAGACTATATTTTTTAAAAAAATCAGACACCAGCATCAACATTAAACAATGTTGGTCTTAGGTCTAAACCTTGTAGGATAACTCTTGTAATGTACAACGATGCAACAGGTGCAGAGGTTGAGGGAGGAACAGAAAATTTTAATGAATTATTTTGTAATAAATTCTAAACTGCATAGTCAACATACTTCCCTGTTCAATCCGCTCGCTCGTCCACTTTATCTCATTTATCTATCACTTCTCCAGAGGATGAGTTACTTTTATTTTCTCTCTGGCCTGAGAACCTCTGGCCAGGACAATATAAGCTAAACCTTTTTGCGTTCGACGTCATCTGTTATTTCTTTTCCACTTTCGCTCATTTTTATAGATGTTTCAGGAAAACCTGTTCTTGGAAAACAACACGTTTCTCCCATTTATAAATCTGAATTAGAAAGTTATGTGTCATCCTAAAGCAATATCTCGCTACTCTGAAACATATCACTCCTGTACGAGAAAATTATCAAAGACATTACTTCCGGTTCAGTACAATCTTAAAGTTTGTATTGGAGGGTGGATGGCCCATCTGCCGTCAGAGAGAGCCAAAACGTGATTTTTTTTCGTTTCCCATTTACATAAAGTGTAAGTAAAACTTTCATTATTTCTCAGTCGCTGTTTCATTTTTAACATCCCTAACATAAAAATAATAAAAGAAGACCATATCTGTATGAGTTAGCATTAGAACTAATAAATGAAAACCTGAAAGCTCGTTCTGAAATCTCAATAAAAAAAAAAAGCTCCTGTTCTTGGCACTATACGGAAATCAAACTACAGATGATGAACCGGTCTAACCAATCCGAAGAGATATTTCCTACATCTTCGGATCAAGAGAAAACAGAACTTGCCTTAAATGTAATGATTCTGGGAAAAACGTGTTCAGAAGGCAGTCAACAATTACTACTACTTGCAATACATGCCAGCAAACTCAGAAAGAGGGCAGTGACGTGGATGTTGATTAACTTTGAACCCGCCTTGAATCTACATATTGTGGAAACACATGTGCAAGAAGCACTTAATGATTACTGCTCCCTGCAATAAATATCAACATTACCACAGCTAGCTCAGTGACATGGATGTTGATTAGGTTGTATTCTGTTCTTTTGTGTTTTGTTCAGTGTGTTCACTCATATTAGGAGTGTTGTAATTTAATTTAAATGAAAAGTATACTTTTGGTCAACAATGATTTGTCTTAATTTAAGAAAGCTAAATGTGCCAAAACATACACTTTGCATCATACACAGAGCTGAAAAATGTGATTAATCGATGACGGCCGAATTGACGTCGTCGCGAATGGAAACGTGAATTGGCAGTACGTGAGCGGATCAAGGTAAGGAACGAGATATTTAACGAATTTTATCGCGAACTTTTGACAACTAAGATGTTTCGCATTTGTATATTTTATCACGCGTGTAACTTGACAATACCATCTTATGTAAAAAAATTATTTTTCAGTAAATCGTTTCACATATCTTACAATATTTTTTTACTAACAAAATGTGGACTTCATGTAAGCCGTTTTCACAATTATGCATAGCCATCTTTTACCTGTATGAGATAGCATGTTTCCCCCAAAATTGAACTTCGATTACACCATTCTTCATAGTCTTCACACGAGCAGATCCCCCCCATCTGTATTAATATATCTGTTGCAAAATATAAACTTTAATTAAGTCATTTCTACACACTTAGAACACTTTTCTTTTTAATAAAGTTTTCTCCTGTGTGTTTTAACATATGTATTGCAAAATGTGAGCTCCATATATATATATATATATATATATATATATATATATATATATATATATATATCTTCTTTTCAACTGTGTGTTGTCATGCGTGTGAGATTTTCATCTCTGTATTAAAATGTCCTGCCAAACGAAATACTTTTCTAAACTCATCGTATGTGTAGTTTTCTACTTGTGTATATTAAAATTTGTCTTGCCAAGCTTGAACGCGAATCAAATGACGCACTAGAATCAGAAGTTGCTAACTCATTATTGCTAGATTTTTACAGGATCACGCTTTAAATTTTATAGAAATATGTTGTAATACCGATATATCAATACAATGATCTAAAATTTTTTGTGCTGGTTCGTTTTGACAGGTATGCGATGTCTTACAGTACCAGTTATTTATAAGGTAAACAACGTTTTTGAACAAAGTTCAAAACCTGATTTAACAACTTTTTTATAAAACGAGTGAGAAGTTGGTAAGTCAGTATACCCAACAACTTCTGAGTACACAATAAAGAATAGGTAAGGAATACGAAACACAGCTACGAACTTTATTTTCAACAACCCACATGCACATTCACTTTACATCATCTCGCGCTTCAGAAACGACAGTGAGCGAAAAAGAGTGGAAGATACTGTGTACCGAAGTTTTGGTACACAAACTCTTTCCTAACATACACCACGAATTCCGTTAACGTCACTAACACTTTAGATATGAATGCCGTTAAAATCGCTTTAAAATCAAAGACGTTAACAACTGGAGTGAAATCATGTTCACTATTATTAGTGAGTCTTCTTTTGACACATACAACCTTAATACGATTTTTGCGTGAAGTTCGTCTGATCAATTTAACTGATGTGGAAGGGAGGAGGACTTGATTTTTGACCGCTACTTTTCTTCAATTTGCCCAGTTTCCGTCAATGAGCATGAAAAAATATCTTGTGAAATATAAATATATGCGGTGAAAACAAACCTGCGCAACTATGTATCGGCCAGCAAGATGCGGCCAAATCGCAGATGGTCCAGAAGGCCCTAGTGTTGGAATAGACATGGAACATGTTTATCCGCTGGATCTACACTTGTAGCTGATGAGGAAGCTACCCCTCATTATCGATGTCGCTTAAACTTGTTACCCGTAACTCCATTACATATTTGAAGACTCAAGAAGGGGTATATTTGGAGTTATTATTTTCAGATAAACATTCACTTGAGGAACCGTCACTCGAATCTTCCTCGGCGTCAGCCACTTTTTCACTATGCTGCAATTCCTGTGAGGGGAAGGCAGAAGCGCAGCTCGTAGAGTAGATGCGGAACCAATTTGCCGTAATATCTGCGCCCAAATTACGAACTTAAAACTTGTCTTCCAAAACACATTCCTTTACAAAGGGGAGGTATATCATTTGAAGGACTTATTGTTTCCTTTAATATTTAGTATTATTGCAGACCTGTTTTGTACGATATTTATCGTGAATTTAATTTTTTTTTCAAAACTTGACTTAACATCTTGTGGGTGCGTCAAATCCCTTTCTATATTCTATGTCTAGTTACATGTCTTGCCAAAGCTGATTCCAAACTAAATCCTATTCACCACCATTTGCATGTGTTTGGTTATTGAAATGTGTGTTTTAATATTGCCGTTTGCCAAATGTGAACTGCCAGTAAATGCTTTCCTACACTCTCCACACTTGTGATTATTGTCCTGTGTGGATTAACATGTGTCTAGCCAAATGTGAACGTCGACTAAATGCCTTACTACATTCTTGGCATATGTGATGCTTTTCTCCTGTGTGGATTAACATGTGTCTAGCCAAATGTGAACGTCGATTAAATGACAAACCACAGTCTTGGCAAGTGTAAGATTTTTCGCCTGTGTGGATTACAATGTTATTAGCCAAACTTGAACGTTGATTAAAAGCCTTACCACACTCTTGGCATGTGAAAGATTTTTCGCCTGTGTGGATTAAAATGTGTCTAGCCAAAGTTGAACGTCGATTAAACGCCTTACCACAGTCTTGGCAAGTGTACGATTTTTCGCCTGTGTGGATTATAATGTGTCTAGCCAAATTTGAACGTAGAGTAAATGCCCTACCACACTCTTGGCATGTGTAATGTTTTTCTCCTGTGTGGATTAACATGTGTGTAGCCAAATGTGAACTTTGATTAAATGCTTTACCACACTCTTGGCAAATGTGATGTTTTTCTCCTGTGTGGATTAACATGTGCTTACCCAATCTTGAGCATACACGAAATCCCTTTCCACATACTCCGCAGATGTGGGATTTCTCACCTGTATGAACTAACTTACCGCTTGACAAATTTGAACTTTGACTAAAGCGTTTATCACTGTTTTGGTACGTTTGACGCTTTTCACTTTCCTGTGTCAGCATATGTCTTGACAAACGTGATCGATGAAATCCTTTGCCAAACTGCGTCGAACTATGACGTTCCTCATCTGAATGAGAAATGGCTCTCTTTAATATAATAAACGTATTCTCTTCTCCGTGGGAAGCAAATACGTTATCGGGCCTGTAACATATTCAACAAATAACGAAATATGATTGGAGATAATGATTAAGTAGCAAAAAAAAGGTAATTTTTCGCTTTTTTTCATGATAAAATTACGCTTAATTTGTTTTATTACATGAAATATTGTAGAAATAAGAAATGGAGTACCAATGAGAAGTCTCCATATCTCTTTACTTTCAAAATAAGAGGCTGTAGTTTTTTTTCATTATATCAAATTGAACAATCATTTATATCGTGGCGGTCATAAGTCTTTGACCATGTAATGGCGACTCCTTTGAAACAAATGGAGAGTATTAGAATTAAATCTGTCATATCTGTAGTTTCGTGTGAAGAAAAAACAAAGTTGAGGTTTAAGAAAAACTCAACTTATTATTATAAACTGTACCGAAGATTATTCACTTATATCATCATATGTGGAAAACGAAAGACGTTTCGAAACGAAGAAAAAAGTAACATACAACTTTACAAGCTGAGACAGAGAGACTTAATGTAACCAGACTAAAGACGAATCGTTTACAGCGTAGTGTTCGTGGTTCAGTGGTCTAGACGCTTGACCAGTAATCTGGAGGTTCTACCACCAGATACACGTCCAGCAACTTTTTTTTCTGTACTTTACGAAGTTTTATTGCGATTGATCGGCAATGACAGACGTTTTATTACATTCAAATATTTGAATACTCGTTTGTTTCAATACTTGAACTATCAAATTTTCAGGAATAATACTAGTAATAATAATAATTATCTCGTGAAATATTTAAACAATAAAAACTTATTATCGCACAGGTGATACCATTACAAGCAGAACGTGACACAAAAAAATATTTCGGTTTTGTGTAATGTTGCCCATTAAAAGGGGAATTTCTCATCTCGATCCTAAAACATACCGAATTAAAATCGGGATGAGGCTTAACATTTTAATTCGAGACGGGACAAGGCTAACTCACAATATCGTCACGCTTTGGAGATGAGAATCTAGACGAGACGAAAAGTATCGTAAACATTGCTCGTCTCATCTCGATTCTCGAAAGAGTATATGCTACTCTTTAGGTAACAATTGCTCTGTAGACTGAATCTTATATATTGTTTTGTAACCTTGTATTTCAGTGCACATTAACTTATGGTCGGTGTATATATTTTTGTAGCAAAGCTTATAGAATTACATCTGCAAACTGCACATGTTAGTTTAATATAACCCTTAGTGTTCAATGATATTCAGTTCTTTTTATTACAGTTATTTTCCTCAAAACGTACAATAGAATATTTTCTACATGAAACTTTAGCGGAAAATTTTCGACTAAATTTGAGTAGCTGGAGAAATGTCTCACGAAGGTACGGAACCCCTTCCCCGAAACCTCTACGTTTAAGTAAGTTTTGCCAAATTTTAGAGCAACTTTAAAACATTTAATACCATTATTATTATTATTATTATTACTATTGCTGAAGTGTTCTAAATTTAATGGTTCAACCTGTTTCACCCAACTGCCGCCTAGTGAGTATTGTGCTGAACAAACACAGTGTGTTTCGGTTTTTTCCGTGTTCCGCTTCCTCCCACTTTCTTTATTCGAATATTTCTTTCGTTCTCATCATCGACGTCTTCTGTAGCTTAGCCGGCCTAACCATTACTTAAAAACAAATTTTCTTACGGGTCTTGTGAATTCAGAATCCCTACTTTCTACACGAAATTTGTCTCGAAACTTTCCGCTATAACATTTAGCTAGTTGTAGGGACGTATGGAGAGGGTATGTCCTGATAGTCCTAACACTTCTCTTTAATCCCGACTACATTGTAACTTCTGGCTAACGCTACGGGCGATTTTACAGGCTTAATACAATGTGTCCTCGTACGGAATTTCTTATCTATATTATTATTATTATTATTACTGAATATTTGATACCTCAATATTGCGACCTACTGCGATGCAAATAAGCATACTGAAATTACGAAAATGAAAATAAATTCTTCGGACACACTATAAGGAGGAATTGAGTTATAAGAGATACTTTGCAAAGAGAGGAAAAAGGTGTTAGCTACTGGAAAATATGAAATTCGAAACTTCGGATGCCTTAACAGAAGCTAAGTAGGATTTGTCTTCATCACGATACCCTTTCGAAGTAACACCCTTTGTTTGGGTAAAAGACGTTGGATTATGGTTGCGTTATATTGAAATATCATCAAAACATACCAAAAACAATAGTTACTATTTATCAATTTTTCTTGAATGAATATATGGAACGTGTTGAAAATGGAGAAGGAAAACATTATTATTGTTTCTAGCGAGAGTAGAAGAACAGTTAATAACAATTCAGGCAATTTTGTGACTCATAGACCTGAAGGATGACCCATTTGTATTCATGAATTGTTTTCGAAACAAGCGAAGTTTTCAGACAGTAGGAATCGAGATTGTGACGTCATGTAATTAGTTTTCCCTGTGAAAGGAGTCGTTTCAACTCTAACTTGTAAGCACAAGAGAAATTGACAATTCTTCATTTTATTATACATCAGAAATACTAACATTCTAAATTATATTTTTTTCTGAATATCTTCGAAGAGAATCGAACAGCGGACCTCTAACACACAAAGCGAATGATCAAGCCACTACCCTAAGACCGCTCTTTTAAGTAAGAGTTGCGAATTGCTCTTTTATGTAAGAGTTGCTATGTAGCGAATTGCAAACGTTTAAGATTCAATTTTTTATTAACCATTAATCACTGATTTTGCTCAAGATAACATAGTGTAGTACAGTGAATTCAAGATTAAATTTAAAAAATACCCAAAGTATCTCCGTAATTTATCTCTATTGTATTTGGTTATTCTTGTTTCCCAGGTGTTTCCAATAACCTTGAACGACCTGGACACGAACACAGATACATCGAGAACATTTAATATTTAAAAAGCTTTCTCATCGGGAATCGCAAGTGAGACCGTCTAATAAACAATCTGATGTGTGGGTGCGTGGTTCGTTCCCAAGGCAAGCAAGGTTGAGACTGACACCGTGCTCGTGGGTTTTCTCGGGATACTCCCACTTTCTCATTTCACCAATTTGTCTATCATAATTCACTTGCTTTAATCATAGTCTTCCTTAACCTAACAGGCATAATCGTTGGACATTAAAGGATTTTATTTTCAAGCTGTTAACCCAAACCGATCAGAATCGAAAAAGTTGTATTTTCTATTGCTCATTAACGTTTTCTCACGAGAAAATATGTAGAAAAAAGCCACGGCGAATCGCAATTCTATTCAAAGATAAAACAGTAGACTAGCAATATCTTAACCTAAAATGTAACCATTACATATTGTCTGGAACTTTTCCAGAATCTGTACTGATATTCCGGGAAGTGCCACAGTTGGAGTTGTTTATTGAATCGGATGGTCAGTCGGTCGTGGGTCAACAGCATATCACCCACTGCGACCCACCACCATCATGACACACTACGACCCCACTCACCATGAACCACTGCGATCATGACCCAGAAGTATGTTTCTTGTGCACATGAAAATACAGATATGAAAGACCTAATTCTCATAAGCTGCATTTGTTTCAAAGCAGTCGCCATTACCTGGTCAAAGACTTATGTCCGTCACGATATATACGATATCAGAGTTAACCTGGTACATACCAAAATACTTATTTTGTGCTATGTGGAATAAACATTTCATTATTATAAGTGAAAATAGAGACCCATTGTCACTAACATTAATTATATATCATTACTTTTTGTGTCAGAAAATTTAAAAATCCGAAGAACTTGTTGCAATTGCAGCTACAAAAAACTGTCGCTATGATTACAAAGAAACAAAGGGACGATATAACAACTTTTAAAATTTTGCACAAGATACGTGATTTCCCTTAACTATACAAATTTCTAGTTGCGATCTTATATAGTCTGATACCTTGAGATAGTAAAATTTTGCGTATATTGATATGTAGCTACGTAGTTACATCTCATACATTCTTATTAAATAAAAACTTTTGAGAAGCATAGAGTTTTCAATTTCTTGTAATTTTTATCTACTTATTTGAAATACATGATATAACAATTCCAGAATTCCACGTTAAGATAATGTGGACAACCATTAAAACCTTCGTTACTCCTAGATTATTAATAGTGCTTTTATCTTTGTGGTGTAAAGATAGAATTTAAATTTATCATAACCTGGTGTAATGTCATTCGCACAAATCGAAATATATATTGGGTTTGGAATCTTGCTATTACAGGGTTTTTGCAAACAATGCCTCTCGAGTGTTATTAGCATCGTGAAACACTCAAGTCGTTATTGTTTATCACTTTAAAAGTAAATAGGGCGTACGAAGATAAATGCTACACTCTGAATACCGAAAAATTGAAGAAATTTGTTATGCATCACATTATAAAATACAGGCTGCTGAACGGTTTGAAATAAATAATTTAATATGTTGAGCGTCTACATTTAAGTGGCATTTTAATACGTTACGTTCATTCAAATGGGAATCATAAAGACGGGAAGAGGATTAAATTCGTACGTTAACTCTTATAATCTACCTGGTCTCTCCTGTTAGAGAAAGGACAGTTGGCACAATAGCTTTCTTACTTTTAAAAAATTGTAGCGAGCAGCAGTGTTCTCGGAATTACAACATTCAAGAGTGAGAAGACGAACATTCTGCATATTATACCTCAGTACAAAAAAATTGACATCAACCTAATCTGGTATTACCAACAGAAATGGCTGAATTGATTGAAATTAAATTTTACATGTCTGGAATTAGCCAGACATGTATGATGTATCTCATTTAGAAAACTTTTTATCTTTTCTTACGTTACTGACTCTAGAATGAATATCCTACGAATAAAAGAAAAGGTATAAATCTTACGCTAAAAGCAGAGTATCTGATGAGTGGATTATACTTGGGAGGTGAAATTTATCATGAAAAATCTTTATACCAGTGAGCATGTTATCTACGACTTACGAGATGAAAACGGAAAATTTTGCGCAGATCTCATAATACATAAATTTACCATATGATATAAAATGAATATGCAATTTACAGAACTTCATCACACTTTATCTGATGCACTCAAGTGATCACAATTTTGCTAGCATAAAAAATGTAGAAAAACTACAATTTCAAGGGGATGTTGTGAAATTAAGCTGTGAACTTCAAATCAACTTATAGACTTCTTTAGATGTTTTAACAAGAGCAACGCCAAAAACAGCAAAAAGGCTTGTTGTATACCACTTTAAAAAATTACTCCGAAACAAAGTATTTTCATCATTTCTCACGCCTTTATCATTTCCGAACGTTTTTCTTTACTTATATGGAGCAATTTACTTATATGGAGAAGTATATCTACCTACTTGGGAAAAAATATCGAAGAATCACAATTTTTTCCTCGATAATTCACAGTAATATTTCCTGTTTCATTCCCGCGCTACTACAATACAATACCCAGGGAAGAACACTTACGGACACTCTTTACTAAGTATATCTACGTACCTTTAACGGCATCTTACATAATATATCTTCTTTAAATATACACTTGGTGGAATAGAATTACGTAATACTATATGACTAATGTTGTAACGAACACTGGACATTTATAAACACAACGTAAAAACAACAAAATAATAATAATAATTAACATATGAAATAAATTTTCAAGAAAATCTTTTCCCGACTTTACCATCCCATTTCGAAGAAAGTATACATTTTGTTTATACTATTTCACTCAAAATATGTTTTATTCGCATAAATGCGTGTTGAAACTAGTCCGCATATCAATAAAGTACGAATTAAAATCAAGTTCCTGCACAAACCCTGAACCAGGGACAATAAGCATAAGCTTGGTTCTGGTTGTATTTACTGTACTATCTGTGAAATTTCAAAGTTGAAGTTAAGCATTGGTTTTCTGCACACTTTGTTGCAGAGGTAGCACCCTCGTGATCAGGTGTTTGTTTCGCTGGTTACAAAAAAGTACAACATACTGAACATACGTTCGCGAAATTGTGAATGAAGGCCGAAAGAGTAACTCAATTGCAAGAAACGTGACCTTCATTTGAAGTTTTCATAGTAATTTTCAATGTGTACTTGTAGCAGTAATAGCTTAAAAAGTAAAATATATATTTCACTTTAAATTTTAGTATAAACTCAAGAATATGCGAAACTCATTCACCCAGTGATTAACCAAAGCCGAAGTCCCATACCTCATAAATTTAACTTCTCGACTGGGTATCATCCTACACTAAACCATGCCAACTTCCATCATCATAGCCCATTCTTAGAGTATCGTATCCTATAGTATTATCTTTTCCTTTTTGACACACCAAAATTTCACAAAAGTTTTACAGTTAACAAGCATATTAGTGACGCAAGCGACGTGACCCGCCTATCGTAGACATATCGATTTCATTATTTGTGTAAAAATGTGATGTTTTTTATTGTAATTGTTAACTAAATATATAGCACGTAAAATTTCTTTTCGTTCATCTCACGCTACGTAAGTTATTCAAAATTTAACGTCTTTTTCCTGATTGTTAATAACCATCTTTAACTCTTTCAGCACTGACCTACACAATTGTGCAGGTAGGTAGAATCACCAACATATACAATGCCGGCTGAACATTATGTTTACACTAAGGTAACTATAATGAAGTTCAAAAAGTTACAAAATTTGTAAAATATCTGTGTTTATGAACAACTGATACGGTATTAGCGGAACGTGTGAATTTACCAACGCAAATGTCCGAATGGTAAAATCTTGTACTGGTTAAAACATACAATATTGGCTCGAAAACGAACAAATAACAGCAGTGCCTAGTACTAAAATAATATTTCAAATCAGGGTAAAGGTTAAAATTCATGCCAGGAAAAAAGAAAGTGTGAAGGTGTCACATTTTTTTTATTAATCATTCACGTAACTTCTGCCAAATATCTGTTACGTGCCTACAACTTTTTTATGCATGGTTAAAAGTATCAACCTGGTGGGGTTTATTAAACATTTTATACAATACCCAAATTAAACAAGTGAGTATCGTTTCACAATCGACTTCCAAATTATGCGAATTCAATATTCAAACATGAGGTAGTACATCTGTAACAATATGTTCCCATGTATTAACAAGATCGAAGAAGGAATCTGTTCCTTGGACGCTAGATCTATCTCAAATATCTGTGACTAGTTATCCGTTAATTTTTCATTTCTATAGAGATAAATGTTGAAAAATCTTGTTAATTTGAAGCACTTCCAATCTGAATAGAAAGCTAAGGAAGAAGACAGAACATATCGTTGGGACGCTGACCCGATCGCAGAAGTGCTGCTCGACAGCTTATACAGTTTTTCTCTATGAAAATCCAATAACAGGATTACTAATCACTTACAAAACAACAGCTGCTACATACCTGTTATTATTTTCGTTTTATAGCGATAAATGTTGAAACCGGAGACGGATAATTTTAACCATGTTCAGTTGGAATTGAATTTCAACGGAAAAAATGAACATACTATTTGAATGCAGAATCAATTACAAGCAACTGCAACGTGATAGATTTTACAACTCTTCCTCTAATAAAATAAGTAATGAAATTGAATGTAATAGTAAATTTGAACTACTTCCGTATTTGAGATGTATACAGTTAAAAAAAATAGTCGTGATATTACGCCAGATTCGACACCAGTTTTGGAATTTGTTAATTTTAAACTTTATTAACGAAGCTTCGTATATGGAGGAGGACACTGATCACGTGAGTGCTGCATTTCTGGTGACTTTTTTTTTATATCTGACTTTCGGGACAATCACCCTCCTCCTACGCACTGCTATAACTAAAAGCTAATACGACGATAATTCCGGTCCCGATGCTAGGAGTGAAAATCGGGATTTTCCCGGCTGACCATATTCAAGCTTTGGTTTGCTAAAAGAACCTTGAGTGCTTTGCACGAACGCCTGGTCGTCGCTCGGAAGGGCACACACGAAGGCGAGTGGGGTGCATTGTTCTAAAGTAAACACACGTTATACTCTTATGAGTTCTCCCCTTGTACGGATTGAGCTTCGCAAGCTAAATTGCCGTTTGCATACGTGAGAGCCGATTTTTTTTTAGTTTATCATCAGTGATTGTACGATATTTGCATACTCCTTCGTGTAAAATATTTTTTCTAATATTGTGCAGAAATCAATAGTGAAGTGACTAGTACATATGTGTTAGCACCTTAACATTCGTTTCTAATTTCAGTTTTGTGAGACAAACTCTGGTTCCAAATCATTGAAAAGGAAGGAATAATTGTGCCGGCTTGGACGATCGCTTATTACTATCAGCAGAGGACTCCAGCGGATCCTTGGGATTATCCGACGTGGAACATCTGAGATTGTTATAACTGCAACGCCCCTGAAGGAGTTGACCGCTCGAAGATTATTGTGAGTACGTGAAATCTTAATTTATCAATTGTGCCATACGGCCATCTGTATTAAAAGAAAAAATAAGATAAAGGTGGAAATAAAGAAGTTTGTTTGCATTAATTTTCATCTCTTAGAACTCAACGTGAATGTAATTTATCCTATCTATCTAGTGCTTCTCTAAGTGATGCCGAATTATTAATTCTTTCTTGCTCCAATTGGAGAAATATCCTTGCGTGTCATGGTCGGTGTCCAGCTATAAGACATACACTGAAACAATTCACCTGGATTAAGGAGCTACTATTTCTTAGAACGCCAGCCTCCTTAAATGTTAATGGTTAGCTGACTAGGACGAGTAATAAAAAATTGAATTAAAAAGAAATAGGTGAACATTTAAGAATTAATTCTAAAAGTTCCGATTAGTAATGTAGCTAAAAAGAATTATCAAAAGAAAATGCAGAACATGGTGAAAATTAACCATAAAAGGAAAAATTGAAATAATACATTCCGACTATTAAAATTAAGAAAGGTAAAAGAGAATTACACAAAGAAACGATGGAAATTGTTACAGATCATGGATCCTGTAATTTTTATACTAGAAGATTAAACATCAAATTTGACTAACATGTTACTGCATGGTAGACCAAACGCCGAACTAACCTATCGGCCATGGGTTTACGCTCCCTACAATCAACGGCTTCTGGGTCAAATATAATGAAATGCCACATGATCGTTTTTCTGAAGTTTGATTCCAGATATAAAATAATCAATCTATGTGACTACTCTATCTTTAAATTATATTATATTCAACTTTTCAATTTGGAATTCATGCTAAAATTTGTACATGTTTAAATATTTGGTTCTGTAGCTATATTTTGCACATTTTAAGTTGGTAGCATTGTTATCCTGGATGTGTATATAAAATTGCCTTCTGCCAATTTTGATGACTCACTATGGTACCTGTGTTTCGAGCAGGTGTGTTTCCAAACCTAGTAACTTATTGTGAAATAGCTATCATTTCGCTGCGTTTTTTTTTTTTTTTTTTTTTTTGGAAGAAGAAGGTAAGATGAATATTGTGTAGAAGCTGTACCGTATACTGTATGAATAGTGTATAGAAGCTGTACCGTATAAGAAATGTAAAGAGTAGCTACCAACCTTATCTCTCAAGATTTGTGTGTTTCTAAGACTCTTGGAGGCAATGGTTTCATGGTAAATTCAAGGTCTAAACATAATAGTGTCTGGAGGAAGGTAAGATCATTATGTCGTTTCATTAAGTTTCTGGTTTCAAGTTTGTTAAAGTTTAGTTCTGCGCTTAAATACAATTACTATTGATGCGAATACAGTATATACTGGACATTTCTCACTGAGTATATACAATTCATTTCACTCCGTTTGCTTGTTTGGAAATAGTTCCGCAGCTGTGCTAATGATGGCACTAGGAAAGTAGTACCCAAATCATGTGTTTTTCTATCATGATATTATTGCCACCTTGCATACAGTTTTCATATTTCGTGACTTTTCACGTCACACTCAGTTAAAATATAAATTAGTTGATTAACAAATTGTTCATTACCATAAACAAGTTATAAAAATATCATTTAAATTACTTTAACGATTCTCATACTACTTGCATACAAAATAGAAAATATCTATCTTGCAAGTGCTATGTTGCTACTTGCTAGTATCCTATGAGCTTTGAGCTCTCTGCAAGTGCTAATCAAACAAATGTCAAGCATGGAATATTTTGCTGGTAAATTATCAGTATCTTTAATTTCAAAACTGACTTCGAAAAAATCTCAGCCTTCCACTTTTTTTCGCCAACTGGTAATACTACTTGAAATGTAAAATTTAACTCTAAATTTTGAAGCTTCACTCGTAAACTGCCTGATTTTATATGGAATAGCTCAGCGTTTACATCTTTAAGTGAAAAAATATGGAACTGTCCAAAAAGGCAGTATGAAGTATGATAAAAGCTATCAATACACGCAAGTACTGACAAAATGGTAGAAAACTCATATCTTGGTGGAATTCAATCGAAAATAGTGTGAAAAAAACACTTTTAAAAATTGAGAAAAGGTTAAATTAAAAAAAAGGGAAATATACGTGGAAACACAAAATACATAGAAAAACAGATACACAAGTAAACTATAAACCATTAGCACCATAACCTTCTCGTCAGCCTTGGCTCCTTGTACTCTCACGTTCCTGCACTTTCGATTGGATCATGGAATATATTCCCCCGTGTAAGACATATAATAAAAGTGGACAATAGTTTTTCTTAAAGCAGTTTATATATTTCTCTCATAAAACCTTGGATTCATAGCCATGGTCGTGCTTTCCTAATGTAAACCTGCAATCCAGTATATTTTTCTATGCTACTAAAATATTTTGTTCGAAAGGCGGGATGTACTTAATAATTTCGTATTTACAATTATATTCCTAATCTGGACTGTACAGGGCTAATTTATAAATAAATAAATAAATAACGCTTCGCTGGCATTTTATGAGTACATCTCATTAATCCAAAACGAAATTTGACTTAACATCGTTCTGAAATGAATTTAAATAATAATGATGATGTCAGGCTACAGGAGTTCTATATATAAGAACGAAAAGTCCATTATAAAATACAGTTCTCAAAAGTACTGCCAGAACATTATCTGATAAAATGCTGCTGCCCCATAACAAAAACAGAAACTAACGTTACTCAGAAAACGATTAGCAGTCATTAGACCACTTCCCTTTAGAGGAAAACTAAAAAGAAGAAGACGACGTTGGGCACATTGTTAAAGGTACTAAGATTCTATTTTGTCAAAAAACACACTTTGCATAGTTATTTTGTAATGATAAATCTATTCTTAATCTTCTATTCCAAAGCTTTTCTTAAATAAAAAATACAAAATCCTGCAGGACTTGTATCTTGGGCCATTCTCACTTGCCTAAAATCTAAAAGCAAAGTAACAAAATTTATTTCAATCAAATAATAAGAAATATCTTGATCTTGAATCACATTCTCTGCCATTAGAAGCAAAATAACTGGCAATAGCTGATAAATTTCGCAATATGTTTCAAATAGAATGGTTGGGAAATTTTTCAAAGTTCGTTCCTGGGTTATTCTTACATTCGTCTATATTCTCGAATAAGATCTCAATTCATTTCACTCGCCTGAAAGAAATGAAACGGTCTCAAATTATACCATCTGCAGAGTAGGAGCCGTTCTGATCAAGTTTGAAACAAGTTTAATGCTACGATCAAAATTTCTTTCATTGTTTGTCAGTACGGACATTAATACTTCCTTCTTCATTTGAAAAAAATACTGACGAGTTACTTGGCTCTCATACTAGGAGTAGCAGTATGTCAAATATATACCTCTACGATAGGCTCAGAGCAACACACAAAAAAAAATCGAATTGGAAAGCGCTTGAAATAGAACGAGTTGAAAATTTCTTTGTAGTTTCCAGCTAAAGATATTCTTACAAATTTCTAAATTGTAGAAATCACACTCCTAATTTGTTACAGTTAACGACTAAAAATGAAAACGAAAATAAATAAATTATTTATTCCGTAAAGGTGGTTGTAGAATAGCTCAAAAGTAAAAGGTACAAATCTGAAACAAGGAAATTCGAAGTCAGGAAAATATTTCCAATCCTTTTTCTTGAAATATTATCAAACTTGTGGTTAGTAATAATACTTTTTCCGCTTCTCAACACAAATGACATAATTTGAAATTGTCTTATCCGTAATAACTGAGGGAAACACATTTGTTGCTATATGATACAATATAAAACATACAATTATGTCTGTAGATAACAGAAAATAAAATCATCCATTTCTTCTATTTTTATACCTACTCTAAATTTTGACCTCTCATTTACGCGCTCTGAGGGACTAAGTTGGAGTTCTTTCACTTCAGATCACATTATCGCTACCCGATGAGTGAAATAATTAGTTATCATTTTCTACAATCTAGGAAGGGATAATAATATCCTAGGTAAGAGCTATACAGTTATACCCAATCGTTTTATTTGTAACATGTTTAGAATTTGGATCTATTAATGGCGTGCGTTCTGCTTTTCATTATAGGGGTTATAATTTGAAATCACACCATTTAAAAGACAATGAAATGACTAAAATTTTCGAGGGCCTTACAGAAAGAATGGGCCTAGATATGAATCAAACAATTTCTTACTTTCTTATTTGAGACCCTGAATATTTCAGGGTTATCTTCCTGATCTATAAAATTTCAGGAAGGTATTTATTTCCATTTCTTTACTTTATCTTCCAAATTATAAGAACAATATGACTAATAACTTTATATTAATATATTATGACTTACTTCTAGTTTTTAAAGAATTAGCTCGTTAAAAAATCTAAAATTATTTGACTACTTTATATAACTAATAATATGATTTTCTTAAGTTCCATTTCCATTTGAACTAAAAAGTAGGGTAATTGTTTAGTATAGGGGCCAAAAACTAGCAAAACGTAGGACAATTTACGGAACAAAAGAGTTGATAGTGATGTTGAAATACTCAAGAAAGTATCGAACACAATTTTTTAGGGCGGTACGGAATTTGCACAAACCGTAAGTGTAAGAGGAAATGATTTATGTGAGAAAAGGAAATGAATTGCTGGTAACGAAGATAGAAAACAAAGAGCCCTGCGGGGCTCTATCCCGACTTCACTCGCTAAAGCTAGCTCGGCAATGCCGTCTGAATTTAATGTTGGTAACGTAATTTAACATATGAAGCCATAAAACAACCGTATCAGAATAGGATATCGTGAAAAGTAGGCGCATATGATGGTCCACCAAAGATAAACAATTGACAAAATAGCAAAGTACTAATTTACAAATGATGAAAAGGAAACATTTTGTAAAATAATGTAGAATTACGTAGAAATAGAGATATAGCACTAATAATAAACCCTGAAACAATGTTAGTAATAGACGTCGGTCTGTCTCCTGTCTCTGGCTTGAATTTTTGAAGAGGTATTCGGACTTCACTTACATGTGAATTAAAGCATGACATTTCGAGAAATGGGCAGAAAGAAATGTCGTGTGGCAATATTACATGCAAAATTATAAAGATAAGAATTTTTCTTGCAAATATTGTGAACATACATATTTATGCCTAAATGTTGACAAAATTGTGGGACATGTGTCTTGTGGCAGTTACCCAACCTAATTTGTTTATAACATGTAAAATTTAATATGTTTATATCAGTAGTAGAGTCAAGTATAGAATATCCATTTACATGTAAATTTAAACTTTTTAGTGGTTTAAAAGTACGTGGACTTACTATACCTTTTTTGAAACACATTTTCTTTCGTAGAACATATTATAAATAAATATCCATTTATGCGTACTCTCTAAATTTAATAAAATAACATAACATCCTTCAGAATATACATTTTAAAGACTCCTCTGGGGACAACTGTAATAATATACTGTGATATAAAAACGATTTTAACTTTGAACTGATATATAGAAATAGAATGCATTTTCATTTGTGATTGTTCATAAATTCAAAGAAAATTCCCATTTTTGGGAATCTTCCCGGGTATTTGTCCATCACTAGTCCTGGCATAGGACAGTTTGTGCATTTGGATAAAGCCTTCGCCGTTGTTCGAATTGCTAGCGTGTGCCATTGGTGCACGTGGTCTAGAGTTCGATTCCCGACGTAAAAGTGCTGAAAATTAATTTTACAATCAGTTACATTAATTAATTACCCGTCATCAGCGCAGAAGTTAGAGGGAAAAAAGAGACAAAATCTATTATGCCAATAGTTTCGAGTAGCATGTTCTTAATTATATCATATTTTAGTAAGATTCTGAATTGCAAAATAAATTAATATCAGTATAACATATGTATTGTAGGAGAGCTGTAAAGTGGTACAATTTTATTTTTATTGGAGACACGGTGGCTCAGTGGTAAAGCTCTGCTAGTTCGTTTAGCTTCCGTCAATCGGGTTTTCTAGTTCAAGAACAAAAACGTGTACCTGGGTTTTTGGGGTATTCTGACGTTTCCTCCCACTTTTTCACTCTACCGTTCATTCATTGCTGTCATCACCGTCTGCCTTGGTGCATAATTAAGTAACATTAAAGTAAAAGTAATAAAAACTAGAACACCTTCTTCTTAATATATAAAATGATTAGCCCGCTGGCCAGATTCGGGCTTACAAAGCATATATCATATCTGGCCAGAGTAGTAAATTTCTAAATATACAACCATATTTCTCGGGATGAGCTTTGTAAATATCCTTTACAATGATATTTATTGGACAGTTCTTTCTTGAGAACTTTCAAAGCACAACTGCACAATTAAACCTCCAATTGGTGTAAATAAAAATACAATTTTCAACAATACAATACAATACAATACAATACAAAAAATACAACTTTCATTGTAGTTTCCAGCTAAAGATATTCTTACAAATTTCTAAATTCTAGAAGCACAAACTCCTAATTTGTTACAGTTAACTACTAAAAATGAAAATAAATAAGTTATTTATTCCGTAAAGTTGGTTGTAGAATAGCTGCAAATAAAAGGTACAAATCCGAAACAAGTCGGGAAAATATTTTAAATCCATATTCTTGAAACATTATCAAACTTGTGGTTCATAATAATAGTTTTTCCGCTTCTCAACACAAAGGACATAATTTGAAATTGTCTTATCCGTAATAACTGGGAGAAACACATTTGTTGTTATATGATACAATATAAAACATACAATTATGTCCGTAGATAAAAGAAACTAAAATTATCCAATTCTTCTATTTTTTTACCTACTCTAAATTTTGACTTCTCATTTACGCGCTCTGAGGAACTAAGGTGGAGGTGTTTCAATTCAAATCACGTTATCGCTATCCGATGAGTGAAATAATTAGTTATCATTTTCTACAATCTAGGAAGGGATAATAATATCCTAGGTATGAGCTATACAATTATACCCAATCGTTTAATTTGTAACATGTTTACAATTTGGAACTATTAATGGCGTCCGTTCTGCTTTTCATTATAGGGGTTATAATTTGAAATCACACCATTTAAAAGACAAGTGAAATGACTAAAATTTTCGAGGGCCTTACAGAAAGAATGAGCCTAGATATGGATCACAAATAATTTCTTACTTTTTTTATTTATTTGAGACGTGTTTCCAAACTGTAGTGTTTATTGATGTCATTTTCGATTTCGAGCGTTGAATGTTTTAAAGATTATTATAAATATTTTTATACATAACTGGAATCATTATGTATTGTCCACGATTAGTCAATAGTCCACGGTTATGATTATTAATATATAGTTTTTGGTATATCTTTTCATGTTATGTTAAACAAATCATACACATTGCAAATTTTTTCCGCAGTATTAGGTAAAAATTCATATTATAGTACTGTACAAACTTGTATTTTACCATGCGCCAGGCGAAGTAGCACTAGGTTCAGGCAAAAAATGTGCATACAAAAAATTTTGAAATAAGAAACTGATAAGAATAAATAAGAAAGCAACAATCTTGCGATTTTAATGTCTTTTCCGGTACATTTCTAATTCCTTATCATAATCATAATAATAACTATTATTTTAAAAATTAAACAAAATAAATACCAATGAGAAGCACCTACTGCGCTAGAAGACTATGGATTCGATAGTGATAGCGGCCCTATTTGATCATTTTCTCATCTCTACTCTTCCTAATATTTTGGGGTCTTTCACGTCTATAATACCCTACTCCATAATGTTAGTTATAAGTGTGTAATAACTAGCTCTTATATATTAGTATACAAATCGAGCTTCATCCTCCTAACGTGATGACAGGGAAAGATAAAGAGTAAGTTAATAACATCTTTAACACTTCCTTTTCCCAAGTTAAGGTAAACCAAATAATGATATATAACCTACCGTTTAATCAAAAATATGATGTCTTGCATAATACTACTTTGAAGTACCATAAGACGGGGTTACTTTGCACAAAATTTGAAAAGAGATTCACAGTACTCTGTCGGTAAAACCATGAGCATTAGAGAGGAAGTTTCAATTGCCACCGTAAGATAGAACATGTAACTGTATTTCGGCTATAATGTTTGCGGTTAATTCAGTTCAAATTACCGGGAAAGTTTGTTCTAGTAGAGGTAAAGGCTGCAAAGTCACTGAAAAGGATGATAGAATTTAACAGATATCATCTATACAGATATCATCTATATCATCTTTTTAAAAATTATTTAAAAAAAAACATCACTAGATATTTGGGGAGTGGGCTTGCAGCTTATACACGTAGGAATCACTAGCAATAGATTTTTAGGCAAACCTTTACTTTGACTCAAACAGTGACTGCAACGATTTATCTGATCCGGTGTCGGAAGCAATTTAGGAATGATTCCCAAAATGCTCCAGTTTGCTCCCGGAAACGGATCAGCTGAATCGGTTAGTTACTGTCCGAGTCAAAATAATGTACAATGTTAAGAATTATATTATATAGACAAGGGACAAAATGTTACTAAACACCATTTTTAATCAATTCAGGTGAAGTGGTGACTATCAATATTGATATCTATATGGGGACTACCACCCCACCCACACCCTACTCAAGCACCATAAAAACATCCAAAAAAATAATATTTAGTCAAACCACTACTATAAAGCTAACGTAAGAAGGACAAAAATAAAAAAAAAACACTCATCACTAATTATAAATCAGTGAAGCATCACAAGGAAAAATAAATTACATTTCACCAAGATAATGGAACAACCAAAGTAAGTACTGATACCGATACCATCATTATAATATCAATGTTAATAAAATGCATGCAGTTTAGTGTAGAGTATAAAATGTTTGGTAAGAGCTCACTTTATGCCGAACATTCATTGGAACCGATTCAGCTGAACCGATTCCTCGGAACCTTAAGAGATCTGTTCCCAAAAATAATTCCATGAATCGAAGCAATCGAAAAGTAAATTCTGCAGAAGTTTTGCAGACCACCTAATAAGCAATCGTAATCTAACTTCACCAGCAAACTAAGATATATCATAACAATGATTATATATTACGATTGCTAACCAAATGATCTACCACACTCATTAAGAATTTACTCTTCAATTACTAAGTACAAGGGCAATATCTTTGAGAACTGACTCTAAAGTCTTCCGAGAAATCAATTCAGGTAAAACGGTGACTATCAATTTTGAGATCTAAATGGGGGGCTACTCATAAAGAAACTTAAGAACTCGTAAAGAAAACATCGAAAACCACAATAAATAATAAAACCACTACTATAAATCTAACGTAATACAGAAAAACTAACAGCAAAAAAATAAAGTAACACTCACCACCAATTATAAATCAATGCAGCATGACGAAAAAAAAAACACGTACCCCTTCCAACAATCAGTTATAATCAGGATTTGTACAAGCTTAGAAATAATTTTTAAAAGAGAATCAGCACTGCGAGAGTTCTCACTACACTCACTCAAAAATATCTCATTAGTTTCACGGCATATATCACCGACTATCCACCTTTGCTTACAACGCATTTGACCGACAGTAAATTTGCGTCTACCGAACAAACTCTCTTCAATGTTAAATCAATCCACACAATATTCCGAAACGATACGAATTCACTTCAGTATCACAAACATGTTTAAGCAATAAATAATAATAATAATAATAATAATAATAAATAATATCAGAACAATCAAACTCGCAAAACGGTCTGTTCAAATCCTGGACAATATTACAAGAACGAACCGACATCGAAATTAACTTCAGTTGGCACATTTCACTACCTTCTTTTTCCTTCACCAAAGTAACACATGTTCGACTACCAAATTCAAACATACAGCATGATCACACATTAGTACATAACTACCAATCAGCGACGTCAACACAACCAACCAATCACAGCACAAGAGACTATATCACTAACACCGATCGCTAAAACACCAAAACAACATTCTCAACAAAAGGAATAAAAACGATTCCGTACCTGTTCCAGTGACTGTGATTTTGTTTCTCCAATACCACTTTCGGTGACAAAATCACTTGTTCGGCATAAACTGCACTCTAACCAAATGTTTAAATACTGAATGAAAACATTGCAAAGTAATACTTTTTTGTATGTTGTTGAAAGGAACCCCACGTATGAAACGTTTCACATTTCAGTTTCAAGAATTGCATCAAAGTCCAATTAAACGCACTAGTATCCTACGAAAATCACTTAACTTTGACGGAAATTCTTTTAAATTTAGGCTGTTTTTACAGTAACTGCTTTTCATACCACTACAACAAACCCTCCTGGTAATTAGAACTGATGCTAACCCCAACAAAATAGCCAAAATCTTACAGCGTAGTTGAAACTTCCTGTTTACAGTTCATGGTTGTACCGACAGAGGACTAT
This sequence comes from Thermobia domestica, assembly GCF_964235325.1. NCBI lineage: Eukaryota > Metazoa > Arthropoda > Insecta > Zygentoma > Lepismatidae > Thermobia > Thermobia domestica. The sequence continues at coordinate 36,882,689 of NC_137467.1, forward strand.
GAAACTCTTTTCATATTTCGTGCAAACTAACGACCAATGTGCAAATTAACCCTGTGTTACGGTATCTAGTAACCACTGTAAACGAAATGGAGTATCAAAATTCAATGTGTCAAATCATGACACGGGACTAGAAAAATGTTTGGGAATGAAGGAATCCATATAATTAACCATAACCATTAACCATATAATAATCCATACGTATAATGTATTGTAGTACTTCGGAACACAAATATGCAAGCAAAGAAAGCATTTCAGAATGTTACCTATAAAAAACTTAGGAACGTTCAAGTACACATTCAACACGCAAGACATGTAAGTTTATCCTAAATACAGTATTTTGCGCTATCCTCGTTTACCAACATTCTGCGTAATGCATTAATCTGCATAGCAATCTTCTATTTACTGGCCATCTAGCGCATGCTCGTTATAGTTGTTTGTACAATAATTCATACATCATGTACGTTTACTAAGCCCCTAAAGTGATCCTATATTGAGAAATGGAGGTCCATACCCTAGAAATGATTGCTGAGAATATAAAAAGTCGACTTCCTTTAAAGAAATTAGTGCAGCTGTGAAATGGATTTGTGTATGGACCTCTACAATTAATGAACATCCATTGTGGTAAAATGATTCTTTATTTTGTATTTTGCTAATGTCGTTCTAAGCCCTCCGGAGAAATTAGGGTAGATCCATTTGAGCTAAATCCTGAGTAAAATTACAAACGTTCATAGTTTTTTTTTTTTTTTTCAATATAATACATTCCACGTTTAATTTGGAAAATTTTAGGATGAATATCATTCTCGCGATTTCTTATTTTACAAAAGTTTCTATATAAATAAAACAATATCGTCGACCACCTATATTTTAAATATGTGCAACAATTAGTGAGTAATGTGTAATCAATAATAAAAGAATCATTTTTTTTATGAAGATATAAACTACATAAGATTTGTATGAGTAGTAGTTTATATCTTGAAAAAAAATATAATCCTTTATATCTTGACAAAAAATCGATTTGTTGTTATTATTTGGTATACAGATAGTGTACCGTATGTGTGCCACTCCATTTCCAAATTGTAGATTTATTAACTTACGTTCGAGATATCTCCCATACCTAAATACTTCTTGCGAAGCATTTCTTTTAACCGATTTTCCAAACCCATGTAACCGTATTATCAATCTGAACCAATTAGTATATGAAAAATTGAACATTACCTTTCTGGCCGAACTGAATTTAAATTTTTTGTGGTTAATTGTTGGGAGTCATTAGAGTACGACGCGCAAGTCTCCTGAACCACTATTTTTCTTAGCGTTTCTAAATTACTTTCCAATGCAGGATCTGATTCTGCAAATTCTGATTTCAGCATATCAACGGTCACTTTCACATCCAAAGCTGTACCCTTGTCCATTGTTTGCTCTCCTTCCGTTGTACATAATATTAACCCTTTGTTGTCAGTCATCAGTTCGTATGTCCACCCTTTCCCTTCGAGTGGATCTTCCTGAGGTAAGTCATAAACAATTTCTTCTTTACACATCAATTCCAACTTAACAGACGCCTCACCAGCCATTGTGAATTCAAATGATATAAGAATTTAACACTGTTCTTATACTTCCCTTATATTGTTTGCCAGTGTTTTAATGAAATGATTTACGAGAACTTTCAGAAAAGTAACTTTATTTTTCCAATCTTCTGCGGTTGCGTATTTCTTTCGTAAAGTGATTCAAGGTTAATAGAATGAATAAAGCTGGGTTATATCGGTAAAGGGACGCTGATTGGCTGGTGAAAAGACGTCACTGCAGGAGCAGCTAGGATGGCGAGAAATTGTAGAGAAGCAGACACGCGAAGCGCACAGCCACAAGCAAGACAAGACAAGGTTTGCACAGGAAATAAACAATAATAAAAAATTTTAAATAATAAACCTACGTGCCTTTTTCTGCTTAGTTGTTTGTTGTAGGCCTCACTGTGGCTGAGGCATGCCTAGTCGAGATTTTCTTTTATGGGCATTTGTTGGTTTTAGATTTTATTTCTATTATTCATGTATTTTATGCGAATGAACGACCTAGTTCTTACATATATCTTAACTAAATGTTCATTCATATCAGGATACTTTTCACTTATTTTCGCGGTTCTCTTTTGCAATGTTTTTTTCACCGGACATAGTGCTGGTACCATTAATGTCATTGAAAATAAGTTCAAAACCTTTCATTTTTGACATCCATTCCTGGAACGAGGAAACCACCACGCGACAGAAAATCGATCCAAACTTCAGATGCTGTTGTTGATTTGGGGTTTAACGTTCCGTTCAGCAGCGAGGCTATATGAGACATGGACCTACTGATTAACGTGGAATCCGAACCACCTGAGCTCCCGCGGGGAATCGAACCCGACTCTCCCACGCTAACCCTTCAGCTCCCTTCAGATGGTGTACCGGGTATGGAAGAAAGTACATCTCTAGATAGTGTACCCATTGATGTGTCGTATTTTCTTCCTTGATGAGCGATGTATCCAGCAAGAAATCGAAACCCTTCCACTGAGCAATCTGTCTGTTGTTCAATAGCCGGCGATTCGGTAGGTGTTCCGTCATCTGATACAAAGATATTTTCGATTTCGGTTTCGCCTTCAATCATTGACAAGGGTTGTGTCATATCTGGTACAATTCCTTCTAATAATTTCGATGTCAAGAAATCTCCATAATCTTCTTGCGCGATACGAACTTCATTTGAAAGAGGGATTTCATTTATATTTTTCCCCATAAGCAAAAGCCGCAAACGGTGTTTAAATTCGATTGGTGTCGGATGGTCATAGCCCATGTAACCAAAATGGCTGGGCCAACGTTAAAATATGGTTGCATTGATCTTTGGTGACAAAAGCAACGTTGGTCCAGTGTTCTTTAGGCGGTAACTAGCAACCAACCAAGTCCCAGTGTTGGCCCTAGTGTTGTAAAAAAACGGTTTTTTTTCTGTGAAGTTTTTTTTCAATAAAAAACATCGTTCTTTTTCATGTTTTTTTTTCAAATGTCTGTTTTTTTTCTGGCAACTATTATTTCTTGATTTATGTTGCAGATTATTGAAATAATCAACAGAACTTGAGTCGAAGCCCTCGTAACTTACATGTCGTTTGTTTCCTTGTACCTATACGAGCAAAATTGTGTGATTATTCCATTCGGACCCAGGTCATTTTTGGCGTTTTCCTACTTTGTCAGTTAGTGACTTATTGCTCAAAAACCATTCATTCGATTAATATGGTTAAGGCCTTGCTTTTAGAAAATGGATGTGTCTATCTTTTGGTGTAAGTTGCATTGCAGTGTTGCAAATGGGTGGGAAATTATTGAGGGAAATGTAAGGGTGAAAATTTACAAAAACATCCCTAACCGAATATCTTTTTTTTTTTGTATCTAACACCACTGCTGCTATATGGATTCAAGTCACCTAAAAAAAATCTTTGGTGTCTTGACAAGATACAGTGAAATCCTGAAGTCGCTGGCTTCCATTCAAAGAGAGTAAGAAAAATTCTCTGTCGTCATACACAAGAAATTTTGACACTTTTTACGCCACAGAAGCAAAAATCAACAGATGTGCCGGGGCTACAGCTTCTCTAATTATCCTATTGAAACTCTTTATGGTGCGTTCTGTAGGGCAAAGAGGAAGCTTTCAGATAGTGGTACGTTTGTTTCAATGTAGCCAGCAAGAGGGAAATAATAGAGGGGAAAAGGGAAATTTTCCGATTTTTTAACCTAAAATCAGGAATTAATTGTTTTGGCTGGAAAAACTGCTATCAGACAGACAAAAACTATCTGAAAATAAACTTTAGTACTCCAAAAATATATCCTACAAGTATCATGTCGATATCTAACAAAGTAAGCATGAAATTGAAAAAAATATCTCATTCTACCTCAGAAATTCACCATTTCCAGAACAGGGTTTATTATAAACCTCAACTGTACTTCCCCTAATTATTCTAGTGAAACTTTTTATGGTGCGCTGTGTAGGCTAAGGACGAGCCTTTTAGACACTGGTACGTTTGTTTGAGTGTAGCCAACAAGAGGGAAATAATAGAAAATAAAAAGGGATTTTTTCCTAAATTTGCCCCTAAAATCTGGAATTAAAATTTTCTGTAACTGGCAACACTGCTATCAGACACACACAAACTATCTTAAAATAAGCTTTGGTATCCCTCTAATATATCCTACAAGTATTGTGACGATATCTAATAAAGTAAACATGTCAATAAAAAATATCTCATTCTACCTTTAAAAAATCACAGTTATCTTTCCAATTAGAGAACAAGGTCTACTGTAAACCTCAACTGTACTTCTCCTAAATAGCCTATTGAAGCATTCTATAGCGCGTTGTGTAGAGCAAAGACGAGACTTCCAGATACTGGTACATTTGTTCCAATGTAGCCAACAAAGAGGAAATAATAGAGACAAAACTGATAATTTTCCCAAAATTTCCTCCTAAAATCTGGAATGAAAATTTTCTATAGCTGGCAACAGTGCTACCAGACAGGCGGAAACTATCTTAAATTAAACATTGGTACACCACTAATGTATCCTACAAGTATTATGAAGATATTTAAGGAACAAAACTTCTAATTACCAAAAATATATTACGGTAAACAGAAAAGTCGGGAAAAGCTACAAAAATCAAAGGTTAGAACCTAAATACGAATTTTTCGTGCGCCCCCTAATTACCCCATTGTAACGATCTGTAGTTGCGTTTGTTAAGTAACGACAAATGTTCGATTGGCGTAAGTTGACTTGCACTCCGACTTATAGGTACGGATTTATAAACAAAAATTTTGTATGTTTTGCCGAAATTTAGGGAAATTTTAATTTTCCTAATTGACAACACTGCGCAGGTTCGTCCAATTGATGTCAACAGTTAGGTATCTATTCGAGGTATCTACTTGGCAAGTCTTAATTAGGTCTTTCTACAACGAAGGAAGCTACAGGGAAAAAACAGTAAAAGAAATTAGAACTTCGAAAATTCTCGAATTTGTGACTAGGGTGAAATTTGAAAAGGAAATTCGACACCAGAAGAAAAAGAAATTAATATGATAAACTATGGTCCAACCATATTTGGCAAAGAATAATATCCTGATATCTTAATTATGTCCACTCAGGAGAGGATTGAAAAAGTGACACACCCGTGTGCGCCACTTTGGGCACCTGGGCTATCGAGTATACATTTGATTACTTTCTTTTTTTTTACTACTAACCCGTGTTGTTGTTGTAGTTATAGTCTCGACTAATAATAATATCGTTGTTGTAAACAATAACTTTATAAGGAAAAGTTTCTCTATTTTTTACATCTTAATTCCAACACTATTGGTGAGAAATGCAAAGTGTTTCAAAATGAATATCGGGGTTTTAAGTCTTCGTAGTACTTATTACATTTTACGTACAATTATAAGCAATGCATCAAGTAAAAGTGTACCTTAAACAGTCTTTGCTACAAGTGTTCGATGTGAGATTCATTCGTCACACGGCACACATCTAGTCGATAGGCGAGAAAGGCCCATAAACTTTCCGCCATATGGCATAAAACACATTCAATTTAGGGGAGTCTCGTTTCAACTGTACCATCTCCTGAGGATTTGCATACGGTCAAATGCAAACATTATGAGTGCTCACATTAGCACTTAGGTGAAATGTCGATTAATCACTGAAGACGACACGATCTAGGAAATCTTCATTGTTATGCAGCAATATTTCACTTGCGAAATTGGCACGTAAACTGTAGTTTGTACGCTTTAGACCTGTAGCAACTACAGACGATAAAGACGTAGTTGCAAGCGTCTCCTTCATATTCTTCACACAGACGGTTGCACTGTACAGATTTAGTCTTTATTAAAACACAAAAAGCTTTCTGCTCTCTAGTATCCATCTTTGCTACTTGCTCTTTCTAACGGTAGACAGAAGAAACAATGCCTGTACATGCGTGAGTACAAAACTGTTTGAGTTGCTCTTTCATTTGATATAATATTTATAATTGTAAGTTAATTGTAATAGATACTACAAAGTTTCAAAACGCTAATATTAATTTTGAAACAGCCTGCATTGCTTAAAATTGTGTCATCCTATATTCATGTCTTGTATATACATATCATCAGGGCCGGCCCTAGGCAATTTGTCGTCCGTGCACTGGCATAATTTGCCGCCTCCTCCTTTCTCCAGAAAGAACAAATATTAAAAGTCATGATTTTAAGTATGCTACTCCAGCATGAACAACGAAGGGAAGGGTAAGTGCAGTTGCACTCAGAAAGGCTTAAATACTTACTAAAAATGCAATCCCGTTGTGTCTGTTTTTTTCTTTAAATATTAATCTATTATGTTAGTGAAAGATAGAGCAAACACACCTGCAGAGGAAAGATGGCAGTGGTGCCCACCCCCCTTATGTCCATGACGCACCCCCCTCCCCCCGAGTTGTTTATCCATAGGTGTTTTTCCATGAAAGAAAAATCTTTTCGATTAATTTTTACACCTCCAAACATATTTATATAGATTTTTACCCCCCCAAATATTTCAACGACGCAGTTTGCGTCATAGCCCCCCTTTGTAGGCACCCCTGAAGATGGTAATCCTTTTTATAGAATTCAATATCGAGCTTCAATATCGATGTATCAATTTGTAATTCCAGTGCAACTAGCTCTTTTATCTTTAGTTTTTTATTTTTCTTCTACATCCGTTTAATTAAAAAAAAAAACTTGTTTCTATCTTCAATGATAAGGAACTTGATTCTGACAAAATCAAGACTAGTTGTCATATCAAAACTGTGATAACTTACTAAAGGGAACAGATATTCGCTACTATTCGAGAATTGCATTCTTGCATTTGACAACAATCAAGCAATTTGTGCTCGGATTTATTCGACCATTTGCTTTAGCATTGTCCATGTGACCTTAAACTAATGCAACCTAAACATAATTTATGAAGGTAGTATTCAAATAGGTCAGCTTTGTAAGTGTAACTACCATCATCATGAAGTATGTTTCCAACAAGAAATATTTAATTTAAATGGCAGACAGATTTTGCCGGATTACTATAACAGATTTTGCCGGACCCTCCAAACTTGCCGCTCCATGGCAATGCACGTGTTGTATATATGGTAGAGCCGGCTCTGTATGTCACATATATATCTGTATATCACATATAGTCGACAAATAATTTATATATGATATTTAGAAAAATACTATTAGGCAAATTAGTATTAGTTTTTACCTTTAGACAAGTTATTTGACTTTTATACTGTTCGTGACATTATTTTCATACTTATTAAAGGCCTATTTTCACGAAAAAACAAAATTTCATTTCTACTTTTATTTCTTAGTTGATATTGATGAAACCTGTTGAAACCCGAATTGTTAATAGGTATGGTATTCATGTAAATTGTAAAATATTTGTAGCGTATCAGTATCTAGCGTTTAATTTATGTTGCATTTTACGGTGATTACATCTACATAAAAATATTTCATACTTAAATAGACGTAAGATGCATTACAAATGACTATTTGAAAAAAAACGAAATTTAGAAAAAAAAAACGAGAGCCAATGTTTTTTTTTAAAAAACGTACATTTCTGAAAAAATACGAACGGTTTTTTTTTTTTCTATTTACAACACTAGTTGGCCCAACATCATTTTACGTTGCAATAATAGTTGAATTCAACCAACCTTTTTCCAACAGTGGGCCATTGTTGATTTTAGGTGTATATATATATATATATATATATATATATATATATATTTCATTTTCATTTTATTTATCCTCCATTCTGTACAAACTTGGAAATAATTTTCCGATAGTACATGGGATTCGTCATGGTTAATTGATGCAGTACATATATTTTAGGCACATTTGTTAAACATAATTCATACTTTTATACATTACAGTAATTTGAAATATCATTATACAAATACTACAGCATACCTTATACATAAATGAACCTATCTTGTTACTTTGCTACTACTATTTACATTGTGACTATTTAATTGATTATATTCATCTATTGTATAGAAGCAATGTGACAATAGGTATTCTTTTAATTTTCTTTTGAATGTAACATTAGACTTGAATACCTTTAATTTGTTTGGTAACTTATTGTATAGCATAATACCAGCATATTTTACTCCCTTTTCGTACATTGCTGTTCTATGGTTTGGTGGATGAAAATTAGTCTTATTTCTTGTGTTGTATCCATGCATGTCACCGTTTGTTATGTACTCATTTATGTTGAATCTTACAAATTCTATTAAGCAATATATATACAAACATGGTAAAGGTAGTATAGCTAGTTCTTTAAAATATTTCCTACAGGACTCTCGGGGTCCTACACCAGCTAGGATTCGTACAACTCTTTTTTTGAAGAACAAAAATATCTCTACTTTTTACAGTATTTCCCCAAAATATTAATCCATATCTTAATATAGATTCAAATGAGCAGTAATATAATATTTTTGCTGTATTTCGGTTTATAGTATTTTTGATGGTTTGTACGGCAAAACACATTTTTCTTAACCTATTCGAAATTTTTTGTATATGATAATCCCATTTTAAATCTGCTGATATATGTACACCTAAAAATTTTACAAAACTAACTTGTTTTATTTCGTTTTCTCCTATTTTTATACTTCCTTTATCTAGATTGTTGTTTGTTAATTTAAAACTTATTGACAAGGTTTTTTCTGAATTTACTATTAACTTATTATGATCAAACCAGTTCGTTAGCTGTTTTACGGTGTTTTCTATGTTAGTATTTAATCGTTGTTGGTTTTCGCCTGTTATTGCTACACTTGTGTCATCCGCGAATAATGTGGCTTTTGCAAAGTTTAAATTATCCGGGAGATCGTTTATATATATCAAAAACAGTAATGGCCCAAGAATTGATCCTTGTGGTACGCCGCATTTTATTTTATTCATTGTAGATGTGAAAGTAGTTAATTTTGAATTTCTCCCATCTACTGTAGTTATTTCTATCACCTGCATTCTATCTGTCAAATATGAACGAAACCAGTTTCTTATTACTCCTCTTATTCCACATTTCTCTATTTTATATAAAAGTTCTCTATGAGGCACTAAGTCAAACGCTTTTGTAAGGTCTAAAAACAATCCTATGCACTTATTTCTTTTATCTAGTAGTTCGCTTACGTAATTCAGATATTGATAAATAGCGGTTTCCGTTGATTTTCCTTGAATAAATCCATGTTGATATTTTGAAATTGTTTCTGTACTTTGTAAATACAGTGAAACCTGTTTGTTCATTGCTAATTCTAATATTTTCGCAAATGTTGTAATAAGAGAAATTGGTCTATAGTTACTGATATCCATTTTATCTCCCTTTTTATAAATTGGTTTGACTTTGGTAACTTTTAATTTTTCAGGAAATACTCCTGTTTGGAAAGAAAGGTTTATTAAATAGCATAAAGCTTCAGCTAGAGAACTGTTTACAACTTTTTTGATAAGCGCAGGAGGTACTTCATCAATGCCTGCTGACCATTTATTTTTCATTTGATTGATAATTTTTATTACGTCGGCCACATTTACAGGATATATATACATTGAATTTAGATTATTTCTTATGTTAACTTTCCCAAATTGGTTGCTATTTTTGTGTTTGTCATATATTCTACTTAAATTTGTGTAATAAGAATTGAATGTGTCTGAAATCATTTGTGGGTTATGAATTACTTCATCATTGCGTTTTATTTCAGTAATATTTTCTCTTGTTTCATTTATTTTTAGTTCATATTTACTAATGACCACAACGCTTTGGTCTTATTAGACGAATGCTGTACTATAGTTTCGTTATGCATTTGTTTTGCTGCTATAATTACACGTTTATATATATATTTATATTTCTTGTAATATTTTTCGAATGCTTCAGTAGTATTTCCTTCCTTCCTTAACAAGTTTAGTGTTTTCATTTTTTGACTGGAAATTTTAATACCCTGAGTACACCATTGTTTGGAAGTTTTTGTTCGTAAAGTAACACTCTTTTTGGGAAAAGCTACATTGAAATAGTAATTAAAGTTATCAAGAAAAACGCTCCAGGCTTCATTTACGTCATTGTGCAAAAATACTTCTTCCCAATTTTCATCTTTAATTAGCATTTTAAAGTGCATAATATTATTTGTATTGAAATTCCGCCGATATGCGTGTATTTTTTCTTGTTCCCGTTTTAAAGACGTACTTTTATTTATTGGTACATTAATAGTGAAGAGTTGACCGAGATGGTCAGAAAACCCAGTGTTTACTACCCTAGCATGACTATTTAATATTAAGTTATTTATCAGAAGTTGATCTATTGCTGTTTTGCTATTTTCGGTTATTGTAGTAGGTGTTCGTACGATTGCTTTCAAGCCATATGTTTCTAACATAGCATTAAATTTAAAATCAATCTTTTCAGTTTTCAAAAAATCAACATTTATATCCCCTATTACTGCTACGTTTTTTCTTCTTTCTTGGTAATATCTAACAATTGTTTCCAGTTTGTTTGTGAATAAGTCTAAGTTACCGTCAGGTGTTCTATATACACATACTATAGCTAAATTTAATTGCAATAATTCTACTATGCTACTTTCAAAATGTTTATCTACATTAAAAATTTTCAAATTTCGTATTTTTGTTTCCTTCCAAGCCTGCTTTAACCAATATGCACGACCCCCCTCTGTTCATGTGACATCTACATGAATTTGCTAGTAATTTGAAACCTTCTACATGTAGGTACTCTATTTCATTTACCTTGTGCCAGTGTTCAGTTAAGCATATAATATCTACATCACGTAAATCATCTAGCATCGCTATTTCTAACATAAGCCTTTTTTGAGTGTTCCACCCTGCACATTTTGGTGATATACCTTTATTGGAATTATGTTTGGTTTGTTTTGTTTGTGCTTATCATCACTAAAAAATCATCTGATAAGTTTTTTGGAAGCTTTTTGTTTCTCATTGGTTTCTGTTGTTTTTCTCCCTTCCCAAAGTTTGCATTTGGGTCGCTTACAACCTTTGCACTTGAATCTTTACTTTTTACATTTGCACTTGAATCGTTACTTATTGCTGATACCTGGATATTTGTATCGGTCATTACTGGCATATTGGTCTGACCATCAGAGATGATTGGGGAATTAATTTCATGCCATGGCAGAGGAATTGGTTGCAATTTGGTTTTATTTTGTATCATGTCTGCTAGTGTTTTTGCCATTTTTTCTTTACCTATTTTATTTAGGTGAAGCCCATGTCTTGTGAAGCAAGATCTCTCTACATCAACGTCAACAAATGTAGAGTTTGGGTATAGCTTCACCCACTTCCTGAGTTTGTTATTTACTCTACATATTTCATCATTTACACAAGAGAAATTGGCTAGATCATGCCTATAAGGTATACCTACTACAATAACATTCACCCCTTTCACAGATTCTAAAAATTTACACATTTCTTTAAATATCTCACCCGATTCATTTTTTGCTACATCATTAGCTCCAGCCCACACCACAAGATAATCACATTGTACTAAAGAATGACTTATGCTCAAGATATCTTTCGCCCTTGCACCCGGCTTTACTATACCACATACTTCATAGCGATTACCCAAAATATGTTTGGGTTCTGGAGCACAATCACGACTATGGCTATATATATAATGGAAAGTAAAACAAATATTAAAACAGAAGAAAACACAATTACGTAATTTAGATATATTTTTCATGTTGAAATTACCAGATTTTCACGTCTAGTTCATACTGTGGAAGCAGGAGTCATTCCTACCCAGAATGCATCAGGTGAACCGCCAGACGTCCGCCAAGCAGTGGATTCCGTTTGCTGGATTTCGGTAAGATTTCATGCAATTTTATAATTATATGTCATTGTTGATATGTTCAGTAGCATGCCTAACCTATATATAATAAGTGGTTGTAGTTCATTACGCAATGAAAACTTTCGGCGTACATAAATTCCAGTGCTGTGCTCGCTAGGATTATAAACAAAGCGGCAGGTAATTCTATTGATATATGATTGCCCATAATAGGTGTACGAAAATCTAAAAACCGGTAAAGCAATGTGGGAAGCGTTGCGTTAGCTGGTCCCCCTTCCTTATAGGTTCGTTAAATTTATGTGAGTTTGTTTCAGAAGTGGTAAAATAAACACACATGGTGTCAGTAAAACTTGAAAAACTCTACCGTGAGCTGCGCACGATATGCGCAGTCAACGCGTTGTACCAAATAATTTCGGAACAGGTTTGCTTTATTGAGTACGGTATCCTAAAAAGATGCGATAATAGGTCAGATTCGCTCCTGTCGCGCATCGTCGGCTATGATGCAAATCATCGTTATTTCATTGCCAGTGATGTGCATAGTGCTAAAAAGGGTGGTATGCAGTGTGCGGGCATGTGAGTACATGGGCACACCTAATTTCGACAATGTGTCTTTGCGCGCAAAGAAAAGCGTTGGCTATTGTGCAAATTATCGTTATTTCGTTGCTAGTAACGTCCAGAGTTCAAAAAGGAGATATAGTGTTTGGAGTTTTGAGTGCAAGGTCACATTGCCAAAAACGTTTATGTGTCCTTGTACTCAAACACACACCCTCTACACCGCCCTTTTTAGCATTGTGGACATTACTAGCAACAAAATAACGATGATTTGTACCATAGCAATGCTGTATGAGGGAAGGAGCATTTCTTGTAGTATTTTACATTAGCCACTTCTCTCATATATGTAGCTTGTGATATAAATCAGTGTTATTTTGGTTGCTAATAAGTGTGAAAAACAGAAAACCCAAAGAACAAACCTCAAAAAGGCTGGGAGGAGGTACCCCATGTTACGAGCACGCTATACACAGTCCCGGTACTCCAAAATAACGCTATTTGGTTATTAATTATTTCCACAACCGTACAAGCATCAGTGACTACCTAATTGGTGTTAGTTTACATTAGCCTCTTCTCACCCTTGTACAACGCTAGCTGGCGTGAGGCTTTACAGCGATTGGAGTTGCCAGTTAAAATGATCTGCATATATTTGATTACCACAGCCAACTCTGTGAACGAGAGAAAATGGTTAAGTAAGTGTCTTATAAGGGTGGGTCCTTAGAGGGCGGAGACGCGGCAAGGTGACGGACGTGTTTGTGCACTTTTAACACGTTCCTTTCCTTCCACAATGAAATTATTGATCTTTGTAAGATTGTGGACATAAGTAATAACCAAACAACACTGTTTGGAAGTATCGATACGGCGTATATGGCACGCGCTCTTAAGGTGCCTTTATTGAGGTTTGTTCTTTGGGTTTTCTGATCTTATCATTATTAGTAACGTAAATAACATTGATTTGTACCATAAGTAACACTGTATGAGAGAAGTGGCGGCCATTGTGCACAAGTTGGGTACCAGTTTTTACGACGACAATTGTGTTATTTTCTTTACATATTTTGTCATTTCCTTCTTTCAAAGTTATGTTAGGATAGGTTAGTTTAGGTTCTGGTTGTTTCTCTATTTCCTATTTATCTTCATGATTTGTACAACTGCTCAGTCTCTCTTCCCACATACGTAAGCACGAAATTTAATATTGAAATATCGCACGATATGCAAGATTCGGCCATTTAGGTACTTATTCACTGCTATATCGTGATTCACTTTCATTTGTATATCTTATTTCTCGATAAATTCTTTAAATTTTTGTCACAATTCACTGACAGTTGAATTACGATTTAGTGCTATTCCAGGCCAATGATAACATTTGGAATCACTAACCTTTTATAATAAGAGAAGTTCCCCAAAGAGTATTCACTTAGTCTTTGAACACATAAAGAAGAAAAGGGAAATCACCCAGAGTGATAATTTTTAACACAAACTTTTACTCAGTCCTTAAGGTCAAAATTGGAGGCAAATATAAATGCAGTAACGCAATAGTTACAACAATGAATACATTGGTATAAAACATGTCGCAGTACGCCTACACCCGTAGGTGAGGACGATACTCAGTCGGTAACAAGATAATAAAATCTAATCGGGTAGAAAGGAGAAGAAGAAGAGAGGAATGGGAGGGTTTTCGGCCGACTGATGTGCAAAATAGAAAACTGAAAGTATTAAGTTCTCCTGGCTAAAACGAAGACTGTGTTATTGTGAAAAATAAATATAGACAGTGTAGATTGTGTGAGATATGCAGTCTGTCAAATATATAGTTAGTAGTGTAAAAATAGTGAGTAAAGTTTTGCGACAGTGGGAAGTGTGTGCAAGTAGTTCATGGCACATGCACTTGTGTAAGCTAACTGCGTAATTCCAATAAATCAGATGTGTAGCGGAATGTACATAGTATATTACAACAAACACAGTCATTAATTTATAACAAGGTAAGTGGTGTTTCTGCACTGAACTACAATAACAGATTATCACACGCTAATCACGCGCAAAAGGCGAGTATAACAGCGTGTACCTGCTGCAGTCTATTCATACGTTGATTTACTCATGTTGTAGCACGTGACCTTCACGGGCTGTAACTTTCATCTACCGACGGCGACATAAAGATTATGCTCGACTCAAAACTCACATATCCGCGTGTGAATTAGTGCTATAAGTGTGTTTACATCTGAACGGTATTAGTGTAACAGTGCATCGAAGTTACTAAATTCAACATTAGGCTCAGAAGTGGTAAATTATACAGTGTAAGTATGGAGGCGAGTGCAGACAACCAAACAACGACAGAAAACATTGACATTCTTCAGGTGTTGCTGAAAGATATGGCCGAACAGTTACACTCATCTCAACAAGATACAACAGTAAAGTTGCAATCATTACAACAAGGTAATGAAAACATTCGCAAAGACATTGGTGACCAGTTCAAGTCATTCCAAGAAGACACAGCAGTGAAGTTACGATCATTACAACAAGGTAATGAAAACATTCGCAAAGATATGGCTGACCAGTTCAAGTCATTGCAAGAAGACACAGCAGTGAAGTTACAGTCATTACAACAGGATTTAAGTACCGACATTAGGTTAGTGCAGGCTGAATTAAATAGTGATGAAGAAGAGGTGAAAAATCAATTACAGACACTCCGTAAAGAGATATCTGATTGCCGTGACACTACACAAGTGCAGATAGCAGGCTTACGCTCTGGATTAAACGAAGTAAGTCAGATCATGCAAACAGTGCAAGAAGGTGTCAGTCGATTGTATATTGAAGTGGAAACACTGAAGACTACTAGCAACGAGCTGCAGGATCAGCAGCAGACAATGAGGAAGGACATGGAAGAGATGCAAGTAAATCAGGTGGAAATTCAGAAACGTCAAGGTGAACAGGAACTACAAATCCAAAATTTGAAACAGAAATTTGACCATATGGTTAGTCATCAATTTGAACTACCCAAAACATCGAAAGTGACAGAGGAACCAATGAACCAAATCGTTGATCCAAGCCCAGACAGTGACTCAGAGGGTTCTTCGAATCAAGATGAGTTAGTTTCACGATGTTGTAGAAATAGAAAACACTGAAGACAGGAGTCATCACACTATAATATATCAGAAGAAAATTCAATAACCCAAGATGGACGACGGTGTGTTTCTGTGTTGTCTAATGACGAATCGCCAAACATGCCCAATTGGAACAAGAACCCACCATTTAATGATACACCCAATAAAAAGAGAAGAGTCTATTCAGGAAAAGACGTAGAAAATATTAACCATAAGGAACTACCGTGTTCAAAGGTTTCCAGTGGAAGTGTAACGCTATTGAGAATGAGTGATATCAAGCATCTTTCACGCTTTTCAGGTGAATTTAACGGTCCCTTGGTATCGTCATTTTTAAGCAAGATTGAAGAAGAAGCTAAGGTTATGAATATGTCCCATGCCCAGTTACTAAGTATCATCCCATTAGTACTTGACGAACCGGCACAGTCGTGGTTAAAACTACAACCCAAGCCATTTAAGACTTACCAAGAATTCAAGACATATCTTTTAGATACGTTTCAATCAACTCAGGTGATATCGAGTAAGTTAGCAGCTTATAAGAACACTAAGTTTGACCCAAAGGTGAACCAGTCTGTGAAGCAGTTTTCAATCGAACAGTTTCAGAAGTTGCGTGAATTATGTCCTACGTTATCGGAAACGTACCTGTTATCAGACGTCACTGCGTTACTACCATGGAAATACCGTGAGTGTTTGATTAAACCAGCGCAGACTTTCCCCGAATTTTTGTCTACTATCGAGCGTGTAGAGTGTTTACGAAATTGTGAGATGAAGAACCGTCAAGATAAGAGTTACCATAAAGCGAGTCCTAAACCTAATGTGCACCAAGTTGTGAAGAGCAAGTCTAGCAACCGGACTGCACAAAGTGACGAGGAAGGAGGCTACCAACAGCAGTAGAAATCAACGCGGGGCAACAAACGCAAGGAGAAACGATTTCAGCGGAGAAGATACAAAAGTGACGGATCGGCATCCGACGAAGGGATGAACGAAGAGATCAGGAACCAATCTGAAGAAGGTCCAGACAAATTGATCCACCTGCGGTTAATAGTCTGTTGAGGGACAATAGTAATTTAACCCATCATGCACAATGGAATCAGACGGAACACATCAGAGGTAAAAACGGCAACCAACCGGGAAATGTATCGACCGTGGGTTGGTAGGCCCGCAACCCACGTCCACAGAAAGGCTTAGAGCCTCCCAACAGAGATATCTAGTATGCTTTTCACATGCTACGAGTAACCCCGAAGAACGAAGTGATGTTGAAGATGATTATAATAAAGGACTGGTAGAAGAGGTGGTACACTCAAGTTCAAAGATTAAGGTTAAGGTAAACGGAGTGACATTAGTCTCTCTCTTAGACACCGGAAGTGAAGTGTCATTGATGACTCAAGAAGCGTAGCAAAAGGTGAGTTATGATGTGTCTCATCCTCGGTTATTTCTTGCATCGGATATCACTTTAGTATATTACTCAGGTAAAGGTAGAAAAGTTCTTGGTCAAATTGAAATCTTGGCAAACATCGAAGATATTGAAATGAATATACGAGTGTTTGTTGTGAAAAAGATGAGCCAGGACTTGTTATTAGGAGCAATTATACATTTCCGAGATAAGACTAATGTTGAAGTCATTGACAAATGATAGTATATGCGAGATGATACCTATATTACCAGATGAAGAGAACGCTGAAGAAGTCTATCTGTGTCATAATCAGAAGAAGGACAAGTCATGCCAGCTATTGTATGACATGCCCAATGAAGAAGAGCTGAAAGAAGTGGTTCGGAATGCAGACGCCTTAGATGAGGACCAAAAGGAAAGATTATTTAATTTACTTAGCGAATATCGTGATATATTTAAGGATCATTCAGGACGTTGCAGAGATTATCAGTATAAAATGGAGGTAAAAACGTATGGTGCAATTGTACGCCGGCAATATCCCATCCCTTTGAAGTATCGCCCACAGATTAGACAAGAGATACAGAAACTTTTCGCAGCAGGGTTAATTCAGCCCAGTGGGTCTATACATTGTAATCCGATCTTTGTCGTCCCAAAGAAGGGAACGGACAATATAAGAATGTGCTTAGACCTCCGTGAGGTGAAGAAGCACGTATCGTTGAAACCTATTAAAGCGGAGCCTATTGAAGATATATTTGCTAAGATTCAGTATAAGCCGTACCAAACACAAATTGATCTCGTCCAAAGGTACCATGGGATACCATTACATCCCGAGTCCAGACAGTTTACCGCTTTCAATTTCGAAGGTGAAAATTGAGAATTTACCGTCGTGCCCTACGGTTATATTAATGAATCTTTGGCTTTGGTATTGCAACACGTGCTACCGATCTAACAACTTGGTTCATCATTTGTCAGGTATATAGACGACCTTCAAATTGCAGATGACAGCTTCGATGAACATATAAAACACCTCAGGATATTATTCCAAGCTTTTCGTGAAGGCAATCTCAACCTCAATTTAAGGAAATCAAGTTTTTGTCGAATGGTTACGCGTTTCTTAGGGTATGTTATAACACCGAAAAGGATCAAGAAGGATCTGGAAGCCATCAAGCCAATACTTCAATATCCTCCTCCCACTAGTATAAGTAACTTAAATTATCGTATGTTAAGAATGAAGAATGACATTAAAGTATTGCAAATAAGATAAATCAGAAGATTTAAAAAAAGGACAATTCTCGCTTTTCTACAAGTCTTTGCAAGAGAAAACAACAGGTATTTGAGAAATGGTACTGTCCTGTGAAAATCAGTACGTCTGGCCACCCTACTCTAACCACAACCCCCTCCCCTCGCAACGACCTACAGAATGCCCAATTTGTTTTAAATTTGTTTCCGCACCCAAGAAAACACGCCCATTGGGTTTATCTGTCCAAGTTATTACACTTCAACTATATGTATTCAGAAAAGTTGAGGTACCCAACAAAGTAACCGTACTAAAGTTATTTTCTCTTATCATAGGTTAAGCTCATTTTAATAATGTACCCCGTGGATGAGTGTATCGCTTGTCACTTTGTAATCAAGAGTCCTGGGTTCGATTCCCGACGGCGGTAGAAGTGTTTCAGACCCCACTTAAGCTGTAATCCCGTCTTTAGGACGTCATCATACCACGGAAGGCAATGGCAAACTTCCATGGGTTCACATTGTCCAAGGACCTTCGGCTCAAAGGACCGCCTTCGGGCAGAACACCACGTCCTCATCAGGTTTTTTCGAGACTTTTATAAATTGTGCAAGTGTCCAGAAGTTAGATGTTGGAAAATTTTAAAAATTGTTGTATAGAATCATCTTAGCACATACATGTTACGGTTAAAAAGTTAAAAAGGTGAATTTTAATATGTTTTAGAGTCTTTTAAAAATTTATTTTTACATGTACTGAAATAGCATATACAGATTTCATATGGTTGACATTTGTGTCAAACAAAATGTCTCGGGCTAGAAAATTTCTTAAGTTTGAAGAGGTTTCGGGCATTCTAAGAAAATATCACTTCTTCCCGAAAAATAAAACATTAAAAACGGAATTCAGTGTCTTCAAAATTGAATATATCTCCTATAGAATACTAGTAACCTGAAACTCACAATTTGCTCCACGACTGTAAGCTTAATGAGTAATAAGAAAAGTACTGTAGGGTTGCTGGGAAATATATATATGTTAGAAAAAATTGCGTTTTTGCGTATACCTTAAGTTCATGAAAACAGAATTAAAGACCATGCTAGTTAGCTCTGTTGAATTCCTATTCGGGAGATCATGAGTTCGATTCCTACGGCCGACGATCCTAACCTGGTTTTTCAGAGCTTCTCTCAGTCCTAGCAGGCAAATAGTGAGATGGTACCTGACAAATAGCGCTGGTCGGACCCTTTTTATAGTTAATGTGGCAATGTATCTAGTGTAAAATGGCATTAAGGCATATCTCGTGTTTGTTAAATTAGATATAATCAGGTGGTATGATTTTTCATTATATTTCTTCCTAACCACCCATAACACTAATGGACTCACACATTTAGACCCTATTATAGCCTCTATCTCGTTTAAATGTGTAAATAAAGTTCAGGTAAGCAGGAAAATATCCCCGTCCCTGTTTCGTCCTCCATAAAAAGTTCAATCAGCGTTCCCACTGATCTGAGAAAGTCGCGCAATTTGAAGTACGGATTTCTATTTCTCAAACCGTTTTTAGAGCGTTATTTTGCTACAGCAGGTTTTTCTTTTGATTCGACTTGCGACGAGCCACAGGTTTCATATTACCACTTTAAATTAGATGTAACGGCATTTTAACGCCGAGTACACATGTACAGATAAAACTGTACTTGCATAATCAACTTCTACTCGGAAAAATAGACCTATGCTTTTTTTTTAAGTCCAGGAATTGTGTAAATAATGATTTGGAAAAGTCGGGTAATTCGCGGTCGACAAATCAAATAACTGGGAACGTTTATTATTATTTACACTGGTATTTTAATTATCGTCTGTTTTTCATTAAATATCGAAGTTTGGAATTTGAAATAAAAATATTAAAAAAAACAAAGCAATATATATATATATATATATATATATATATATATATATATATATAGGGTGGGCCATTTTAATCAATCCACGGAAATATCTGAAAAATGATAAAACATAGAAGAAATTTTTGAAGTACACGTTATATTGCTAAGGGGGAAAACAAATTCTGCCAAATGTACACCTCCCTCCTCCCGTAAATGGGGGCAACAGGGGGTAACTTTGAAATGTCAAATGGAAACATGGGTCGAGTAATACCTCGTTCGAAAGGCCTTAGAAAACTAAGTAACGCTGTACCAAAAGATGTTTCATAGTGTGCACCAGTTTCAAAATGGCCGCCATGATATGGTTCGGAAACTCCAGTACCCGTAGTATGAAAACCATGGAAGGTAAATGAATGGAACAAAATTGAAATACGTAAATATCATAGGCATATCGAATGGTGTGATCCCTGTGATCCCAGTGGCCTCCCTAAAGGGATCTTGGGGGCTAACTTCAAAATTTCAATGTCTGACCGGACAACGGTTAGGGCGTACGCTTGACTTACCCAATGCTGTTTGGAAGGCAGACTTCATGGATAGAGAATTGGTGCACTGAGTTAATGCGGATGGCCACAGTTACATTTTGATTAACTATTAGCACTCATGTCATATTGTGAGCTTGAGGGACGAAACGGTGTGTACATATATCCTAGAAATGCTTTCTGAATAACCAAACAAATATTTCAAACAAATATTTCATCCTTACAAACAAATATTTCAACCACAACATGCCTATTTGTAAGCTAGCCTTAATTTGCGAATTAAAGTAGAGTTCTCATTTGAACTTTCACTGTTACTTTCCACCCCACTCACATACAGAGCGCAGGGAGAGATTATTTTGCAGGACTTGGATTTCTCTCTGTACATTATGGCAATTTTACTCTAATATTTTTATCTCTGTTGTATTATTCTCGAGCCTTGGAACGCCTCCGTGGTTTTCCTATTTAATTTTCGTTATTTTCATTTATGTCTAACCGTATTCATACTATGGGCACTAGACGTTTTCTTAGACACAGTCACCATGTCTTGGCGATCATTTTGAAAACGGTGTCTCATGTCGAAAATTTTCTTACAGAAGCTGTTTGATATTAATTTGTCTATGTAACGTGGTGTTACTCGCCTCAAGTTGCTATTTGAAATTTTCAAGTTGGCCCCGGATACCTTTCAGTTGGCCCTTGGAGTCACCCAGACAACACCTCTCGATGTGCCTTACGTCAGTTAGCTACTCCAGTTTTTCTTCTGTTTATTTATCTCCAGTCGCTTTCATACTACAGGTACTAAACCTTTTCTCAGACACGGATACTATGTTTCGGAGGCCTTTTGAGAACACTGCCATTTCACCTCAATCGTTTTCTCCTGCAATATGTTTGATTTTGCAAGATTTATCGAACGAGGTACCACTCGACTCATGTTACTATTTGAAATTTTGAAGTTATCCCCCAAGACCCCTTTAGGGAGGCCACAGGGATCACACCATTCGATATGCCTATGAATTTACGAATTAAATTTTGTTCCATTCATTTACCTTCCATGGTTTTCATACTACAGGTACTGGAGTTTCCGAACCATATCATGGCGGCCATTTTGAAACTGGTGTACAACATGAAACATCTTTTGGTACAGCGTTACTTAGTTTTCCAAGACCTTTCGAACGAGGTATTCGACCCATGTTCCCATTTGACATTTCAAAGTTACCCCCCGTTACCCCCATTTACGGGGGGCGGGGAGGGGTACATTTGGCAGAATTGGTTTTCCCCTGAGCAATATATAACGTGTACTTCAAAATTTTTCCTGTTTTATCATTTTTCAGATATTTCCATGGATTGATTAAAATGGCCCACCCTGTATGTATATATATATGAGTATGTAAAGACGTATTTTTGTACTTTTCAGTGCATACATTTCTAATTTTTGGTGCAAATCCTAGGTCTAGTTATCACAACCTTGAAGTGATTGTTTAAATATGTCATTATTAGATCAGTTCGTTTGAGCAATTGAAGTTGTAACACCTTGCGATGCGGCTCGTGCCATATTATGATAGGTTTAATAGCACTAGTTTGCCCAACACTTGGATAGACGTATTTTTTCAGTTCGGTTAGATTCTGAAGCTAGATCACGGTTTGAACTCTCTCCCTTCGAACTGATCATAAATTGATCGATAGTGATTTCAGATTGACTGGAATGATAATGACAATCATTAACGTATTTGATTGTTTCAGGGGAAAATGAAATTGTCGTCTCATGTTGTTGAGTTTAAAGAAGACAGTGGCGGAGGCGTCGGGATCGTACATAAGTCTTTGCTGACTCCCAGGAAAAGAGAGACGTATTGGCCACCTAGCACGTTAATGTTTAAATATAATAATCTCTTAGCGGAGAATAGTACGCCTACGAAAGATTGGCCTCTACACACCATAAAGAGGTTTTTTTATCACACAGGTTTGTTCTCATTATCTTTGTCACCGATATGGAATAACAAAATGTAGATGTTATTAAAAAAAATGTTAGTTTGTTTAATGAGATAATATTAACGCGATAATCTTCGTAGCTGATCTTGTGTCGAGTCGGCCCTGTGCCCTTCTTTTGTGTCCGAAGTTTAATGTTCAGTGGATATTCAAATTTGTAGAAAATGAAACGTAATAGCCCATTACCGGGTTCTGTTCGTGCGTGTTTGCTATTTTCTTTATCACTGAAAGAGTTTTATTGATAAATGTATAGGAGGCATTTCATACGAATTTTCCAGAGGCATGTTGCTTCATAGTCACAGATTTGGCTGATATTTATTTTACTGAAAGCTAGTGTTATATAGGTAACAGAAATGCAATATGAAATTGTTCTAACAGATACTGCAGAAAACACAGGGTGTTCAAAAAGTAATGAATCTCCCCTAACTGGTCGTTTCTAAAACACACTCAAGAACAGGAAAAAAAGCACATCTCAAAAACTATATTTGGACAATTATATAATGATTTTGGTTTTATTTGAAAGCGAAAAACTTGCAGTTTTACGTCCCACGTTTATGCCGGATAGGCTAAAGGAGACGGCATATTTGAAAGCGAATGATCCGTGTAAACTAAAAATGGAGTTTTTGCATGTTAAATCCAAAAAATCCGAGAAAAATATTCAGCAATATACTAAAAATATTGCCCCAAATTACATCCGAAGTGAGACCTTTTCTAATGGTGAATCCCGGGTGGTAGAACAAAATAATTTAGTACATCACATTATCTAGACATACACAATAACATACACAAAACATAACAGATAAAAAAATTAAAAAGGTAATTCTCTAATAACTGTTCTTAATATTTCTAAATGCGGAAGCAAACCACGGGTTAAATATTATGAGTAAATTCACAACATCCGAAAACAAGATATCATGAGCCGTCAAGAAAAATGTATATCAAACCGTGAAAATATGGGGCAAAAACGAAGCCTGGGGTCCGTCCGGACCCCAGGTATGTGTTATAAAGTTAAAAAGTACCTTTTGAAATATTCAAGGTCAAATATTATGTTACATGGCACGGATAACAAAATCCTGTTTAATATCATTATGTTTATTTTTTAATGAAAGTAATGTTTTGGCTTTAAAATAAGCCCTACACGTTGTTTGTGCCGTACCTATAACCAAAGTTATGCAAGGTTTTCTTCGACCTTGCATGTTAAAATTTACTTAACATGCCAAGGTTGGCAACTCTGCAACATGAAAATTGTACGTTACTGAGAGCTGTTATTTTGAAAATACTCTTCTCTCATAAAGTACTTATTATATCCAAATTTCATGAAATTTGAAGATCGCGAGGTTGAAAAGTATGTTTTTTTTTGTAATTTGTAATGGTAGTTCTAGCCGTGGATTGCACTCTGTCTGTGTATGTAAATGCCATCAAAAAGTCAAGTTGATGCCGCAAGCCACCCACATATAAGATTATAATGGTATACTCGATATATTAGTTCCAGAGAGACGAGAAAAAAATGGTCTTTGCTGAAATATGGACAAATCTTGTGCTTCAGACTGCAACCGCGTAAGGGTATAGTAAAATTATAATAATTTCATTCTCAGAAATAATACCTTTTTAATTCCTTCATATGTTATTGTATATGTCTTTATAATGTGATGTACTAAATTATTTTGTTCTACCACCTGGGATTCACCATTAAAAAAGTTCTCTCTTCGGATGTATTTCAGGGTACTATATTTTGTATAATGCTGAAGATTTTTCTCGGATTTTTGGGATTGGCTTACACAGATCATTCGCTTTCAAATAAAACCCAAATCATTATAACTGTCCAAACAGTTTTTGAGATCTGCTTCTTTTCCTTTTCTTGGGTGTGTTTCAGAAACGACCAATTTGGGAAGATTCATCACTTTTTTTGAACACCCTGTATTTTCTGCAGTATCTGTTAGAATAATTTCATATTGCATGTCTGTTACCTATATAACACTAGCTTTCAGTAATATAAATATCAGCCAAATCTGTGTCTATGAAGCAACATGCCTCTGGTGAATTCGTATGGAATGCCTTCTATACATTTAACAATAAAACTCTTTCAATACTCTGTGATTACTATAGATATTCAAGATATAAGTGAAGCGATTTCCACAAAGTAGAAAAAAATCGTAACGGATACAATTCTTTAAAGTGTTATGGGGTTAAAATCTCTTTCTGGATCGAAAAGTGAATGTATATTGACTCAGCTAATACTTAGAGTAAAAGCATATTCCTATAAGTTACATTAAATAGGCTACTTTTCGATTTTAATTAGTTTCCAGTCGAATGTAATAGGGAATTATACCGGTTTCAATTAATCGTTTTGAATTCAAATTTGTTTAGTCAGGAACAAAATGTAGATATTACAAGTCTCGTCGAGTTGTCTCCTTGTATGTCTTAGAAACTTACGTTAGTATGTGTTTCTTCTTTACGTTAAGTTATATATATGAATTGTTGACTTCTTTGCTTTTTTTACTTTTCCTTTCTATCGAAGTTTCTGGTGTCCCATTTGAAAACGTCCACGACTTTCTGTAGCCGTAAACTCTGTTTGAAAAGTGTCAATGTTCTTCCTCATGAACAAAGCCTTAAATTCACAATCACTGTGTATGTGTGTGTGTGGGGGGGGGGGTTCGCCTAAGGATGGTATCACTCACCGTATTGACTTGTTTGAGTGATACCATCCTTCGGTGAACCTTCCTCGATATACGATGATTGTGGAAGAACATTGACAATTTTAAAAAAGAGTCTACGGCTGCAGAAACTTGTGGACGTGTTTTAAAACGGGACACTAGAAAGTCGATAGAAAGGAAAAGTACAAAGCAAAGAAAGCAAGATGTGTGTGAAGGAACAGCCGCAGTGTTAGATGGCTGCACTAGTCTCGTATACAACTAATGTGTTTTGGGTTTCCTGGTGCTTCCACAAAAGTGCACACCCCTTATGGAGCAGTGGCTTCCGCTTAAATTGTCTGATTTTCACATACGTTGTAGCCCATGACGACTACATCAAAAGTTGTCATGGGTGCAAGCTCTGGAAAATTCATATGCGCGTGATACAGCTCGTCAACTTTACATATGGCCGAAATATGGTTTAGGTCAAATCGCTTTGTTTTTTATTGGCCTTCGCCGGCCAGGTTGGCTTTCTTGTTAAATGATTGTTAAACTCGACAAGCTCTACAACATATGTGAAAACAATCTTATTTCAACTGAAGTTTACATAAACATGAGCGCTCTGTAGCGCGCGTATATGGGTTTTCAGAGGTTCCAGGTGTCGATCGCTACAACATATGTGAAAATGAAGTGATTTACACTTCAGACACATGTAAACTCGAGCGCAATGTAGCGCGCACATATGAGTTTTCAGAGCTTGCGCCAGTGACTTTTAATGCACTCGTCATTGTCTACAACATATGTAAAAATGAAGCGATTTGACCAATGCCACATTTCGGCCATGTGTAAGCTTTAAGCTCACTGTAGTGCTCGCAGGTCATATGTAAACTTGAGCGCAAATGAGAGTTTTTCAAAGCTTGCGCCCATGACAACTGTTAATGTACTCGTCATGGACACCACATATGGGAAAAGCAGCAAATATAACCGAAAGCCAGTGCTTCACAGAGGGTGTGCGGACTACTGACGGATTTCAAACATTCAACAAAACAATTTCAAGGTGTCGCATATCCAAATTCGGCAGCGATCGACACCTGAATTTAGACCCCCCAGCTCTAAGAATATGAACACTGTAGTATTAAATTTGTTCTGATAGGAAAAACACTTGAAAGTATTTCAAACGTTTTTCACATCTCTGAAATTCATTACCGTCTTCATACCGTTTTGGGTGTTTTACATGAAGTGACTCAGATTTATTTTTCAGATGAAATACTCAAGCAAGAAGAAAGCTGGTACAAGTCCAGGATGAATCGAATCTAGAAACTGATAACAAAATTACAGGGCGACCTCAGAGGAAGAAAAAGCGTCCGAGTAGATTAATTAGTGATGATGGTGATGATAGTGAGGATGAATTTTATGTAAGAGGGCAGTGTCGTACGAATTGCAGGATTTCATCACTAAATTTACCTTCGCCACCTCGTTCATTACCATCAGAACCAGCTTCATGTGATGCAGCTGTGTATTCTTTATATTCTCTTAATTAGTGCCGGCCATTGTGTTGTTTGTCTGTGTGTTCAGCCGAATGCATAAACTGATTCGAATGAATTTTTTACAGATTGTTTATTGTTCAAAGTACAGGTCAGTCTCGTTGGGGAAGTAAATCGGACAGTGGGGTGAAACCCTGGTCTGAAAGGACAAAAATGTATGAAAAACAATATTTTTTTTATTAAACACAAATTTAACGCACTATCTTCTGTTAGAACAACCTTATAAATGTACACACATACTTTGGAGATTCCAGGCTATCTGTGGGGACGGGAGGGGGGCTAAATCAAAGAAGGGGAAGGGGTGGAACCCCCTTAAAGGGCAAAAATGTAGAAAAGGAAGAAAAATAATTTAAAACGAATTTAATGGACTGTTCCAGGGACCTTTGGGTAAAAGACCTGCCTTTGAGCAGAACACCAATCATCGTCTTCGTTATATGAGCCTTATAAATGTGCAAACATACTTTGGAGATTCCACGCTGCTGGTTGGGGGTGCAAAGGAATACTCGAAAAATGAATCCGAATAACATTTTTACAGATTTATCGCGAGGTCGACTGTTAGAATAACCTTCATACTAGTTAGATTTGAGCACAGTTGCAGACAGGGTGCAGTTTCCTTCCGTTTGTGATCAAATATTCGATTTTGACGATAAGTCTTTCCTTTTTTACCTGTGCAGCGTGACTGATTTGTGCAGTTGGAAGTGCATTGTAAGGGCGTCTAAAATGTACCAGGGTATATCCCCGGCCCTGTCACATAGTTTTCACTCTTTAAAAAAATATCTGCACCATACACAGTATTAGCACAAAAAAAAAGACCAAAGCAATGCTATTTAAAAAAACAGAATGATTTGGGTTCGGTTTAAACTTAAAGCAAAATGTGTCCGTTTACTTCAGAAAACGAACCGTAATTTTGTTGTTTTGTTTGAAAATATACACTATATTACCACTTTTCAGAACATCCGTATATATTTTGGAAAAGTTCCAAACGAAATGTAATGTTTATGTTTTAGATTAAGGTATTATGAGCCTGCTGTTTCCCTTTTGAATGGAATTACGATTCCTCAAGTTTTTGTTTACACATTGTATGTGAAAAAACGTTAATGAGCAATAGAAAATACAACTATTTTTCGATTCGGATTGGTCTGGGTTAACAACTTGAAAATGAAATCTTTACGTTTAATGTCCAACGATTATGCCTGTTAAGTTGAGGAAGACTATGACTGAAGCAAGTGAATCATGATGGACGAATTGGTGGAATGAGAAAGTGAGAGTGTCCCGAGAAAACCCACGAACATAATGCTATCCGTCTGAAGCTTACTTGCCTTGGGAACGCACCAGGCACCCCACAAATCAGTTTAGTAGGCGGGGTCTCAGTTTCAATTCCCGGTGGGAGAGCCTTTAAAATATTAAATATCCTCGTTGTATCTGTGTTCGTATCCGTGTCGTTCAAGGTTACTGGAAATACCTGTAAAACGAGAATAACCGAATATAATAGAGATAAGTTACGGAACTACTTTCGGTCTTTATTTATAATTTAAACTTGAGTTCTCTGGACTATAGTATTTTATCCAGAGTTGGTGTGGGTCAATGAAATCTTGACCCACGACCACTGATCCACCATTCACCGTGACCCATGGCCCCTGACCCACCACCCACCGTGACCCACTCTGATCCACGACCCACCATGACACACCACCCACCATGACTCACTGCGACCCACCGTGACCCACTCTGACCCACCACTTACCATGACTCACTGCGACCCACCATGACACACTACCCACCCTGACCCACTCTGACCCACTACCCACTGTGACCCACTCTGACCCACCGTGAACCACCACCCACCGTGAACCACTCTCATCCACTGAGCTACTGTGACTCACCAAAATCCATCGTCATCAACTCTGAACACGATCCACGGCCTCTTCTCTACTGACTAAATAGTTTGCACTTGCAATAAAACAAAACTGTGAAATCGTCACTAATCGGAGTTTAAATTTCTACAGACAATCGCTCTAAGCACCACTCTGTTACAATAACGGTAGATCTGACCTTTACGATATAAAATGGTAAAGTGTTTGTCAGTGAGGAAATTGAAAAAATTCGAGATGGGTAAAAGTTAGTGTGTGCCTATTCTTGCAACTGTTAATTTCTGAACGCATTCCAAAAGAAACTTCTATTCACAGGAAAATACCCTGTACAATATGAAAAAGGTTATGATTTCTCAGTTCACAGTATTTTTCTCACAAAAGACTTGAAATATGAGTTTTTCGTAGTGTATAAAAGTGCTCGGCTACCCTTTGTGAGAGTATCTCCATAAAGTATGCTCATAAATGTAATTTGTGTTATCACTAAAACACCACATTAAATTTAAATTACAAATATGCATAATTGAATTATTATGAATATATTTTTTCAAAGTAGTTTACCTAAAGCAAAGAATAGACTTACTAAAAATTAGGTACAAAGTTGAATAACACAAATAAGCCATTAGTAATACAAGTATACATTTTCCACAACTCATAATTTTCCACCTTAAAACAAATCTGAAATCGGGTTTATTTCCTGTTGGTAACTTTTTCGTGGTAAATCATCCGCAGCGGAATGGTGTCCATCCTTCAGCCAGGAAATAACTAGCTCGTCTACTTTGAGCTTGTCTAGCAGTGGGCCATTAATATTGATGAACAACAAGTTAGACAATGTTTGAGCACTTGATCTATTTCTAATATCAGTCATCTGTAAATTCATAAGGGGTAATCTCCGTTCACACTCTCTCGTGGAAATTGATAATACTTCTACCGGATTTCTGCAACTCCTCATCGACAATCTGCTTGTTAGACTTAAGTCTGATAACGATTTTTCTTGGTCAATTTTGAAATACTCAGCAAGAAGTATCATCTCTCTATCACCATACAACATCTTTTCCATATCGACCATGTCAGTTGACAATGTCGACTCATGGAGAACAGAAATTTCATCTACCAAGCTGGGAATCTTGTGAATAAATTATCAACTAAAGCCTGATAAACTGATGATTTCTTATTTGTTTATAAATTTAATTTTTGTAATTACACATGAAGGTTTGATGCCGTTACCAAGTTCCCTACCCCATCTAGAAAGCGAAAGGGAACGAGGTTCCTGGAAAGTGTTCAGAGGTGAATGGGAATTTCCCTCCCTCTTCCAAATTACGATGAATTTCAATTAAATTATCATAATATAATTATTTCCTTGTTGAATTATCGATACTTTTCAGTGAAAAAAGGATGAAATTTCAAAGTTGCAAATCAAGGTAAGTAGATCAACGTAAATTAAATAAAAGTATAAAATCTTCCATATAATTATGCGTACAATCCAAACTTAAAATTTCAGTGTAATTAAGCTTACAGTACAAATTTTATGTCTATTTTTCTCACAACTTTATGGTTTGATTGTCCTGTGCTGTAAGCGCTCCATATAATAAATATAGGCTTCAGCAATTATTATAGTAGAAAATAATGGATATATGAAGCCAAGCACTGTATTTTTTCTTTCTGATTTTTTTCTTAAATAACATCGATCGTTTTCGATCACTTCTACAAACCAACTCATACCAATTTTCCATATATAAAAAGTGTCCCTCCCCCATATAGGAGAATTTTAAATAATGCTAGGACACATTCTGTTTATTTTCAATAAAGAGTTAATACACTGAATTTCAGCTCCGTAAGTTTAACGGCTTGCGAGATACTCATTTCCCCCCCCCCCGGAAGAATTCAGATCCTCACTACCTCCTTAATTTATTATGCATTATAATGAGAGCAATATGACATCCCAGTTTGGATTAAGGCCTAACTATATACGAAAAGTAATTTCATTTGATTTTGCAATTTGACCGTGATGATCAGGCACACACAGTTATATTCAATTTTTTATATAATAATTTATATATTACAGTGATTCAAAAATGTATTTTTTCCAGTAGTTAGCCCCTCTAAAAACTCACAGGTCTCGAAAGCCAAGTAGTAGTGTAAGTCCTATTGCTATTATTACAATTAAAAATATCAATATCCAAAAGTGCCTCAAGTTCTTTTTTCACTTGGTTAGATCTACTCACCTCAGGTAAGTAGACAAACAAATGGAAAACGAAGGGAAATGAACGTCTTGAAAGTAAAACGAAAATAGGATGAAATTTGAGTCTCAAATCAAGGAAAAGTAGACCAATGTAAAAAAAAGAAAAAAAATAATTTTCTATATAATTAAATACCTGCAGAGCCACTCTTTATCTAATCCACCCCGAAAATTATGGATTCGACACTAATGTCAGTCTTTTTTTTATAATTTTGATGTTATCCCCTTTCATTTCTCCTAGGAGAGCAAACGGATACTGCCAACGTTAGGACTAAATTTGGTCTTAAATGACATTAAAATTTCTACCAATTAACTTAGTGATCAGTGTTGCATTTAAAAGCTCGGCGCCCCTACGCACTTTTGCTCTCGGCACCACCAATAACTACATATTTCTCCGCCCCTTCATCCCTAACTTAAAAAAAACTTAATTCGAATATGCTTAATTAGTGAATTTATTACAGTTAAATACCACTCACTACATGCTACAGCTAGAACTACGTAACAAAAAATAACACAATATGTGAAACATGTTCTGAATTATTTTTAGATGTCTTACGCTATTATTAAACATATTAGAATAGTAAAAGAGGATTGTTCATGAAATA
Source organism: Thermobia domestica (assembly GCF_964235325.1). Taxonomy (NCBI): domain Eukaryota; kingdom Metazoa; phylum Arthropoda; class Insecta; order Zygentoma; family Lepismatidae; genus Thermobia; species Thermobia domestica. Next base: position 36,914,031 of record NC_137467.1, read on the forward strand.
GTATATTTGCTCTTGATTTTTAACTTTTTCATACGGAAATAAATTAAAATATTATTCCACTTTTAAACTTTGCACTTTGCAAATATGTTGCCCTCTAGGCAATGGGACTAATGTGAAATGTGGACTAATGTGGACTAATGGGAAATGTGGCACTGTTAGCGGCGCTGAAAACTTACGATTCGATTCTAATATCGGTTGATTTCGATATTTTTATGTCTCTACGTAACCACCCTGGATGCTAATGGGAGCTTAATTGGACTTGAATTGAAAGTAGAACTACTCACCTAAGCGACCACGAAGCTATGGATTCGATACAAATATCGACGCGTTTCTAGCATTTTTGATATGTATCCCGACAGTACTCTTTTCCAGACTGTAAGAAATATAGTTAAAATTGCGCTAGATATATCAGAATTATGTTGAAACACACACATACATCCACTTTTATATTCTGTATAAATAGAGTGAGCGAGCGAGCGAGAGAGAGCGACTCAAGGCATCACCACTTCCACATTGCAAAAGCATATATCAGGAATTGAATTGAAAATCTATGTAAAGACTTTCTGCTGTGGCATGCTTCATAAGGACAATTCCAGTCTGCTCACGTGACCTTTGGGGTTCATGAATTTCTTGCGACTTTGGATTCTCTGTTTAAACCCTCGGTTTATGCATCGAATAATTTTTCAAGAACATAAATGACATGATGTATTATGAATGTTGGGAATTACCCTCTATATGACAAATAGCTGCAAATAAATACACTACATGATTTATTTATTGCTATTGAACGAGTTTCTTAACTTGCATTTAACATTCTCCTATATATATAATACCGACCTACTGTGAACACCTACCTATTTCAGATGTTACGTTTTAAACATAATAATTGCTATGTTCTGCAATGTTTATGTTATATATATACAACTGATGAATTTAATGTCATTATTTTATATAATTTTTCATGCATTGCGGAAAATATAATTTTTAAGAGAGCATTGACTCAGATGGCAATCGAACTCACAACCTTATGATTTGAAATTCGGCAGCTTACCAGTGAGCTAACACAAGGGCTTCTGCTAATATGCTTCTAGCGATATATAACGATTCTCAAGAAAATTATGACATTCATACCCACTACAAACGCTGTTTTTGTTCTACTTTGACTATTATTTTAGTACTCAGGCGATAATTATGTTCTATGTCTTAACTTTGAGCATTCTTTTACATATGGAAAGATTCGCTTACATATCTAAATGTTCCATTACGTATGGAGAGCTAAATGACAAAAAAGCATGTGCTGACATTAATACAAGGTTTCGAAATATTGTGTCATTAAGTATTTCAATCAATGTTGCTTTTTTTCAACACTTGATAACAAGTCTTAATATATTTAAAAAAGAAAAACACATCTGCAAACTTTTTCCCAATTGCAAAGGCTGGCTTGGAAGTTCGAATCTGGTTTACTATTTGCCGAAGATACCCGAAGCTGGACTTAGATAATTTTTGCCTCAAAACACCAATAAAGAATGCGCTCAACCTTTTTGAGACAAGGTGTACATTTTTTTATAACACTAATCTCTGTTACGAACTCTCTTCAGTCAACGCTAAAGAAGAATTCGGATCACTGTCAGGGCCTGAGTTTGCTAGAATGAATCGTTTGCAATAATCTAGAAAAAATATTTAGTGAATCTGCAAAGCTTCTGAAATCAATATTAATTGTACCTATAGTGTCAGCAAAAGACGAAAAGTTTTTTTCCACATGAGAAAGAATTGACACTTTCAAGGAATTGAATGTCCCAAGAAAGGTTATCACCATTGGTTATGCTTTCCATCGAAAAAGACCTGACAATAAGAATACCAGAGTTCAACCAGCATGTATTAGACAGATTTGCTCCAATCAAAGACAGGAGAATGGACTTACTAATTAAATAAGGTGACTAATCGGATAAAATGTTCTGCATTTATTATTTTTTTTAAACAGAATTTTATTTAATTTAACATATCACATAGCATTTGCATCTAAAGTTATGCTGACAAGGGACATCACCCAATTGTCCGGCTCCGATTTCAATGAAATTTTTCTAGCTGATAGAGGACATATATGTATTATTTGTGATGACAGAAATTTTGGCCATGGTGCATGTTTTACATTCTTTTAAAATTTTTAAAAGTTGTGATAGGGTTGTTAGAGATTACTGCAGAAGTCCCTTACTAACCTTTGTAAACGGAACGTTAATGAAAGAACAACCATGTACACACATATAAGGCCTAAGGGGAAGTTGTATGGTAGGTATGACCTTGACGGCAGCCATCTTGAAATCCGCCATTTTGTATTAAGACCAAGTTTTTTAAATGGGAAAAGGGTAATATGATACATAGTTTCGGACTAGAATTTAATCAGGAAGACAATGGTGAAGCTAGTTTTGAGATGCACCCATTTGGGGAAAAGTTACAGGCATTTGATTGTTTACTTACTACGTGCGAAAGTCCCTTACCTCCGCTTCTAACCCGCGTATTAATGATAATAAGTGGATAAAAGCTTCTGTAATACATATTATGCCTCGAGGGAAGGGACAACGTGAAGGTAACCTTGAAGGCAGCCACCTTGAAATCCACCATTTTGATTTAAAGTGAAGTTTGAAAAATGGAAACCATAGCATGTGACACCTCATTTTAATAGCAAATTTTCCCAAAAAGCCAATGGTATGCTTATTTCTGTTACTGTTAATTAGTATGAATTTAGGACTGCTTCTAATGTGCATCAAACGTTCATTATTCGATCCTTCAAATTGGAAACATTTAATTTTCACCGCATGTTTTAAGATTCCAACTGGCACTTTGCAATTGTTGCCATGGCTCATGTTTTCTAAATGTATTATATTTTTTAAGAGTTGCGATTTGTCAGTTTGTGAATAGTGTTGGGATAAGCATCCAGCAATATTTCTGAATTTTGAAGACTTGTAATGTAACTATTTATTTTAAACGAGAATACATGAAGAAACTATGGGCCTATGTGACGTAAAGAAATACAAATGAAATTATAACAAATTGGTGTTATATGAACACAAAATTATCAGGAAATGTAGCATACAGGTTGCGCAAACGACAAACAATAAAATATTTTTAATAAATACAACTTTAAAGGAACAGTAGCAATGATAGAACATAAAGAGGCATAATATGACTGTTCCCAAAACATTGTTTGTACCATCATGACCATAATATGAAAACAGGTAACTTGTTTATAAAGACGTGTAACTTAATTGAGTTCCCGATCAATACTGATTATAAATCTTACAAACATGAATCATCGACAATAATCGCTAAAAAACAAATGACCTTTTTTGTCTGAGTAGCTAAAAAATTCCATAGAAAGTAAATAAATAAATAAATATACAATAAAGAAATAAATATAAAACAAAACAAAATAACCTTGATTTACACAACAATCATATTTCGTTTTCCTTTTTGAAGTGAATTTTCATTTGATTTTTCGTCTCATTTACTATACAAGCTACGTCTTCGGCATTACCTGAATGCAAAGTTGGAGTTCTTTCGTTGTGCTATGATTCATGTCAGTAAACGAGTTTTTGAAGGACAGGTATTGGAAATAAATAATTACATGGCAAGTCTTTAAAATTCAGAAATATTGCTGGATGCTTATTCCAACACTATTCATGAACTAACAAATTACAACTCTTAAAAAATGTAATAAATTTAGAAAACATGAGCCATGACAACAATTGCAAAGTGCTAGTTGGAATCTTTGAACATGCGGTGAAAATTAGGAGTGTTGCTAATTTGAAGGATCGAATAATGGACGTTACTGGTTGCCAATTTGAAGAATCGAATAATGGATCGAAATTCATACTGATCGAGGTTCATAATGAAAATATGAACACAGTTGAATACCTAATACCACACGTTCAAAATGAAAATTATTCATATGTATATTTTGGGGGGCATTGCTAACGTCATTCTTGGAAATGTGAACATTCTACAAGATATTTCATACACTTTACAATATTTTATTAGAACAAACATAAAATTTCGGTGGGGGATTAAGCCCGGAAGTCCCCTAAAATACACCTATATCCCTTTGGGGATCCTATGGTACATTTTGTACCATACGGGTGTTTTCTGGGATTTTGCGTTATAACTCTCCTATTTGAGCTTTTTCGTCCGTTTTTTTTCAAGTCCAGAGACATTGTAGAAGACATTACGTATAGTTTCAGACCGTCCTGCGTCCAGACATAGGAGGTGATGACGTCATAATCTTAAAATGAATTTTTTCCCTTTTTAAGCTTATGTTCATTATTTTTTGGCGGACTTATTTTTGAAAGTAGAAGATTGAAATTTTGCACAAACATTCAGTCCACCCAGTAGTATTTACAAGATTTTTTTCATATGTCAGTGTTAAAACAGGGGGGGAACCAGAGGGGCAAAAGGTTAAAAAAAGGGATATTTTTACCCCAAAAATCCAGTTTTTCGTCATTTTCCCCCCTCACATACATGATGGAGACACGTGAGTCATACCGTCTGAAAGGCAGATCCATTCTAAAGAGAATAGCCCACCTAGTAGTATTTATCAGATTTTTTTCAGATCTCTGCATTAAAACATGGGGGGTCCAGAGAGGAAAAATTTGAAAAAAGGGATTTTTAGACCCAAAAAATCGCGTTTTTCAGGATTTTCCCGCCTCACATACATGGTGGAGACACGTGAGTCATACCGTCTGAAAGGCAGTTCCATTCTGAAGAGAATGACGGTCGAATTATTATTCTAGGGTAATTAGGGCCGTCTCAGTGAATTTTTATCCAAATATAGTTCTGTATAGGGTAAAAATGGGGCATGGTCAGAACATTTTTTCTGGCGGGTCTATTTTTTCACATAGAAGATTGAAACTTTGCACAAACATTCAGTCCACTGAGTAATATTTACCAGATTTTTTTTTCGATTTCTGCGTAAAAACAGGGGGGTCCAGAGGGGCAAAAGTTGAAAAAAGGGATTTTAAGACCAAAAAATCTCTTTGGTCGGGATTTTCCCGCCTTGCATACACGATAGAGACACGTGAGTCACACCGTCTGAAAGGCAGTTATATTATGAAGAGAATGATGGGCGAAACATGACCTTAGGGTAATTAGGGATATCTCAGGGAATTTTTCCCTGAGATCATGGTGTTTTGCGGTAATTTTGGGCTCTGTGGGAATTTCTGATAAAATTTTTCCCGCCCTTACTATTCAAGATAGAAACTTGAAACTTGGTACACACATTTAGTTTACCAAGTACTATTTATCATATTTTTTGGAGGTCTCTACGTTCACACACGGGGCCCAAAGTTGGACGAAGAAAATTTTCTCTCAAAATTTTCCCTTCGACATCAATTTTCCCTCTCCTGCTATATGGTATGGGCACGGTGGCAAAGTGATACCATTTGAAAGCCAGCTCTATTCTGAAGAGAATGAGGTATGAACCATGATCCTAGGATAAATAGTGACGATGCAGTAGCTGCTTGACTGAAAGTCTAAAAAAGGCCCAAAATGCCAGGACCCCTTAAAGGATATATATATATATATATATATATATATATATATATATATATATATATATATATATATATATATATATTTGCTTGTATGTTTTTGCATTATAAAAACTTAGGGTACCTCCTAATCTGGATTCTTATAAAGCAATTTTAGCAATTATTTAGAAAATATGTACTGCTTAAAATCGGATTAAATCTCAATTCCAGTAATCTATAATATCTTACATTTTTATTTATTTACATTGAATGTGTACTTGTTTTGTACTGTATAGCATGAATATTAGCTGCTACATAAGAAACAATTATCTATAATTGAATTTAAGTGGGAAATCGATATAGTTATTATAAGAAAAAGCTTGTGAAAATGAAGTGTATAATAATGGTCTGAAATAGATGTTGCGTAATGGTGTAGTTGGTTACCCCGCTAGCTTTGGAATAGTGGGCTCTTCAAACTGTCCATCCTTAGAGATGCACATATTCGAGTCGAGACAGAATTTTCCTGACAAAATTCGAGTCGAGACACAGCTCTTCCAATATAATAATATACATTTTTCGAGTCGAGACATCACTTTTACAGCATATTGTCGAGACGAGACGGCCTCAAATCTTGTCTCGTGCGCATCCCTATCCATCCTACCTAGATAAAATCAATTTTGGATACGAATATTCAATTTCTTTTAACGATAATTGTAATATACGATACGGATTGAAGTAAGATATTGGCTTGAACTGGTTTATTACCCACTTAACCTTCGTATACTGCAATTATATGTAAGTTTGGCATAAATATTTATTATTATTAGAATGTGAACACTGAAGAATATATATTAACACACAATGAGGAAGGACTCAATGCTCGTAGTAATTAACAAATTGGTTGCACGTTTATTTAAAATTAACTTTCTTGAAATCTAAATCATCATTATTAGAAAGAAAGCAAGAGAACTGTTTTGTTAATTTGGGCACATTATAAGAGATTGAGGTATGTGTATGTAATCGGACAGAATATATGAAACTAAATGGAATGGCATGTGGAACTGAACTTCAGAAAGGATAGGATGTGTAAATGAAAAATTAAAGAAAGCAATGGCTAAAAGCAGTAGTCACTACTTACAGCAGATGAGTGAAATCTATCCCCCCCTCCCAAAAAAGTTAAACAATTCTGAAACATAAAGGCGTCACATTTTCTTCGTTTCCTGACAAAATTGAAAAATGGATTTTGCATATTTTTCGTCTATACCCCTTCAATATAGTTAGCTAACAAACCAAGTACGATCAACTGACTAGACGTCACGTGAGTGAAATTTATATAGGAAGTTTCGATACAGCGTTCACCGAAGTGACGCAGACGTGGTGTTGAAGCTTCTGGTAGGTCCTATTTCGTAATGGATTATAGGTCAGTGAGATTTCTTTATACGTATCAGAAAGCTCTTTAACTCCATACTAAAGGCGTGTCGTATGATTTATTCAAATCGTCATGTATTCGGACAACCATGAGCCCAATTCGTTTTTCTTCACTGCTCACAAGTTTAACTTGAAGTAAATTCTTACTTTTCCACGGAAACATAAACTGTTTGAATGCTCATTTTATTATGGGTGAAATGTATAATTCTGCAAGTAATAAAATTTTCATGTCCTTCTCCGAGATTCGATCCCTCGTCCTTTGGCTCAGTAGTTTGACACGTAAACAACTAGACTAATTGTGGTTGTGTAGCAGCTTGCAGGAAAATCGGTTTCAACTGCACGAAGGAAATTGAGGGCATTGGTTATAAAGTTCGTAGTGCCACTTGCTTTTTTTGGAAGATGAAGACAGCCTTAGGGAAATCACGTGTACTGATTGCAAGCACCTGGAAGATTTTGTATTAGATTTTGACAGCTCCAAATCAATACATTCAGTGAGTGAATTAGGAATGCAATGATACTGGTAGTCTATTTTACTTTGATTGGTGTTGTTTTTATAAAGATGGAGAACGAAAATATTTTACCGTTCGAACATTTGAAAGAATACTTTTTTCCTAAGAGCTGAGGATGGTGGTGGACAGAATTTAAAAGTAAACAGTCTGAAGTGCCCGGCGGAAAATATTAAATAATACTTTTGATAAAGTGGATTGTTCCAAATATTTAAGATCAATATTAACAGATGAAAATCATATTCACGAAGAAATTAAATGTCGACTAAAAACTGGGAATTCGTGTTATTATTCGGTACAAAATCTCTTGTCGTCGCGAATTCTGTCGAGAAATTTGAAGCTTAAAATGTATAAAACGATAATCATGTCTGTTGTTCTGTATGGTTGTGAAACATGGTCGGTTACTCTCAGGGAAGAACATAAACTGAAAGTATTTGAGAACAAGATCCTGAGACGAGTGCTCGGACCCAAGAGGAACGGGAATGGGGGAATGGTGGAAACTTCATAACAAGGAACTACATAATTTATACAGTTTACCCAACATTGTTAGGGTCGTCAAGTCTAGGAGGCTTAGGTGGGCAGGTCATGTAGCTAGAATAGAAGAAAGTAAAAACGCTTTCAAAGTCTTGACTGAAGACCAATCGGAAAACAACCATTAGGGAGACCTAGGCACAGATGGGAGGAGAATATTAAGATGGATCTCGCAGTGATAGGAATACAAAAATAGAAACTGGATCCAATTGGCTAAGGATAGAAGTCAGTAGAGAGCTTTTGTGAACGCGGCATTGAAACTCCGGGTTCCATAGGCCATATAGTTCTACATATACTAATTAAGCTAACTAGGATTATATTTTAGTTTCTTTTGTAGCCATAACTCCGTTCTATCACGGTGCTAACTTTAAGTGTTTGGATGAGTTGTGTACAAAATTTCCCTATTCTAATACAAGAAACATAAGTACTCAATTATCTTAACTCTAAACTAGTATATATAAAATAGATTTAATTTTGAAAGCATACTATAATAAAATATTCGAAAATTTCAATTTTACCCAAAATCCGTTTCTTTTTCAAGTTCGGGAAAACCGTAAAAAAACTGGTTATTTACCTAAAATTCCCTTTTTTCCCCAGACCTTCACAACACTAGTCTGAACACATAGTGCACCGAACTCTCCTAACAATGGGCCTCCGCAGACGACGACCCATTCATGTGCGAATGTTAACACCACGATATCGGCAACTACGACTGAAATGAATACGTGACCATCGCCACTGGCCCTTAGTATAGTGACAGAGCATTACATTGTCTGATGAATCCCGATAACTTCTTCATCATGACGATGGGACGGTGCGAATCCGTCTTATTCCAAGGGAACAGCTCCTTGACACTTGTACTGCGGGACGGAGACAAGCTGGCTGCGGCTTAATTATTATCTGGGGAACATTCACGTGAACATCCATTTGTCTAGTGGAGGTCGAGCAAGGCACCATGACAGTCGAGGCGTATTGCACACTGCTTAAAGACTACGCACACCCCTTCATGACGACCATGTTTCCTAAACGTAGTGGCAGTTTTTGACAAGATAATGCACCATGTCATAAGGCCAGGAGTGTGATAGGGTGGTTCGAGGAGCGGAGAAGCGAGTTCCAAGTGATGTTCTGGCCCCCCAACTCGCCGAATCTGAACCCAATCGAACACATCTGGGATGTGATTGAACGTGACGTCAGAACGCATCGCTCCCCTCCCCAGAATTTACTGGAATTAGGTGACCTGTGTATGCGTATGTGGTGCCAACTGTCTGCAGCGACCTACCAAGGAACATTGCGTGCATGGCAAGATGTGTCGCCGTTGTTATCCGTGCCAAAGGGCGACATACTGACAATTAGGTAGGTAGTCATAATGTTCTGGCTGATGTGTGTGTATATTTTAACTCGTATATTTTGTCTGGACTCGAATTCGAGTCGAGTCGAGGCAGAGACTATCGAGTCGAGACAGAAACATATTTTCGAGTCGAGACAGGCTTAAATCTCGACTCGACTCGACTCGACTCGACTCGTGTGCATCCCTAATAGGCACTGCCCTTAGATGTCACCTCATGCCTTTGTAGGATGTCTGACATCTAACAGTTTTCCCTATATCGCATGCATATACTTATGTTACCTTCGTTAGCTATGTTATATACGTTCATTTGTATGTTAGGTCCTGACCACCTACATTGTTTTATACAGAAAGTACGTATAGATGGAACACTTATACGGAAAGTATTATAAAACATGCGTTTTCAGTTGTACCTCTGCTGTACGTTGTCCAAAAACTACAGAAATTACGCATGTAACCTACCTTTTTAAGTACGCAACCTACAATTTTTTCTCAGTGTATGTATCTGACACCTAGGTGTTTACCGCGCTTTTTAGGTCTGATGAGAGTATCAAGAACAGAAAGTTTCAGGCGTTTTTGAATTTCTATGAACGCAAGACCGTCTCCTAGGGTGAAGAGAAAATATTGTTTGAGTCTTCTCAGAAATTAGGCGTAATCGCCATTGCGAGCAGCAACGAACAAAGTCACCAATGGCAGATTGTAGTGCTGTGTTCAATTAATGGATGTTATTCCCCAAGGCAAGAAAGGCTGTGTCATCTTCAAACTGGAAAAGATGTACTGTGCTCCGCAAAAAAAAAAAAAAAAAAAAAAAAATCACATATACTGTAACTTCCACAGTTTCATTAATAACTGAGTTTTCTTAATATATTATCGCTTCCTTGTAGGGATATTACCGAGACCGAGACAGGCCTTCCAGTTCCGCCGCCATTCTCAATGTAACTTCCCGAGCTTGCTCTTGGCTAAGGGATTAGTGTACGCACTTTTGGCCTTAACTCATGTGGTTCGGATTGCAAGATAAGCTGTAGATGGACGTCTCATAGACCTAGCCTCGCTGCTGAATGGAACTCAAAACTGAAAATGAAATCAAATCGCTCAAGCTTATCTCTTATGGAGCGCTGGAGCCACCACTAATATGGATCTACAACCAACTACACCCAAAAGTGTATCTGTAATAGGTAGACTACTTTACCATACATAATTATCTCTTTCATGGAGAAAACAGGAAATTAAAGTGTTCCAACCGTTGGGTATACTTTACATTAGAGATGTGTCGTTCATGAACGACCTGTTCATAATGAACGGATCATGTACTGATCCGAATGATTCATGGATCTTATAGTGAACTGAACCAGATCAGATGGTGAGCCGTTTTTATTTGTGGTCTTTTCTTCTTCGCACAAAGTGAAAGCGAAGATCCGAAGAGTGTTGTTTGCTTCAATCGAACACTACACAACAGGGATGTGGGAGGATTTGTAAATGTGTGTATGACCCGTTTACTGGAGGGTTAAACGGATCACGAAAAAAATGAAAGTTGTGTGTGTGTGTGACCCGTTTCAGAGTATTGTGGATTTGTAAATGTGTGTGTGATCCGTTCGCAAGAGAGCCAAACGGATCACGGGAGAACAGTTGTGTGTGTGTGTGTGTGTGTGTGTGTGTGTGTGTGTGTGTGTGTGTGTGTGTGTGTGTGTGTGTGTGTATGGGACCTGCTTCAGAAGGGGAAAAAAAGGCAGAAGTTTCCATTAAAAAAAGACAAGTGGGATAGAATAGTTTACTGTTGTTTAAGAAATGTTATTTTTTTTTTTTGTTCGTTTGTTACATAGAAACGTAAGACTTCCAGGGGTCATCAGGATTTTATTTCAGAGCGGTGTGGCTCACCCAAATAAAAATATTCAATTTAAAATATTTGTGAAACATTACTTTGCTTGTGGACCCCTACTTGGTCAAGTGGTGAAAGTGCTTGTCTTCAGTGACCGTGGTTACGAGTTCAAATCTGCTGGGGATCCATTGAACACAGTGATTCGAAATTCATTTTTTCGTAAACTACAGATTCTGTTCTTCGAAGCACCTAAGCTCGTTTAGAATGCGATTAGCAATTCAATCAAATTACTTTGCTCTTAGTTTATTGTTGTTTTCATTCTTCCAAGCAATAAATAAATGAACAAGACAAGGTGTAAATAATATAGAAATTATGAAAGTATAACTTTTGTCGGAAAGAGGATTTTGATTTTGATTCATTTGGCCCCAGATTTAAAAAGCTAACGACGCTAGTGATAGTTTTCTCCGTTAATCTTTCATTTCTAAAACACTTCGTACTCATTAACCGAGCAATATCAATTGTTTTATTCATTGAACGAGTAGAGCCAGAAGCTATCAGTTTATTTGGTTCACAGAATAAGATGGCACAAAAGTACTAATTTGTTCGGGAAGGAAACTAATTATCTTGGCGAACAGTGAAACTCCACATTTGTAAACGAAAACTGACTTCTCATGGGCTTTTACAAGCTGCATTTCACCGAATAACAAGAAAATGGCATGTCTTTATTTGGACAAGACAAAAATTTCCGTTTCAAGTACTGTGAATTATAAATAATTCAAAAAAAGTGAAAGTGAAATATCTAGGTTAATGTCCCATGATATACACCGAAGCTTAGGGAGACAGTGAAGAGTAGAAATGAAATGGTAGAATGAAGAAAGTGGGAGGAAACGGGAGAACCCTACGAAAACCTACACACACGATTTTAGTTCACCACAAATCTTACTTGGTTCAAGCTGGGATCGAACCAAGGACCCTACTCACCAAAGGTGAATATTCTACTACTCAGACATCACGGCCCCTAAAAGTGAGAGTGAGATTGTTTCTACCATGCTAATTAATGTTGTATTTTTGAATTTGTTTGATTTTCTAAGTATCAGTAAGTTATATTTAATTATTTGTAATAATTTTAAGTATTTGAATTTTTAATGCTGTTAAGGTAATTATAAAATTGTTAACTTTGATTTTCAACAACGTGGTTCAAATCAGTTTTCTATATATTATTTACTAACTTTAATTGCAAAGACATGTGTCTGAAGAAGACTCAGATATAGAGTTCAAACTACTATTACTACTACTACTACTGCTTTACGACACTTGTCCCTACGAAAAAAAAAGAAAGAAACCGATCATGGCGGGGAAGAGAAATGAAAACCTGTGGAGAGAAAATCGTTCACGAAGAACCAAAAAACGAACTTCGGCTCATGATCCATTCTGTGTGGCTCTTCAAACGGGTCATATGAACGGATCATTTTGATGAGCCGGATCTTGAGATCCGGATCACGATGAAGAGCCGTTCTGCCCATCACCACTTTACATGAACTACTACAAAACCGCGTTATTACAGTTGAACACCGTAATATCTATTTCATAATCAACATAAACCTAAATGATGAAGGAAGGGCATAAAAAACCCAATGTTTCCTTCTCTAAAAAATAAACACGTATTCTAATGAAGAAGCAAGACACAAGATTTCACGTATCAGTAGTTCTGGTCCAATTCATGTAATGAAGTGTCTTACCGTTGGTTATATGTAATTTCATGCTTATCAAATGCAAGTATTTTGAACTCTCTGTAGCTTGAGTAAACTGTTTAAATAAATATTTTAGAGGAAACGCGTTTCCGGAAAATATTGTTCAAACTCTCTAAACTTGTAATCAGGATTTTCCATAATCAACATATACTCCATGTGCTGCCACCTCGTGTTTTGTTTCGAACTACAAAAATTACTAAATATCCAACTTCGCTCTCTACACAAAAGGTACTTTATATGTAGTATGTACTTTTATGATATCTGCTTTTTTTTTTATTTTGTTAACTAGAGTAAAAGCTCCTTATTCGCGCTTCCTTCATTCGCGTTTTCACTATTCGCAGATTAAAAAAATGCGACCCAATTCCTATATTCGCGGCTAAAGATTTCATTATTCGCGGATCTAATCAGTACGTACATACATAATAATAAAAAGGATTCCAATAGGTATCCAACCCAATATCCTTTGTAAACGCTGTCAAATGGGCTAATAAAATGTAAAATAGACCTTATTACAACTTTCCTTAAAGTATGTTGTTAAATGATATCGTCGCTGTATTGGTTCGGACTTTGTCATAAGCCACCTTCGCCGCAATCGGTGTTTTTGAGAATGTAAACAAGCACAATGAATGCGACCTTATTACTCAATGAATAAAGTATATTTTTAAATACCGCCACATTATTCGACGTTCCGTCCTTTGGTAAGAGCCGCTTTGCGTGCAGGGTTGAATTCAGGGGGTAGCCCGGGGGGAATCTCCCCCCCGAAAAAAATTAATTCCCCCCCGGAGAAACTAAAAAATTTCAGTCACAAAATGTAGAAATTACTTCACCCAATTATTTGCTTTCTTTCCGTGCACGTGTAGACGAAATCCGATCTCTCAATATGCATATAAATGACGCAGACCCATTCTATATAAATATTAAATATGTAACATCTAAGATAGAACACCAAATAGCCAATAAAACTTGTATTTCTTAACGCTATGACCGAGTTTGAGAGAACATTAAATTGTTAACTGTTGAAGAAAGGTTTGTATTTTAGTAGGTACTATACTCTCGCCCTATATTATATATTAGTAGGTAGCACTAGCACAGATTGAGATAGGAAAGGAAAGATAGGGAAGATCTTTCGATCATTCCATATGATCTCTGATGTCAGCAGACTTCACTTCTTGAAAATGTACAGTTCTTGCATTATTTGAAATAGGGCGCCTAAATCCCATTTCTCTCATCGGAAGTAACAGACGTAAATGTGTTTTACGATTGTTAAAGTAAACACACCTTTCTTTAATTAAAAATAATTCAGTTAAAGGGTGAGATTCAGAGAACGTCATTTAGAGTGATGAGGGAGGAACAGTTATCCCTCCTTGGTTAGAGATTTATAGAGAATTTATCAATATGATAGTAGTATATGAGTAAAAGATTGCTATTGAAGGTGATGAAGATCCTGCTCAGTGCCGTGCCATGTGGGAGGGGCAAGCGGGGGGACGGCCCCGGGCGCCGAAGTAGTAAAGTAATGGGGCTGTAAAATTCGGGAGAGAAACAAAAGAAAAGAATGAAAGAAAAACAGAGGAATGAAACACATGTGCACATATATAAAATGAAAGGAAAAAAGTAATGAAAAGTGCTCAAAATCAAAGAAAAGCAGGGTTTACTTTTTAAAATTTTCTCACCTTTCGCGGCTGGTCTGTCGACCTTACTCATATATACGGGTGCCATCGCATACTCTCGCGCCATGCGCTGATTTTCCACGACACGGCACTAATCCTACTGAAGATTTCGTAAACTAAACTATTGATGTGTACCCAGTGAAGAAACCAAGGCTAATATACTTGATTTAGAATCAGAAGTGTGGGAAAGAATGACAACTTTTTGTTAAGATATTCCTATGTATGTTTGTTTTAGGACAAAAAATATTTCAGTTAATTTAAATCTTTTTAAAAACTTCTACATTGGTAACATTTTTTTTGTCCGCTAGCAAAAGCTAGCTACTGCCCGAAGAGGGTTATGCCCTCTGTAGGGGAAGAGATTCAGAAATATTATGGCAGTCAGAACAAACATACAGATGGGATATGGGTGGTTAAAGGAAATATTTTATTGATAATCAATTTATAGGTCATTATGGCCTTTAACCATAATCATTGTTAAGGTGCAATAGGTACAGGTAGAGGAGAAGCATCAAGTTTGGATGAAAGATGAAATGAAGTGTAGATCACATCACAACACAGAGGTTCGGTTAGTAAGACGAATGTGTGTTATCTTCTCGCCTAGGGGCGACGCTAGGAATTAATGAAGACAGGGGTGCCCTGTTAAAACGGTAGGTGTTACGGTGCATATGATGGCCAGATATGAGGGAGATGAGCATCTGAAGAGTATGGTGCGTAATATCGGCTGTCAGGATGGTCAGGAGGAATGGTGTAACGGTACAGAGTAAGCAGTAATGAAAGGGGAGGAATGAGAGTAGCAGAAGGGGAAAGCTTACGGGCGTGTTCTTCAAATGTTTGCTGGAGAAGTGGATGATTCAATTGCAGACGGCGGGTAATATAATTGGTGCGAAGTGTTTCCAGATGGTATAAGATATGCGGAAATGTGAGTCGAGCATAGAGGTCCCGGGTTGGACTGGGCAGCTTAATGCGAAAAGCTATACGCAAGGCATGTCGTTCAAGAATGCGTAGTTTCTCATAATATGATGGTGGTGCAGATAACCAGGCTGTTAAACCGTAGACAAGTATAGGGCGCAGAAAAACTTTATAGGTATTCAGGATAGTAGTCGCAGAGAGTCCCCAGGTTGTTCCAGCAAGACTTTTCAACAGATTTAGACGACCATACGCCTTTTTTGAAATATTTTCTAGATGTGGATGTGTGCGCAAGGATATCTCTTACTTGTATTTTCTCATGTTCGTGATGTTAATTGCATGTTTATTTTATTTTTTCTTTTTGTTGTGTGTTTCAATATTTATAAAGCTTGTAATTATGTAAGCCTATTGTAAATGGGAATATTCTTTTCCTGTAATAGGTGTCCAATAAATAAATAAATAAATAAATAATAAATAAATAATAAATGTGCCGACCAGTTAAGGCGGTGATCGAAAGTAAGGCCAAGATATTTAACAGTACGAGAAGGCTTAAGTGGTACATCTTGAACAGTGAGATTTAAGAGCCTGGGGTTACGGTGTATACGGGAACGGCATGTTGGAGATTGGAATACAATAGCTTGAGTTTTCGTCGGATTTATTTTCAAGCGCCAGTGAGAGCACCAATCGACAAAAGTATTGATTGCTTCTTGCAAAGCTAAATTGAGTTGGTGGATAGTGTTACCAGTGGCGAATAAAGCAGTGTCGTCTGCATATTGAAATAGCTGTACTGTGGCTGGAACAGCAGGAAAGTCGGCAACCTATAGAATGTACAGTAATGGTGACAAAGCCGATCCTTGTGGAACCCCAGAATGTAGAAAAATTGGAAATGAGGAGCTGTAATTTATGTAGACGTAAGCCAGGCGACAGGTGAGAAAATTGAAAATGAAGCGAAGATATGGAAGAGGTAATCTGAGCTGTTTGAGTTTATATAGAAGAGTTGGATGCCAAACCTTGTCAAATGCCTTTTCTAAGTCAAACAGAACCAAGCAAGAGGGATATCCTGTATTAAAATGATTGTAGATGGAATTTGTAAGGCGTAATAATTGGTCGTTGATGCTGAAGGAGGGTCTGAAACCAGCTTGTGCGAGAGGAAGACTGTTGTGAAGTGCCAGATAGCAATGAAGACGCTTAACAAGGATACGCTCCAAAATTTTGCAGAAAGTTGATGTTAGCTGAATAGGCCGGTAAGAGCTGACAGTGTGGGCCGGTTTGCCTGGTTTGAGAAACATAAGGGTTTTGGACGTCTTCCAGTCAGCTGGGATATAGCCGGTGCGAAGAATAAATGTATAGATGAGAGAGAGCAAATATAAGACAGTGTAGGGACTTTCTTGAACGTGCCTATATGTGATAGAGTCCATGCCTGGAGCAGTGTTGCGCCTATGAGAAACGACAGAAGTGATGTCAGAAATTTGAACTGGTTCAGTAAGAGGATTGTTCTCAGGAAGAGTGTGTTGAATATTTGGTTGTAAATGCGGAGATTCAAGGTTTAGTTTGTCGACGGGATGATGACGAGGAGGCAAATCAGGTGTGAGTGGTGTAAATATGCCTTGAAGAAAGTGTGCAAAAGCATTTGCCTTATCAGTATCGGTATGAAGAGGCGTATTGTTGTCTATGAGAGGGTACGTTGTTCGTGTAGTTTGACCAGTGAGTTGCCGGAAACGCTTCCAATACTGCGTTGGATGAGAAAGAGAACCAAGATGGGTGCAAGTTTTTATCCAGCATCGTAGTTTGTAAGCCCTAAGGTAGTTATGTACGGTACGTTGTAGTTGTCGATGATGATGCAAGGAGTCTAGGTTGCCAGTAGCAACGAAATCCCTATACAACTGACGAGAACGTCTAATCAGCGGCAGATATTGAGGAGGCAAGAATGGCCGAAATATAGAAGCAGTAGATTTAGGAACATATTTGTCGGTAGCGTGTTGCATGACAGTAACCAGAGAGTTGAGAGAATGGTAAAGTTCTGACTCAGTAGTAGGTGGCGATAGATCAGAAAGATGGTCCGTGAGATGCGATCTATATGCAGTCCAATTTGCTTTATCATAGCGATAGCGGTAAGTAGGTCAGTTATGTGTATCCTGAGAAGTATTGGCTGGAGCGAGTTGTAATAAGTAGTTTGATGGGAGCATGATCGCTACCAATGAGATCAAGAACCTCAACACTGCTACGATGATATATGTTATTCGACACAATAACGATATCCGGGATAGTCTGACTAGAAGGCCTGGTATGTTTTGGTAGTGGCAGAGTCACGCCAGTAGTATGGCTAGTAATGTAATTAAGGAACTGATCTCGCTGATTGACTGGTAGGCTATGTAAATTCACGTCTGCATGATTATGTAGGTGCGAAAGTTATCCGAGATGTATTGGAAGAAATTAAGAGGAATATCATGGCCAGGACGGATATACACAGTAGCAACGGTCACGTAAAGTTCCTTATAGTATAAAGATGTGACAAGATGTTCAGGAACATTTGGAAAAGCTGGAGAATGACTGCGAAATGGAATGGAAGGAGAAAATCCAATCGCTACTCCCCCGTTAGCTCGCCTAGCTGCTATAGTGCTATCCTGTCGTAGCAATTGAAATCGAGGTATGCGGCATGTCAGTTTGTGTGAGAGATGAGTCTCATTTAGAAGAAATGCATGGATATTTTCTTCAAGCAAAAGCGCTTCAAAAAGCGGCTTGTGTTGTGGTAGAGAACGTATGTTCAAAAACAAGAAAGAAAGCGCCATAGTGCAATGAAGAAAGATAAGATGGCTTTCAAACTTCGGTTTCCAATACATTTGAATGATAATAGACATTATTACCAGAATATGTAGGACAGATGTTGGCGTGGAAAATTGCCTTGGCTGCATACTGAATTTGTTGAGGATGTGGTTACGTAAGAACGGATAATATTTTGTAAAGAGAGAGTGAGAAATGTTAAGAGCTGATGAACAGTTACAGGCTGTTGAAGTGCTGGATTTGTAGGTGGTTGGATTTGTTCAGGTATGCGCAGTGGCACTACTGTTTCTGGTTTTGATGGCTCAGGAGCTGGTTTGGATCGGCATTTGTAACTATATGTCGGATGTGAATTTTCTTGACATGTGGAACAGATCGGAGGTGATTTTAAATTTGTACAACTGCGTGTAGGGTGTGGACCTGAACAGTAGCCACACTTAAATGGGTTTTTGCACTGAGAAGTACAGTGCTGACCATAAACCTGACAGCGCTCACAGCGAAGAGGTAATGGGGAAGAGGTGCGAGACGGTTCTATACGATGGCGCTGTTTGTAGATATAGGCACCACGAGTAAGCAAGTCATCAATAGTTTGCTGCGAATTAGTAAGGACTCGCACCATGTATGTCGGACCATGATCGCCTCTGACCCGGATACATTTGATGAGAGTGTAGCCTTCTAACTTGAGTTCTTCGAGGACCTCATCATCAGTGTAACTCGGATCTGAACCACGAATAAAAACGATAGAGTGGGCGATTTTTTCGGTGGTGGTGGCTGTTTGGTGCGTTGGTCACTCAGCTTGGTCATGGTAGATTTTACTCCGAAATTTTCGAAACTGAACTTGTTCCGGATTGTACGGAGAAATTCCGGATCCGGTGTTTTGATTATCATCCCGTTCCTTGTCTTTATGATCTGATTGATATTGGCACGAGGCATGTACTTAGTGATCTGAACAAAAAGAAGTTTCGTATTAAGGAATTTCGGATCAAAATTTTGAAGTAAATAAGAATAAAGAGCTGGTCGACCCGGTGGAGGCAGATTAGGAAATTGGTTATTGTCGTGAATGTCAATATTCATTGAAGATTCGGAATAGCGTCACTGATCGTATGTTGTCTTTTAGCAGGCGGAAGTTTTGTTGATGCCACTGGGGAACGGGAGCGAGCTGAAGAACCCTGGCTGGCAGAAATCCGCTCCAATGAATGACATCTCCGTCTTACCGATGTCCTGGAAGAGCAGGAGGGTTGCTGTACAACTGGTGGTAAACCAGAGTGTTGGCCACTCACGGGTTGAGATGCCATAAGGCACGTCTTAGCTCGTGATAATCTCCGTCCTGTAGTAAGTTGAAGTGAAAATGATGATGAAGATGAAGAAGAAGAAATGATGTATGAATGATGAAGCTAAGCTTCCAAAAATTTTGTACATTGGTGTGCACGGTAAGGTAGTCTCCACTTGGGTGAAACCCTTAGTCTCTCTCGCTCTCTCGCCCGTAACTAAGACTTGCCGTGCTTGCGTCCACAAGCACGTAATAATTCTAGCCTAGACTTGACACTGCAAGCAATGCCTCCAATGAGAAAGCTGGATACTAGAGATGATTGGTAACAAACAGTAACTACTGAATATAGGAAATAATAACAAAAATAGTTACTGTAAATAGCAGTTAAAGTTTAGTGTAAAATATTTTTGCCAGTCTTTATTTAATGTTTTAGATAAAATTAAACGATTGTTGTTTTTTAATTATAATCTCTCATTGAATATTTAGCAGCAATTAGTCTCAATATTAGGTAAGATGTGGATGGAAATGGAATTGTTAAATATGCTGCTTTCTTGCAAAAATACAGAAAAACAACCCTCCCTCCCGAGGAGTTGACATTTCCCCCCGGGTGAAAATGTCTGAATTCAACACTGTTTGCGTGTTTTATTTTTTCGTCTATCCATTCATTACAAAAATTGTGATCGAGTAACACGTCTCTACCGCTGTCTTCCTAATTAATGCAGTAATGTCAACTAAAAAAAAAAAAAAATGAGAAACGAGTTTCGACACGAAAAAAATTGTGTTACCGCTTAAAGTGAAAATAGAAATGCTTGATCGTTTACGCCTTGGAGGGTCGTAAGCATCCATATCACGCTCATTCAATGTCAACGAATCAACTGTACGATCAATAAAAAAATCCGAAGATAAAATAAGGTCGTCTGTAGCTTCAACTTCACTGTCAGCGATAATTGTTCGTGATCCATCAATAGAAAAAATGGAAGTGGCGTCATTATGGATCGAAGACCGCAACCAAAAAAGGGTGCCCCTGAGTGGTCCAATGGTCCGGGAGAAGGCAAAGCGTCTTTACGCTCATTTTAAAGAACCTGATGGTAGTTGTAGTGGTGAATGTACAGATGTAGGATTTCAAGCATCGGAAGGTTGGTTCAATAAATTTAAGGTGAGACAATCATTGCATAACATTAAAATCGTTGAGAAGCTGCATCTGCAGACACTGCTGCAGCAGAACGATATCCAGAAGAATTTGCAAACTTAGTAGCTGATGGAGGATATAAATCTGAGCAAGCATTTAATGCAGACGAAACTGCACTGTTTTGGCAGAGAATGCCAAAGAAACATCCATTTCTAAAAGCGAAAAGTCTGCTTCTGGATTTAAGGCAGCAAAGGATAGAGTTACACTGCTGCTAGGTTCTAATGCATCTGGAGATTGTGCCATTAAACCACTGATGCTTTACAGATCGTTAAAACCTCGGGCTTTAAAAAATCGAAACAAGGACGACCTGCCAGTGTTTTGGCGTGCTAATAAGAAAGCGTGGGTTACAAGCGCTATTTTTTGTGATTGGTTTCGGAATTGTTTTGTTTCTGAAGTTGAAACTTATTTTAAAAAACAGAATTTAGACTTTAAAGCAGTTCTAGTTTTGGACAATGCACCAGGTCATTCTCGCGAACTTGCAACTATGCATCCAAATATAAAAGTGACATTTATACCTCCCAACACGACGGCTTTGCTTCAACCTATGGACCAAGGAATAATCCAGGCCTTTAAGCTCTATTACATTAGACGAACCTTCAAAATCATATTTGATAATATGGAATGTAATCCTGATATGAATGTTATGGAATGCTGGAAGAAATTTGACATAGCAAAATGCATCGTAAACATAAAAGAATCATTGGAAGAACTGAAGTCACACACATTGAAGTCATGCTGGAAAAAACTGTGGCCTGCTCTGACTGCGGAAAATGACGAAGAATGTGTGCAAATTCAAACTTTGACTACAAACATAGCGGAAATTGCGAATGGAATAGGACTAGTGGGTTCGAACAGATAGAATCAAGTGACATTCAGGAATTGCTTGAATCGCAAGATGAAGATTTGACTGAAACCGACTTGGAGGAAATGTTAAATTCACAGCCCATTAAAGAAGCTGTGCAAATGAACTTTGTGATTTCTTTATGAAAATTGATCCGTCTATGGAACGAAGTCTTATTTTTAAGAGGCAAATTTCTAATGCCACTGCTGAATATCAGTCTGAATTGAAGGAGCTTTTAAAAACTGCCAAGCAAAAAAAATTACAAAATTCTTCAAACCATTGCCTAAGCCTGAAGATAATAATTAATCAATATGGTCAAAAACTTCAACTACAGTAAACTGATTTTTTATATATGTATTTGTTTTTTTTTTTTTATTTTGTCACCTAGGAACGTATCCCCTATAATCCCATATAAATTAGCATTCCGTATTCACGGTTTCTGTATTCGCAGCATATTTATGGAACATATACCCCGGGAATAAAGAGCTTTTACTGTACATACATATACAAAAAACGTGGGAGAATGATTAATTGGGATGATAAATTTGAAGGGGAAGAATAGGTCGCGCCCAGGTCCTTGGAGAGATGGTAGCCTCTAGATTGACCATTCCAGGTTAGTTTTTTTATTTGTTCGTAGGTTAACGTCATTTTCAGGACGGAGGCTGTATCAAGTGTAACCCTCCAGCTCCAGATAGCATTCAAAGTACATGGGCTCTCACCGGAAACTAATCCAGTTCTTCGCATGCACGAGAGAGATCTAAACCGAAAATAATGTTGATACAACACAACAGAGTTAGATTAAGGTCCCTAGAGGCCTTAAGCACTTAAAATATTTTGGTCCAGATTTATTTATGAAATTCGAAATAACAAACAGAAAGAAAACATTTTCTGCCCCTCCTCTTGGCACCCAAAAAAGTAAAGTAGACTTCGTTACCGAAGCGCACGAAAGCGTATTTACTAGTAGACTAATATTAATAATTTAGTGATTTTTGCTTATACGTATATCCTGTGGACACACTAAACTTTTGTCAGCTTTTGTATTGTATTTTACTTACACATCTCACGCTCGGTTTTCTATTATCTAAAGGCTTTGAAGGCATGCATACCTGAGACGGAGTGTGTCAGGGGGTCCTTTGGGTCAACTTTTGTAACTGGGTCAGTGGGGCAAGAGGACTTGACCCACTGCGACTCATCACTCACCGTGACATACTGACTCACTCTGACCCAGCGATCCACTCTGCTCAGTGCATTGTAGACAACATCTGAATACTGAACCTTTTAGTTTCAAGACCTTCATTTTTCTAACCTTTTTCACTTGTTTATTACCTGAGGTGACTATATCTAAGTGTAAAAAGAACATCAGGTACTTTTGGATATTGATATTTGTAATTGCTAATAATAGCAATATGACTTACTACTTAGACTCAGCCCGTGGCTTCGTAGAGAAGCTAACTACTACAAAGAACTTTTTTGAATCACCTGTAAACTATGAATAATTATATTTAAAAAATTGAATGCAACTATGTGTTTATAATCATCACGGCTAAATAAAAAAAGCCAAATTAAATGGGTTTTTGTAAATAGTTAGGTCCCAATCTCAACGGGAATACTTTCGCTTTCATTATAATACATATCCTAAGGGAAAAACGAGGGTCCGCTTTTTCTTTTTTTTTTCTTTAAAAACAGTTCAATCAGGGGAGCTGAAATTCACTATACTAACTCTATTAAAAATAAACAGAAAATATCATAGCACTTTTTTTTCATTTGGATCAGAGAGGGGCAGTCCGTAGAAGGTAATGCCTTCTCTATGGCCAGTGATTTAAGACAATGTTGGTTCTGGTAAGAGTAGATAGTTCTCAGGCTATCATTGAATGTTGCTAGCAGAATGCATAATCAAATAGAGGGTTGTATAAGTAAGTTCAGCTACGGGTTGGCGAGTATCGATGTATAAAATGGAACATTGGTCCAGATCGAGGTGAGTAAGCTAAACGGTGTACAAGGCCCTGTTTGGTATCAAGAATGGTGGATGTGAGCATTTTGGTGATAGATACAGCGATGATGCTTATGTGTCAGGGAAGTTGTCCTGTTCATAAATAACTAGCAGATGGTCTATGGGCAGATAAGCGTATCTAGGGAGCGTAGGCGTTTGCTGCAAAAGTTCGTCGTCAAAGAGAGGACGTGTATTGGTGATGTGGTTCAATATGTAGTGAGTGCAAAGGAATCGGAGATGAGGAAGAACTGTAGGTATGGTGGTTTGACGACAGACCTTGCGGATAGATGTGTGTTGTTTTAGACAATATGCAATGGGTAGTGCAAGTCGTTCAAGAATTTGAATATGTTCATAGAAGTTTGGTGTAGCTAATAGCCCAGTGAGATGACCGTGAGTTATTGCTTGCCGGACGGCGACTTCATATGTATAAAGAAGCAGTTTGGTGTTAAGCCCCCACGTAGTGCCTTTAAGATGTCGAAATAGATTAAGACGACGTCGGATGTTTGCTTCCAAGATTCGAAGGCTGGCTTTCCAGGTTAGGTGTTTGTCAAAGGTGACACCGAGATATTTCAAAGTAGCTTGGAGCGGTAGACGTGATTCCATGAGGGAAATAGTGAGGCGCTCAGGATTTTGAGAAGGGCAAAATTTATGCTTCCTAACGCCAAATACAGTCATCTGAGTTTATGTGAGATTTAGTTTAAGCTTCCACTTGAGACACCACCCAACAAGATTGTCCAGCGCAGGTTGAAGTATGTTGTTAATTTGATCAACGTAATATTTAAGTGCTAGATAAGCTGTGTCATCGGCAAATTGAAGCATATGCACTGGAGACTGTGGTTGAGGCATATCAGCGACATAAAGTAAATATAAGAGAGCAGATAGAACTTAGCCTTAGGGAAAGCCAGCACAAAGTACAAAGGTTAGCGATTGTGTACTGTTAATCTGTATATAGGCAAGTCTATGGTGCAGACATTGGACTATGATTCGCACATAGGAAAACGGTAGAAGGGATGGAAGCTTGTAGATTAGTCCAGTATGCCAAACAGTGTCGAAGGCCTTTTCGATATCGATTGATACGAGTACTGAAGGAAGGCGTTTGTTGAAATGGTTAACCAGTAAGGATAAAAGCTTGAGGGGATGATCATTGATGCCGAATGGATAACGGAACCAGGTTGGCTAGATGGAATTATTGCTCCTTCTGTAATATATGGATGGAGGCGTTTCACAATTATACGTTCAAATGTCTTGCTAAAGACATTGGTGAGGCTGATAAGTCGATATGATGATGGTCCTTTCTGTTGTTTTAAGAAGACCACTTTTCTATAGAAATCTTCCAGTCTATAGAAAAATAACCTGTCGCAATCATCGTGGAGTAAAGGTGAGCAAGTGAAACCAGAAAGACTTTTGGTGCATATAGGAGTAGACGATAGGATGTATTATCGTCACTTGAGGCTGTATTGTGACCGTATTTCAGGACATCGAAGATTTCGTTAGAAGTAATGGGTGATAGCAATGGATCATCGGGTTGAGGTTGGTGTGTGAAGTTTGGTGCAAACCGTGCTTCTTCCGGATCACCAACTGCAATTATATTACGATCAATTGGATGAGTGAATATAGGTGACGACTGTGGAGTAAAGACCTCTTCGAACTCTTTGGAAAAGAGAGTGGCTTTTTCAAAGTCGGTAGTCGGTGAAGTATCATCATCAAGTAGTGGGTAGTGCGATCCATGTTTCTGAAATGTAAGATGTCAGAAGAGGTTCCGGAATCGAGTTGGATTTCGCTCATCTCATAGTTGCTTACATGACATTCTCCAGTTTAGTCGCTTCCTTGCAATAGTATATTGCTTTGCCATGCATTGGAATTGGCGATGTAAATGAAAAAAGTGTCGATCATTACTGTGAGATACTTGGTCAAGTACTTTTGGGAACGTGCTAGAATATCTAATGCTCGAGATGGGAGCTTTGGACGGTTCTTGGGTTGAGAGTATTTGGGAACGGAGCATTCGGTGCTATTGGTGAGTGTGTTACTAGGATGGTGCACAGTTGGACGATGTTGGCAGTTGAATCCAGTGTAGGAGTGAGGTTTTCAAGAGCGGTGGTGATAGTCTCTTGATATTGATCCCAATCGGCTAGGTTAAAGTCATATTTAAGGGTGGTACTGATTGTAGTAGCTTTTAGCTTTTTGAGTAGTCTGTGAGAGAGTGAGAAGAATTGGTAAGTGATCACTGCCAACAGATCCAAGAATTTCCACTGACATTCGAGATAAAAGATTATTTGACACTATAGCTTAATTTGGCATGGTATTGCTATCTGGTCGAGTATGTTGAGGCAATGTGTAATGTACCATTAAAATTTGTGTAATGAAATTTTTGTTGGGAGGGGCGTACTATTTTTTGCACGTACTGTACCATGCAATTTTTTCAAAATATATTTTCGGTTTATATAATATATTCATTTGATTATTATTCAACTCAAAATTAATGTGGAAGCTTGGAATAATTTTGTAGAGATTATACTTTTGGGAAATAATATCTTTATTTGTACATTATTACATGATAATATCTTGTATATGGATACATATCTTGTATATGTATGAAATGGACAAATATTGAAACCATCATTTTAATGCTATACAAAAACATCGGCCTGCTATTGGGCAGAAATTCTCGGAATTAGCCACCTATCTGATTTTTGGCAAAATAATTTATAGCTGCTTCGTCCCTCTAAGATACCCATATCCTCCCAAGATACGGTTTTATCCAGTTTTTACCATTTTCTATTCTTTTCATACAGTTTTCACCGCGAAAACCCTTTGTTCTGATTGAACTATTTTCTGACGCTACGGTATCAAGGCGCGAGAATGATCATTCTAGAACTTGCGACGACTTAAGCAACAACCACGTTAATTCGCTTCGAATTTTTTGGGTGATTTTACAGCAAAAAAACAGCTAACACAAGTAATATTAGCATTGTTTAAGAAATTAATTTGTTGGAGGCTAGCAGAGATCCTAACATAGCAGAATCTCAACAGTAAACTCATCAAAACAGTGAAATAAGAAATCCAATTCAGAAGACGCCATGTTTTTGCATCTATCAGTTAGCTATGGACAGGATTCGTGGTAGTGAGTAAACCATTTTAATGGTGTGTGATATTTAAGTGCAGATTCAGTGTTCAAAACATTTTAAAATCTCCCTTTTATCCCTCTCAAAATTCATTTTTAGAGTTCGTTAGTCTTGTCCATATATATAGTTTCAGTTTCTGTACATAGTAACTGTGATTTTTTTAAAATAATTAGTACCATTTCGGTGTCGTATTTTGTAGCAGTTAGAGTAATTTTTATTATGGTAGTGTAAACATAGAAAGGGGCTCTCATTCACTCTTAAATTGATCAAGCTTCCAACCGAAATGGGTTAAACGATTCTTCTAGGGTTCTTTTCCCTTCGGGAAAGGAATCCTCACAATTAGCCTTGTTAATATGTCTTTTCAGTAACATTAAGAGTATTTTGGAAAACATGATTAAGTTTGCAGAAGGGCTATTTGGCTCTGATGATTTCTTTTCCCTTCTCTTCAGTTTATAGGGCGGATTGCGTAAATCAGATAATCTTGTTTGGTTCGTATTTAGTTGAGTGTTGTGATAATTTATGTATTTGCATGTATAGTTATATGTGTCAGTATTTACTTTCTTGTATATGTCGAATGTGATGTGCATGTGTGGAAGTGAGTAGCATAGATTTTAGTAGTAAAAGTGTGAGAGAATGTATGAAATTTTTATTGAGGGACAGTGTATTGTTGTTTGAAAATGAAATGAAATGAAATATCTGAGTTTTATGCCGGTTAGGCTAAAGGAGATGGTGATGATGGGTAATGAATGAAATGGTGGAATGAAGAGTGGGAGGAAACGGGAAAGCCCCGAGAAAACCCACGCACACGGTGTTTGTCCACCAGAAGGTTCACTTGGCGAGGGCTGGGATCGAACCCGGGACCCCAAGCACCAGAGGTGAACGCTCTACCACTGAGCCACCGCGGCCCTCTGTATTGTTGTTTGTTTATTCATCTTTATTCAGTTATAATAAGTGCATTACTAATTCCCGAAGAGTTGCATAGAAATTCCGTACCGTAATTATATAGTACATTGCGTATGATTAATAATAATAGTGCAAAAAACCATGCTTGAAAGTGCAAAGACTATTCAATTCTGCACAGGCTGTTTTTAGACTACCAGCGCCACTGTGTCCGAATTCAGTATCATCCGCTGTTCGTATGTCTGTTACTCGAATGACTTAGTGATCTAGTTTATACGAAATTGACCCTTCTTTTGCGATTAATTATGCGTAAATATTATTTCTGGCCTATATAAACAAATAGTTAGATAAATTGATTCAAAATTGAATGTCCCTGAAAATTACAATGTTCTACATAGTCCAGTAATTGAAATATAACCAAAATAAACATTGCGTCCATTATTAAGCAGAAGTTAGAATATGTGATGCTATTTTTCCGTTCCCAGATTACGATGCTAATTTCTCTCCTATTCGTGCTGTAGAATAAACCTCGTTGTTGTCATCAGAAAATAAACGTGTTTAAATAATATTATCGTTGATAATATTGCTTTTCTTTGAACATATATGCAATTCTTAAGCTGTGAAGTGGAATCTAGTATGGCTTTTGTTGTGAGAAGGTCTGGGTTCGTGCGATATCTCGTTTATTGGTCAGTGTGCGATCATTTTCTGTAGTGGCGTATAAGGTGTGATTATATGATATGACTGCTTTGAAGCCTTTGATATACTTAAAGTGTAGGGTGTCTGCTAGTGAATCTACGTTATAGAGTATTATGAAGATAAATAAAAGATATATATATATATATATATATAAGAATCTGAATAAATATTAGGACATCTCTAAAGGTATGTGCTTAATGTATTTGTCGTAACGCGTTAAATTATTTAATGTTTATATACTAGAACTTCGCACGAGGATATATGTGTTGTGTAATTAACAAACTACCGTATATTAGCACTTCGTAGTTTGGTGTTCAATGGTAATAGTACCTATTCATTGAGAATCTAGTCTGATAGGGTGGATAGCATCATATAGCAAACAATTTGAGATATTTTCCAATCAGTCATGGAACATAATAGCAGATTGAAGAACTTGTGCCGTTGAACACATGCGTTTTTTTTTGCATTAATGACAATATCCGCCAACTTTAATTTTCTTCTACGTCATCCATTCTGGCTAAGTTACCGTTGTTAGTAGGGGTGACAGAGTGGATAGGATCAAATAATCTAGTAAACCAACTGCAGTAAACTCTAGTAGCTTCCGTCCCAGGGCGTCAGAAAATCTCCAAAGTCTATAAAATTTCTACAGACTTAGTGTTAAAAATTATTTGCCGCCTCAAGGTTTACACCCTTGCGTACTGGTATGCGGCTAGTGATGTTGTGGTTCTATTAACTGACCAGTACAAAATTTAATTAATTTATTTTTTATTTTGGGAAATCCCCAATTAGGACTTCTTCTTTTTCTTTGACTTTGGTCTACTTTTCATACTTTCCTCGAAGTCCTTATTTTTCTGAGGGTTCGGATACTTTTTTAATTGTTCTAAAAATTTCAAAACTCAGGGAAATGACACCTTGGCCTTCCCCCTTTTTTCTTTTCCCTTGTTGGTCTGCGCCGGATTACGGTTGCTAAATAATAATTTCACAAGAAATAACTTGTGAAGTTCTCATTTACAACACACAGACTTGCTCCTTGGCAACAAGGCGTCCTCAGTAGGTCACGCATTTGAGTAGGCCACTTTTTTCGGCAGATATAAGTACATTTGGCTCTGAAATGTTGTATGTGGAAATTCGAAGACTTATCTTTCTAGTTGTAGTGTTCTAGCTTATTCCTTTGCCGCCGCTTTTCTCTCTCTCTTCCTTATGTATTCCTCTACTCTCGTCTTCAAGATTTTTTAAATTTTTATCCCCCCCCCTCCCCGAGTTTTGAACTTTACAAATATCGACTACTTAATATATGACTTTGAAACCAAATTCCAGCTGGGGCGTCGCAAGACACGGTTCATAGAGATATTCATTGGTGTGAAGTATAAAGTAAATGTTTTCCACCATATTGGATTGCAGGAGCGAGCGATGGTCCGATCTATGATTAATTTTTACTTGCGTTTCCTTCTATCGTTGTCTAATTAGAATCTTCGTCAAGTTGTTAGCTATTCCCACATTTGTTTCCACTGGTAACTCTGAATGTATATGTTATAGTTATCTGGGCCCAAAACTGTTGTCATTATCTTTAGTTACGTTTATGACTGTACTCATTTTGCTTACGTGCCTTCCTCGCACATTGAATGTCCACTGTTTTAAACCAAATATCCAGAAATATGAATCTGGATCTTTATGCGCGAGAAATAAATTGAATTTATATATCGATATATCGGATCTAAAGTGGTAAGTGTTGCGACAATAAAAATTCGAGTTGTCGGGGTTAATAATTTGAAGAATTGAATAATTAATGAATATATGTATACGTCGAGATTTGTATATGAATATATATTGAATGTGAATATATTATTGAAGTAAAATGGATAATATTGAATTGACAAAATGAATATAAGAGTAAAGGGACTTGGTACCTTACACCGAAGGTTCTTGGTTTCCACGGTCGTGGAATATCTGATAAATGTGAAGTGTGAATGTTGAAAATACCGTCGCATGTTGTATATTCTTTTAAATTTGAGTAATATTTCTAAATAACATATGTAATAACTAACATTATTTATACTACACTAACCGCATGTAGCATGGGTTTTAGGGCAGGTCAACGTAACCCTAATTTATTACCAAATCTATCCTCAGACCAGTGTACTGAATTCTTACTGTATGAATTACATTTGATTCCATCCCTCCTGAGCAAATTCTAAAATTCAACCAGTGTTTCCACCTTTATAATCGTGCTCTCACCAACGATCTTTCTTTAGTTGAAAAATTCCCGTTTACTAAATTGTTTTCAAGTTGTGTGAATTTACTAATATATGTGCTTAGTTCATGATATAGGGCGATAGTGAATCAACCCTGGTCGAGAAACTAACAAATCAAGTAAAATGACCAAAGACGGAAAATAGTCGCCATCAGAGTACAGACAAAATATTTTCTTGTAATCCAAAAGTGAGAGGAATATATTAATAAGTTTATCTACAAATGGATTATGTGTCGGTTACGATCAATAACCTAATGTCATGTGTAGGTATGAAAAAATAAGTAAAGTGAAATATTTGGACACCACAAAAGGGTGAAGATTAACTTAGTTTTTAAGTGGTAGCATTAATATTGATTTACGATGATAGTATTTGTAATATATATGTAATAATACACTAATGCATGACGGAGGTCATGAACGAATGGCTAATTCAAAGGTACGAAAAATCGGCTCTTTAAGAAAAGCAAAAACAAAAAGATTAAGCCAGAATAACGACAGTCTTTCCAGAGATTTTACAATTTCTATTTGTGGAAGATATATACATTACTTCAAAGTTTTGGGGCCGCGGTGGCTCAGTGGTAGAGCGTTCACCTCTGGTGCTTGGGGTCCCGGGTTCGATCCCAGCCCCCGCCAAATGAACTTTGTGGTGGACAAACACCGCGTGCGTGGGTTTTCTCGGGGTTCTCCCGTTTCCTCCCACTTTCTTCATTCCACCATTTCATTCATTACTCATCATCACCGTCTCCTTTAGCCTAACCGGCATAACCGTGGGACGTAAAACTCAAAGATTTCATTTCATTTTTTACTTCAAAGTTTTTTTCTGTCCGATTGAAATCTGTGATGGATTTTCAATATAGGAATTCAGATACTACGCAAAGGTTATGTAACGTTTGGAAATAACTGGCAAACAACTAAATTAAACTTTCTCGTCATCCCAGTTGCCTGGATCCAGGTCAGGGTTGTATGAGTGAACATGTGTCTCTTTTGGATCACTTCAACATCGATCCTCAAGTAATCTCATTTGGATATAAATTACCTTTTAATAACTATTCAAGTTTCTTCACCATATTCCTATATTTATTCAGTAATTCCTTCTCCTCAAACTTCCTATATTCTTGTTGTTTTCCTCCTTTTCCTTCCTTCTTCTGTCCTACCTTCTTCTTTCTCTTTCTCACTCTTTCTTTCCCTATTTCTACTAAAAAAACTGAAAAGACTGACTGGGAGTTGTCGCTATTGACAAGGTCATTAAATCGTTTTAATGCTTCTTCAGAAGTCCGATATGAATTAGTTAACCATAAGACAATCATCTGAAGTTAGAATTCTAAAATTCATTTATTTCATTTATATTTGTTTAAATTATCAAAATTACAAAAGATTTCAATGTTAACTCAAAAGTACAGCGACATCCATCCACTTCCCGCTTCTCTCTTTTCAAATGGAAAACAATGGGTAGTTACTAGAAAATCATTAAAGCACTGTTGCTGAGCTGCAGTGCGAGGGTGGTAGTTAATATCTGCCAGTATATGTAAGGAAGCTTAAATCGAGATAAGAGAGGAAGTGGTAAGGTTATGGCTGTGTAGAACGTATGCAGATAGTAGCAACTGTTAATGTGATTGACGGAAAGTATACGGTTTCGATAACATGCTCAGAGTAGCGTTGAGGGTTAGGGAGTATAATATGACGTTGTGGTATAGAGTGTTTAACTATTATATCTGCTCTCCCGCAAGCTGGATGCTGAGATAGGTCTGCTCGAGTGAAATGGTAGTGTGGAAAATAGTAGCGCTCGCTGGACTTCAGGAAGGTCTTATTGAGCAGGGTGCAATCGACGTTATTTGCAGCAGCCATGGTTTCCAATAGTATTTGATTTGTCGGTAACGATCGGTTATTCGAGAATAGAAATTTAATCGGCCTTTTCCCCTGAGTGCGAGTATTCATGCTGGAATATCGAAATGGAAGTGGAAATATGTAGAAAGACTGTGGGTGGTGCTAGAAGTGAGGTTTGGGTACCAGTTGATATATGTGTTGCTGAATAAATACGAAGAGACACAACTGTTTCTGGTTTGTCTGGTAATGACTTTGGTTTCTGTGGACATTGATAGTATTAAGTGGGGTGCTGTCCACCACAGGTGTTGCAGTTAGCAGGCTGTTTAAGGTTAGGACAATTCTTTATCTTATGGACACCTTTACAATGTGGGCACACTGATGATAACGTGCATTTATTTGTTGGATGTGCATTATTTCCTAAATAATTTTCACATCGTAAAGAAAGTGGTGGTGGGGTGCGGGATGGTTCCACCTGATGGTGGCAGCGGTAGATGTAGACGACATTCTGCAGGAGTTCGTCAATTAAGTTTTGGTCGTCTGTGAGTAGGTGAACCATATAAGTAGGACCGGTAGCGTTTTTTATTCGAAGTGCTCTGGTTGGATGGTATCAGTCCTCTTTGAGTTCTTCTAAGATATCTTTCTCAGAAGTTTGGATCTACACCACGAATTACCACTGATGATAAGGGGGTTCGGCGTGGTGGCGTTTTCAGAAGTTGGATGTTCCATTAGTTCAGAACAAAGCTGGCTCTACTTTGTAAATTAGATGTTCACACAATTGTGGATTAGTTGTTTTGAGAATAATGCCATTTTGGATTTTCCCAAGCTACTGTATATCAAGACGATTACAGTAGCGCATTAGCTCTACGTAGATTTGTTTGATGTTAAAATATTCTGGTTTTAAATGACTGAATAGGATGGTGAAGATAGTATCAGATGATGTGTCTATGGTTATATGCTCCTCAGTTGATGAGGTAGAGGCAGATGGTAATGGAGGTTGTTCTAATCTACATTTGGGTGGGCTTAGAAGAGCGTCAGTGTATTTTAGCTTGCTTATGGTAGTTGCAGAGCTAGAGCGATCTCTGTCTCGAACAGGAGAAGTGTTAGATGCAGAAGAAACTCCAGATGATATACGTTCTCTTGTCCGTTTGCGACGATCTTGAGGTGGCCCCATAACAGTAGCTGGAAGAGTATGTCGCCCAGATGTATTGTCCGTGGGGGTAGGAGGCCTCGGTATGATGATCCACTGAAGATCGATAGATAGTGCAGGTAACCAGCACGGTAATAGAGCAAGTTAGTGCTAAGAATACAGCACTAGAACAAACTCTATCCTCCAAAAGATGAAAATCTTTTGTCTGTCCGTGAAGTAGCGTAAGTATGCAATTTCTCCTGAGTGCGTCTGCTACGCTCGATCCTCGCTTTACATAGTAACTAACTTCTAGTACGGTTAGACAGTTTTGAAAGTATTGAGCACTTTTTTTGAATTCATTTCATTTGGGGAAGGGCACTTTGAGAAATTGTTAGTGGGTTAATTTGTAAAAGTAATCGAACACGATTGATGTTAGTTGAGATACAAATTGAGAAACAAAAACACGGCTTCGAATTTTATATCCACTGTTTTCTGTTATAGTATAATAATTGCTGTAGCTTGTGTTTATTATATGTAACGTTCAGAGCGTAAGGCAATCAAGGCATCAAGTCGCGAGACAAACAGACAATCTTTGTACTGTAAGTTTAATTATATGGAAAATTTTACACTCTTTTCCTTTATGTTGTTCTACTTTAACTTGATTTGAGACATTAAAATTTCTTCTTATTTTCCATATCTGCAATTCAACAAGGAAATAATTTATTCAGTAACTTTCATACAGCACAAGGCCAATTGGCTGAAAATGATTAACATAAAAAAGCTAAAATCAGGGAAAGGAAAAAAATAAACAAAACAAATATAAAATAAGTGTCAACTCTTAATATATAATATTCTGTTCGGTTGAGTTTTAAATTTCGTTCAGAGGTTAAATTATTAGGACCTGATGAAACAGTATCGTTATCGTGCATGTGCTAGTCTCTAAAACAAGCAGAGCTTAACAATTGATAACCTTGGTGCCTCGAGAGCTAGCAAATTAAGAGAGTAGGGGAAAGTCGGACAAAACCGAGCCCCAAAATGTTTTTGCTTGTTCCTCAGCATCTATATGGATAGTATAGCTTGAATTAGTTCTCAAATGCTAAATAAACTTGTTACTGCACAAACATGTTTATTTAAGTGGAAAAAGCTGGTAAATTTCAAGGCAAAAAACATTTTTAAAGGGTATGCAAAAACACGGGATTTGTCCGACACCTGGTACATGTAAAACAATAAATGAATAAACATTTTTACAAGAAAAATATGTAATTGCTCCAAGAACATGTACAGTAAGGATCAATACAGCTGAAAAAATATGTAAGCTTAAAAAGTACGGAAAATATAGAGGGCTAGACTATATTAGACCAATAACAGAAAAAATAACTCTAGGTCGCGAGTTTGTTAAATCTAAGAAAAAAATCACAAAAATTTTCATATTCGTCTACATTGCTGCTACCTTCGTGTGCCATCCTTTAGAGTTAAGACACTGTATCTCACCTTCTCATATTTACACTGTACTACCCGGTTCTCTCCGACTGTTGATGTCCCGGTTTTATCCAACTACGCCACTATTCAGAGCTTAGCACCTCTCAGAGAGTACAAAAATCCTGATTCAAGACATGAAATAACAGCAGGAAGAGTTATTATTATATGTTGTATACTTACATAAGTCAATCTTCCAGTGGTTAGGAACCGCAGTATATTATCGATGGGAGGCAAATCAAAACTTCTCTACACAAATTCTTCAACACATCGCCAACCACAAAGGAGCCACTTACTCAGCTTTCTCTTAAACTAAGAATGACATGGCGGATGTTTGCAACTAGTTCCATGCGTTAGCCGACAGATAGTGGCACTAATATAGCCAGAAAACCCAGGTTCCGGTTTTATCCACTTATTCGGTTTTATCCGACTTTCCCCTAAGTTAGCCGCGGAGGAATCCGAAAGTTAATATGTTTTAGGAAGAACTCAGAATCAATTTTACTATTGATAACCTTATATAGATGAAGTATATCAGCAGCGTAGAGTCGTTTGTCAGGAGTACATAGTTTTATTAACGACAATAATTCTTTCCTCGAGTGATCACGTAACTCGGAAATTCTAAATCAAACTACAAGAAATTAGTTTGGGACCGAATCAATGCAATCTAGATTAGTAGGTACTGTCATATTCCATACAGATGAACAATATTCAATAATCGGGAAGATGAAAGCATTATAAAACATAGTGAGCGCAGGGAGACTTTCAATTTCAGGAAATCTAAAAATAGACCAGGTAGTTTAATAGCTCTGGACGAAGTCTATCTGATGGAATTTGCAAAGAGAGTTTTCTTTTTTTTTCATCAAAGACAACACCTAGATCTCTCTGAGGCGAAACACGTTGGATGGGTACATTGTTGACATTATATATATCTGGCGAAGTACATTCTGTTTTAAAGAGAAAGAAAGTGTAGAACATTCGTTGGGGTTTAAAGACAGATTCCAGTTAGAGCACCAGTTACTTAACACATCTATATTAGGGTGATTGGACAAAACCCTTTAATCGAAAATAACTTACGATTAGTGCTAATTTTTACCAAATTAGCTTAATAAGAAGTGTGCAAAATATGAATTCGATAGATGAAGGTCTTTAGGTGCCGCATTGGACCTAAAATTTGAAAAACTTTTTAAAAAAATACTTTTGGTGAAAATTTTGAAAAATAGTATTTTTTACCTATTTGATGGTCTTTCGCATGTAGATCATATCTAAATAATATAAACAATGCTATACATAATAATAATGGTCGTTGCCAAACCTCTTTGGCCCGATCTAATATATAAGCATAAGTCAAAATATGCGAAAACTAGGCTAAATTGTATATATTCAACATGAATTTTGAATTGAAATAATGAGCTCTGAAGTACGTTAAAAATATAATTTGTTTTGGTAGTGAGCGTATCAACATTCAAAGATTTTGTTACATTACTCAGGCCAGAGCGCTTAGCTTTCAAATCGCAAATAATAACTTATCTGAACAACTTTTCACTTCTAAGACAATGTTTTTTAACAATTACGTCACTATGTTATTTTAAAGAAAATGTTATATGAAGAAAAACATAAAGGACGAATCTAATTTGCTGCGGCTCTGGAATAAACCAGAAACTTAGTGAAGTCCAATTTCCTACAATTTCATCTATCTTAAAACATTTTTTGTGGGAGAAAGAGATTAGAAGAGAGCTCACTGCTCAGAAGGATCCTGCCAAAGAAGTAGCTAGATCATTTGCCAGGAAAGTAATCCAGATTTGGAATAAAGTTTTGGTTAGCAAAGATGCTATCAGTTTTTGAGCAAAGAGTGAACGAAGAATCACAGGTCGAATATTAGATTATTATCAAAAATTCGTCAGCTTCAAAATCGTTGAAGAGGACATAGAGTGCTTCTAACCTGGCTGAATGTCAGAAGATAGATAATACTACCTTGCTTATATTGCAAAGTGCAAGTGTATCAATCTAGTTGTTCATTGCAATTGTGTAAAAAAGAATTCTGTTTCTTCATTGAAAATAACCTTCTTGAATGCCCAGCGCGCTCGAAAAAACATATTTATTGGAAGTTCAGATATAACAGAAACTAAACATCTACAAAACCAGATTCGTCGTAACGAAGAAAGGCCTAAATTAAAGGAGAAACATGAAGTTAGTGGTGCTTCAAGTTTTACTGCTGATTTATTCCCAAATGAAACTGAAACTAAGACGAAGAAAACATCGGATTCAGAAAGGGAGTGCCACTCTTCTAAAAGACAAAAAATGTCCACAGAACCTTTCCAGCAAATGAGACTGAAACTTCCTAACTTCGCTAGTGCGGCTTACAGGACCCAAATTTCTAAACAAAAAACAACTCTTCTAGCTCAGTCTCTTTTGAAAGAGATAGGCCTCGTTTCAGCTGATTGTACGGAAACAGTGATTGACTCACACAATGTTCTTAGAGAGAGGAAGAAATTAGGAGAAATATTTGCAGAGAAAGATGTATCATCCCTTACGTAAAGTGAAAGGTTATATTTTGGCTGAAGATTTTGACTGATAAAATAATAGTGATTCGGAAAAAGGATAATAAATCTTATCGGGATTTTGCGAGGCAGGAGCACATTGTTCTTACACAGAAGCCAGGGTCCATCAGTCATGTAACACCTACATCCGGAAAAGTAAGCGGCATTGCTGAAGACATCCGAAATTTTCTTTTAGAAAATTATATCGATTTAGAAAATTATATCGTCGAAGTAGATTGTGATGGAACGTTCATTAATAGAGGAAGGAAGAACGGTGTTATAGCCCAAATGGAATAGTATCTCAAAAGGCCTCTTTCAAGATATGTTTGTCTTTTGCGCACAAATGAACATTCCTTGCGGCAAATTATTGGAGAAATTGATGGAAAAGGTGTTGGATCTTCTACGTTTGCAGGACAAATTGGAATGACGATACAAAAGTGCAATAACATCCCGGTGCAAGGTTTTCAGCCTGCGCGAGTGTCTTGGACTGCTGACTTAACAGAAGAGAACCTAACCTTCGAACAAAAGTATCTTCTCTGCATCTGTAAAGCTATTTCAACTGGCAATTGCAACACTGGTCTAGCTGAGAGGCATCCTGAGAAGTTACATCATGCTAGGTAGCTGATAACTGCTAATAGAATATCACGTATGTACATTGTAACGAAGTATCCTTCTGAAACGTTGCAGGCATTGTTCCAGTACATTATGAACGTGATTGCTCCTCTTTGGGTTTGCATCAAGAAAAAGAAACATCATTGATTTGAAGGTGGCCGACCTGTGTGGTTTCTTTTCTCTGCTTTCCGCTGCATGGACGACAAATACAGAAAAATAATCGATCCTGTGTAAGAGAAACGTCTAGCTTGCCCACCCGGAAAAGCTTCTTCTCACAATTTCTGATAACGACCCAAGCGTGAGGATACTTGGTTGGAGGAGAATTCTAAAAGCATTGTCTTTAAGTTTTTTATCTCCTAATGTTACTCGAGAGTTCATAGTTCCGGAAATTGTGGTCGACACAGGCAACTATGTCGATATGATTGATTGATCTAAGTGCCAATTGTCTGAA
The DNA here is from genome assembly GCF_964235325.1 of Thermobia domestica. Lineage (NCBI taxonomy): Eukaryota > Metazoa > Arthropoda > Insecta > Zygentoma > Lepismatidae > Thermobia > Thermobia domestica. Next base: position 36,952,563 of record NC_137467.1, read on the forward strand.
CCACTATTGATACGACATTTAAGTGTGAAAAAAGTACAATATGACATTAACTCAGTTCTTATCCGGGAGACGATATCACTTGTTTCCTTGTTCATACGCAAGCAGTCGAGAGAAGTGTGATAGTTGTGACGAAAGCGTCAGCGTCAGTGTGTGACAAAAAAGAGTGCCGTAGATTTGTTTCGGCAACACTTAAACCTTGTGACCACATTCCCAATTTCCCAGTACAAAACTGCTACATAGAAACATAGCAAATGGTTGAACATTGCATAGTAAACCAATCTATGTAATTATGCAAAGGTAGATGGGAGGCTGAAACGCAACCTGCAGCCACCTCCTCATGGTGAGTTCTGGGCAACTCTCGGAAAAACGTCATTTCTTTTTTTATAAGAGGAGAGCTGCAGACGATTCATTATAAACCGTACGAGTTGTCAAAATGAATGCGCTTTATTTTCATTGGAACAATAAACCGTAATAAAGAAATATATAATCATTTTGTTCATCTTAAGCAAATTTCGGCAAAACCCCCGAGCTCAGGTATTCATATAGAGATCCTACAATGCTCATTAATATTATTTGTAGCATTGCTTACATAATTTAGATACGACCTACACGCAAAATGCCATCATCAGAGACAAATTCTATTTTTGAAAATTTTCACCAAAAGTATTATTTTTTCAATTTTTCTCAAATTGTAGGTCTGATGCGGCACCTTAAGACTTCCACCGATCGAGTTCAAATTTTACACACTTCTTATTAAGTCAATTTCGCCAATATTTAGCACTAACCGTAAGCCAATATCGAAAAAAGTGTGTTTTCGAAACCCACTAATCTATGTCAGCTTGCAGTGAAGATGCATCCCCTACAGAATTGATGATTCTAAAGAGTTTACAGTGATCAGCGAAATTAAAAATAATTGTTGAAGAAGATGAAAAGATGTTAGGTAAGTCATCCATGTACACTAAAACCAAGACTGGACTCAACACACTCCCCTAAGGCACTCCGCATAAGACAGGACTATAAGGAGACAGGGATCCAGGAAGAGTAACGCGCTGTTCTCTACCTGAGAGATAACAATTTATAAAAGAGGGGATCATGTTATGAGTATAAAATCAAAATGTTATTAATCGAAATTTTTTTACAGAAAGGAATGGCGTATTTAAGGGGGACTTTCGGTCTTAACCCCTCTCGAATTTTTTTTACTATTTTAAAGTAAATTAATTATCTTGCAGAATTTTCATATTTCCAAAAATAAAGTTAGCAAAGACCTTCCCGAAATAAAATCGTAAATACGCCACTGAAAGAAAGTATATAGTAGTGGAAAATAATGTTTATTTTTGTATACTTCTTTATATTTGAAAGTTTTTTTTTATTTTTACTTTTATAATTACTACTATTATAGTTTTTACTTCCGCCAAGGAAATTAAATTTTGGCTGAATATATGTATCTGCCTATGTGTGTATATCTTCTTCCCATTGACGTTGTACAGAAAGAATACAAAGTTCAGAGACAGCATACAAAGTTTCCTCTGCTTTAAATTATGTGTGAGAACGTTTTCCTCCGATTTCATAACTTTTCGCTGATATCTGCATATTCTGAATGCTTTTGTTATTATGATACATATTTGTACGTTTTTTTTTCATTTAATGTGGGAGCTCCTTTAGCGAACTCTGTTTCAGCTAAATCATTTCTGATAGAGTAACAAATGGCTCATAAGCCTTACTAAACTCGACTATGGAAAATTTCTATGGTGCCCTTTCCCTTGATTGCCCTAAGCACATAATTATTTTGCTTAATGGTTAATACAATCCTAGACACCACATCCTTGTCGAGTTTTATGCAAGCTAGACCTGATGCAATTTATTGGTTACTGTCTACAGCGTAATTCGTACATTGGATTCTGTACATCTCACCTCGAAGTTTAATGTAAGCAAACCCAGCAGACGAAAGTGTAAACTGACCAGTAACTGCTCTAGAGAGGAGGCCAAATGGGCGGCTGCGCAACTTGACGCTAACCCTTTCGATATGATGTATTTTAATGTAATTAAGTGAAGTAACATAAATGTACCAAAAAGAAAGCTACCCCAAGATTATTTCTGGCTCTGTGCTTGGCACCCAAGAAAATAAATTTATCGTCGTCTCCGAAGCGTACCATGCGGTATTTGTTAGTAAATAGTAATTAATAACTTAAGCAATTTTTGTTTTTATTTTGTATACTAGGAACATATTATAATGTTTCGTCTTTTGACAGCTTTTGTGTTGTATTTTATTTACCCACAACTAAGGCTCAGTTTTCTATTACCTAAAAGCTTTAAAAACATGGGACAATTTGTTTATATAGATTAAGAAATGGCAAAATGTGACCAAGAATATAATGTTTAAAAAAAGTGTCGTTGTTTTCTCAATTAATACTAGAATAATATATTAATGAAAAACGTGAACTTCTATTTATATCAAAGAACTTTCTTCCACCGCCCTTCTTCACTCCCAGGGAAATACTGAAATCACTCTACCGCTAAAAGCAAACAAACAAACAAACTGCACAATATTAGAACTAGTAGAGCTTTAGGAATTTTGAAACTCAAGTGATACCAGAGTCTATACTGAAATCTTTTTTATATTTGACGTATGTCTCTTATATTCAAAACTTATACTTACCTTCAATGTAAAACGGGAAAGATACAATTCATATGATAATTACCAACGACGCTTAAGGGGGAACCTGGGGGGAAATACCATGAGGTAATATCTCCAATCGTGCTCAATATGTATTACTAGTATTTGCGCAGTGATACTTTTATTTCATGTGTATTTAAAGTCTCTTGTGGAAGTAGATGGATATTTTTTCCACCAATATGTAACAAAGAAACTGTATTCTAAGTATGTTCACAGAAAGAAAGAAAGTAGAAAGAGAAAGATATAGACACAGGCATAAACTGAGATTGCGACTTCCGTTTTCAAAATGATAGATTGTGCGTCAGGACAAATCAATTTGAAAATCCCTCACATTGGTTCCTTCAAATTCTGTTACACAAGGCTGAGCATTTTTAAGAACAAAGGCTCCAAATAACTCATTGCTAAGTAGTGAGTGAAATCTTCCTCAAATATGAACAAAAATAAGATTTTATAACACTTCGAAGCCAAATATGACAAACTAAAATATGCTTTAAATACGCATTTATATTACCAATTTTTTTCCTCGGATAAATATATCGCCAGGTCCTAACTGAAAATTAAAAATGAAAAGTAATGTCCCAGGATCTGACAAAACACTTAATAATAATAATAATAATAATAATAATAATAATAATAATAAAGAAAAATAAATCATATAGGGTCTATTTGTGTTCTCAAGAGCCCGAAATGTGTTTGTACTTACTTAAATATGAAGAAAAAATGCCAGGAGAAAATTATATGTAGTGGTGAAAGTCCGTGCTTTACAGATAATTGTCAAAGAGTATTCCTCTTTTATTCGTTTTAAAAAATATGTCAATGCCAGGGGCGGATTCAGGGGGAGCGATGCCCCCCAGAAGATGCAATTTTCTTATTTTATATATAAATAAAACCAATCAAGACAGATACCATAATTACACATTAATTTTCTTGAAATTTGCTCGCTTCAGCTGCCACATACTTGCTTCACCCAATGTGACCACCGCTAGTACTTTCGTACTAGATATAGTATCCTTTATAAAAGAAAATTAGTGTTCTAATACGTTCACCAACTAATCTAGTACTTCTCTCCTCCTTTTTTCCCTTATAAATACATTTCGGAGAGAAAAAGGAATCTCATGAAAATTTGGCAATGGACAAAAATTTCACTGCTCCTGGTACTCCTTCTGCCTGTATTTTTTTCTTTTTTCAATAGTGTTATCTACAAGAGCGGAAGTGGGACATAGGTGCCGCCCGGTCTCCTTCTCCAACGAGAAGGAATTCTGGCATTTTATAGTTCATTCTATTGGAGAAGATAGGAAGTATAAAAGTGTCAAAGAACAAAGGATTAGAAATAATAAACGACCACACCAAGTAATACTACATATTTGGCGTTCCGTTTAAACAGTAACCTATTAACGAATTAAAACTAGATTTTCTCAATAAGCCCTTTTTATGATATTTCTTGTTTTCTCCCTACATTCTCCTTATTTGTCATACTTGTGTTACTTTAGTGGTTTTACAGTGAGTAGTAATATGACAATTAAGCAGATTCTACCAGGATTTTAGTTTGAGATTTCAAAGTCAAAATGGGGCAGGAGTAAGTGATTTGCACGATTTCTATCGAATTTTGACTGTAAGAAAATTAAAGTTGGTGGTTCTTTCAATAATGTGGGAGGTCACTCCCCACCCACAGGGGAGGGGGAGCTGCTGGAAACCTTATGATAAGATATTAATATCGTAAAATGTCATAAATAGGGTGAAACGTGAGTAGATAAAATGTTAGATGTAATTCTTTTCTCTGCATACGTGAAATAAGAGTGTGGGAGGAAACGGGAGTAGGCCTACCCCCGACAAAACCCACGGCCATCATGATGTACACTACAAACTTACTTAGCAGTGGATCAAACCACTGACTTTACGAATCGGAGGCAAGAGCTTTATCAGTGAGTCATGGTAACCTCCAGGATAGAATGGCTTGCAAGATAACAATTTATTTTAATTAATCATCATGGTGTAGCTTCTTTACCCTATAGGACATAACTGTAAGACTTAAAACAATAAAGGAAATCCATTAATATAATGTGTACCTTACAAAGTTTATATGACCTGGAAAAATAATACGCACCAGAAATGAATATACCAATACAAACTCATTGTACAGTGCTTTCTGTATTTAAAACCAAGACCATAAATATAGTCTATACAGCACACTTAGAGTTCTTTATTTTTCTCCATATTTTTATGTACGATAATAAGTTGAAAATGAATTATTATAACTTCTCGTATCCCGTGAAAACTTTATGGGGTATATTTCAAAAAATTATTTTGTCCAAACAGAATTTGGAAGAAAAAAACTAGGATATTCTAACAGTTTCAGCAGGGGAGGATCCATGGGGGGGTGATCGTGGTGATCGCACCCCCCAGAATAGGAAACTTTTTCTTATTTCATATATTAAAAAAATGCATCCCAGAGTTTGGAACTCTTAAAAGTAGCTGTAAGTGGCAATATTACAACCCACCGCCCCGCCAGAAGTCAGTCCTGGATCCGCTCCTGAGTTTTAGTCTTTGCCTCAGGCCCTAATATGAAAACAGAATACAAAAAGAACATCAATAAAAATAGACCAACAGGATATTATTTAAAATCATAATCGCGCTGAAGCTTATGAATTCTCGAGCTATTCAACCAGAACAATGCAACGCTGGCCATGTCTCGTGGAAAAGATGATACACCAGATTTCATTTCTTCACAAGGAATTTATTAAGTTGGCAAAAAAAAAATTGCAGTAGTCCAAGGGATTCAATTTAAGGGGATCGAACAATTTTCACTTTCACGTTATGCGTGAATTCACCAAGTGCCATTTTTCGATTTTCGATATTTTTACATCAGTATGTAGGAGACAATGTAAATAATGTAAACAAGAAAAGTTTGAAACTCTACTAATTGCTTAGGCTAAACGTTCAGGGAAATCTATTCAACCAAGCGCCAAGAACTGGATAGTAATAGTAACATGTTCGTGTTTCCTTCAATATTTCAGAACAAAGTTCTGGCGCTTGTTCAATTGATGTACACCACCGTCCAATTCATATGATCGAATAACTTATTTGGAAGGAAACCTAACTGATTCAATGAGCGAATTTCCCAGCCAAATTCACTTGCGCAACGCACACCGTCCAATTCATATGACTGAATCATTTTAGTGAGTCAGAGTAAATGAATCAATCCTCCGAAATGAATCATTTTGTCCATAACTTAAGAGAATAAAAGAAGAAATCTAATACTTGAAGCTTTATTTACACTTTATTTGACATATTGGAAAATTCCATAATTAGATTGATTTTACGTGTGAACACTCTAACACTTCATATATAGTTATAGTGGCCGCGACGATTCGTGAAGCCTGGACTCTACACGAATCATCGAATTACTTTCTTTCACGTGTCAGGAATCGGAAGAATTCGGTGTAATTCGTGGAGTTACCTTCCGAACGCACGCTTGAGAAAAAGTGAAGCCATAGTAGTGCACCAACACCATTGCCAAACTTAGAGGACATGGCAAACAAGCGAAAAAAACAACGCTTTAAAAAACTATAAAACGAACGCTAAAAATTATTTGAATTAACCCGTAAGTGCTCTCGCCCTTTTTGCGACACCAGTACTCGCACTGGGGTCCAATAGACCCCCAAATTGATATTATTAGCTTTTTTACAGTAAAAATATATATTTTTGTAATTAAGACAATATAGCATAACTCTAGACGTGTTTTTAGAAGTATTTGCTGCAATTAGATTTTTTGTACTCGTTTTGAGACTTTTTACATTTTTTCATCAGGGCTTTTGGCTAGCAACACAAAATATACATGTTTGGTGGTCTGTGAACACCCTGCGCGAGTACTTAACTGTTAGACAATAACAATAATAATAGCAAAAATAACAAAAAAACGAAACTTAGCGGCAGTCCAACAACACTGTACCCTCAAAAGATGCTCTCCGTACAGCACAAGAGACGACAATGACAAAATTTCAGAGGTGAGGTTGATTACTGGTACACACCCTAGCGTTCTACTGGGTAGTATAATTGATAAATCTAGGTTAAATTCACGCATCCTCGCAGCTACTATAATAAACATTGAACGATGAAGCAAGGGCACAAAATTCCCATCATTTGCTTCTCTAAAAATAATCATACTCTTGTTTGTTGTGGTGTTTCATTGCAACCTACCTCTGACCCAATCCACTAAACGTATTATGTTACAAATGGTTATTTAAATTTACGCTTACCAAGTATAAGTGTTTTAAAACATGTGTAGTTTAAGTTGGCTGCTTTATTACGCCCTTTAGAAGAAGTATCTTTTGGAGAAGTACTATTCAAAGTCTGTGTATTTTTTGTCAGATTTCTCCGAAACAAATACTAGCAGTTTGTGCTGCCATCTCTTGACGCACATTAAACCATTAATTTTAATAATTTCGCTCTATATAAAGAGGTGCTTATTATCTTTGATTCTTTCCTCTTCTATTAACTACATAAAAAAAAGGAGGGAGAATAATACATTTCGGGGCAGAATGGTAAATTTGAAGGAGAAAAATAGGTTGCGTCCAAGCCCATGTAGACATAGTCATCCCTATGTTAATTTCTAGATTAAGAGGACAGAAGGTAAAATAAAATATTACAGCTGAACCATTCCGGGTTAGTTTCTGGTCGATTTGTTCGTAGGTTAATATCATCTTTAGCATCAAGGCTATATCAGGTGTAACATTACAGGTTTAGATAGTATAAAAACTACTACCCTCTCGTTCAAACCCCATGATGTTTGAGGCGTCTCTCCTAGTGATTGGTAAATTCCCGGGAAGATATTTTTCGGGAATATTCCCTGGGAATATTCCCGGGAAGATCCCCAAAATGGGAATTTATCCGGGAATTTATGTTCAATGAGAAAGAAAATTGCATTCTATTACTATATTATGATTTCAAAGTGGAATTAATTTTTATATCAGAGCATATTATTACTGTTGTCCACAGAGGATTCTTTAAAATGTATACTCTGAACGGTACTATGTTACTTTATTAACACTTTATTATATTTAGAGAGCACGCATAAATGTATATTTATTTACAAAATGTTCTATCAATTAAAAATGTGTTAAAAATTATATAGTAAATTATATAGTAACAGTTTAAATTTATATGTAAGGGGATTTGCTCAACTTGGCTCTATTACTGATATTATAAACACATTAAATTTATAAATGTTATAAACCAATTAGATTGGTTAAATGCAAGAAGATACATGTCTCAACAATTTATCAACATTTCCGCATACATATTTATGTTCACAAAATTTGCAAGATACTTACTTACCGGTATCTTTATATTTTAGCACGTATAATTGCCATACACTACATTTCATTCTACCTATTTCTCGAAATTCCATACGTTAATTCACATGTAAAAGATGTCCGAATACTTCAGAAATTCGAGTCAGAGAGAGGAGACAGACCGAAGTCTATTACTAATGGTGGTTCAGGGTTTATTAATAGTACTTCATTTATATTTCTACATAATTCTAAATTACTTTACAAAATGGTTCGTTTTCCTCATTTGTAAATTAGTACTTTGCTAATTTTGGCTGTTCTTTAGCATTGGGGGTCAGCTTTTGCGCCTATTTTTTTGCGATATTCTATTCCGATTCGGTTGTTATATGGTTTCATACGTTAAATTACGTTACCAACATTAAATTCAGACAGCAGAGCGAGCGTTAGCGAATGAAGGCGGGTTAGAGCCCCGCAGGGCACGTTGCTTTCTATCTTCGTTACCAACAATTCACTTTCTTTTCTCACAAAAATCACTTCCACTTACCTTTCCGTTATGTATAAATCCCCTACTGCCCTAAAAAAAAATGTGTTCGATACTTTCTTGACTACTCTTTGCTAGTTTTGGCCCTCCAATACTAAAAAATTAATTTACTTTTTAGTGCAAATGGAAATTGAACTTAAAAACTCATATTATTAGTTATATAAAGTACCGTCAAATAATTTTAAATTTTTTAACCTCCAAATTCTTTAAAACCTAGAAGTAAATCATAATACATTAAAATAAAGTAATTAGTCATATGGTTCTTATAATTTGGAACATAAAGTAGAGAAATGGAAATAAATTCCTTCCCGGGAATTTATATGCCAGGGAAAAAACCTGGGAATATTCCCATTTTTAAATTCCTTCCCACCGGAAATATTCCCACTGCCCATCACTACAGGGGATGCATTACCATCTGGGGACGTGTTCGCTTTTGTAGCTCCTACGATAGTGCGTACGTCTTGAAGTGGGTGTAGTATTGGTATCTTGAAGAGTCGCTTGAACGTGAGATTGTGGTTGTTGTTTTTTCTTTTTGCTTCTAGGATTTGTTGTATTCGCAGACATCCTTAATAATTAATAGGATGAGCAACTTTACTGTTTACATAATTTGCGGGTGTGTCTCTGGTCTTCTTTTTGCATTAGTGCATCCAATGAGAGGCTGCGCACTTAACGCACCAAGGCAGAGCTTGACAAGTTGCTTGCGAATGCCCAAATCTTCGGCATTTGATGCATTGCAAGTAATGTTTCTTTTATAGTGGTTCTATGCGTAGTTTGACCCCCTAAAATACAAAACCCACGGCTCAAATCAAGGGTAATTATCAGTATATATTGAAAATATCTCCACACAAATCCAACTTGTTTGAAATTTTCCAGTTTTCTGTTTTACATCTAAGCATCCAGGGCTGATATTCTTATAATCATTAGCGTATTCTACATATACCTAGGTGTGTTCAGAAGCATTTTTCAAAGAGTAGGTTGTACTCATTGTTATGAATTATTAATTAATTTTTATTTGTGGAGTTTGGGAAGACAATAATTTTCCATTGAAAACGCTCAATCAAAATGTAATTATACCATACTGATGATTTTTAGAAAGCTAACTGTGAGAGTTAACTTAATACGAATAACACATTTAAATAATAACTACAATCGTAAAGAATTTATTCCTTTTAGATTGAATGCATGGGTTACGTGGTTCGATCCCAGTTAACGCCAGTTGGGCTCGCTGGTAGATGAACAGCATGTGCGTGAGTTTCTTAGAGATTCTCCCGTTTCGACCTACTTTCTTCATTCCACGATTTCATTCATTTTCACAATCGCCATCCCGCATATCCTACACGGTATATACGTGGGAACTAAAATTGAAAGATTTCTTATCATTTACCTTTAGATTCAAAGGACATAATTTTAGCAGAAGACGTAAGAGGTTATGGACTGATATAAAAATTAAGGAGAACAGGCTGCAATTAACCAGCTTAGTTTAACAATTTACTATTTTTGGGAAAGGACGTCTTCTGTTTTACTTTCTTGGGTCGGAGAACGGTTCATTTGGAGATATTGCGCCCAAACCTGTGAAGGACGAACACTGCTGCAACATTGTTATTAGTTTTTCTTTCTTGATCCGTCCAAATTACCCTGTTAATAAGTATGTCTGTTTATGTTATTAAGTGAATTTTGCAGAAGCGATTGAAGAATTCATTGAATTGGAGCCTAGCGTTTCTTTCAGCACCATGGTTAAGTGAGACATGGACCCACAGCTTAACATGGTTTACAAACAACACGAGCTTTCACTGAAAATTCTATCTAGATTCTCCCACGCCGAAGACAATTGAGAAACTGGAACTGGAAGAATGTTGAGCAATGTTGGCAACACAAACAGTTTCCCACTTCTTGATTTTTATGGTGAGAAAATAAGGTTTCCACGTGTCCGGGATTGATGCGGACATTCCCGGAATTAAACAATTCGTCCGAAGTCCGGAGCAACATCTACTCCGGACGCCAAATGCCAAGCACTAAAATGAGCTTTGAGATCATTTTTGAAGTTACTTGGTATGCATTTTACTGATATTTCATATAATGTGTACGTCTAATGTAACTGAATTTCATCGTATGTACACTCATGTCCAAAATTATTGCCGCATGTCTATAAATATTTTGTAGGAATATAATTTGATAACAAATCCGCCCGGTATTTCTTATAATGTTAGTATGTGTATAATCGGCAAAGAAACGTATGTAGCAAATTTCATGTCAAAAGAGCGGTAAATAAGAACATTAAAACGAACATAAAATTTTCGTCCATTTAGCAACATTTTCTTTTACTCATTCTAATTTTCGTATTTATAATTATTTTCCTATGAAATTTACCACAAATATAAATTTCCCGATTATACACATAGTATCAGTATTAAAAGTACACTGCAAAATCATTATCAAATTATATTCTTACAAGAAGACGGTTATAGATATGCGACAATCATTTAGAACATGAGTGTACATGTTTAATTTCGATCAACTGAAGTTACAAAGTAAAAGAGAATACGTAAAAAAAACTAATACTGTTAAAGAGAGCAAATCTGAGGTTACGTGCTGAAAGGGAATAACTTCTTTAAAAATACTCTCTTTCAAGAAAGAAATACTTGTTCTCTAGAAAAAAAAAGCATTTTTGCCTTTTTGAGTTTTGCAGTGCAAGTTCAGTACTGCTCTCTTTAAAAGTGGAATTTCTCTCTCATTCTCTTTTTCTTGTTACGCTAATAACAAATAGAAACATGTTTCTAATATTGAGAGTCTACCGCTGCGTAAAAAGGATGCTTTAGAAGGAGTTTTGCATGTGGAACTTTTAACTTGACTTCAATTCTCGGTATGTCCGGGATTTCTCCAGATGGAAGGTGGTAACCCTATGAGTAAAATATTTAAGAAGGCCCCTAATTCTATCACATGTACAGTGTATATATAATTATGCAATGAGAAATTTACTTTTCTATATTTATGGCAAGTAAGAATGTAAAGAATGTCTTCAAAGTCAATAATTACTGAAGCACTGAGACAGAAGCCGGTTAAGCCGCCACTCTCAATATAATTTCCCGAGCATCCTCCTGGGTATGCAGTTAGGGTACGAGCCTTTGGCAGAAGTTCATGTGGTTAGGATCCCACGATAAGTTATAGGTCCATGCCTCCCTATCCTCGCTGTTGAAATGGATGTTAAACTCAAAATAAAATAAATTCAATGTAACTTCCTTCTTATAGAACCATGGTGCCACCACTAGTATGAACCAACAAACAACAACGCTCAGTACTGAATCTACATTCAGGAGAGTACATACAACTTTTCTTTCATGAAGAAAACTAACAGGTTAAAATAAAATACACTATACTTCAAGCTTCGTATACACTTTCGAATATTATATTAAAAAAACGCATCACATGTAGTGATGGGTCGTTACTTGCGGAGTCGTCACAAAGTAACGACTCTTCTTGAGTACTCAAAGGAATGAATACTGAAAACAACTCAAAGGACTCGGATTCACTTCGGAATCTTTTGAATCCATGGACTCAAAGTATTCATTTGGATTCGGATTTAAAGTTAGACATATGATTCCTGAAATCAAAGACTCACATAAAGAAGAATGTAAAAACCCAATAAATAAGAGCTTCTGCGCAACTTGTTAGTCAAAGACCTACAGAACAGGAAGCAGCAGTTGTCCATGCAGACCAATGGCTCCCAAACAACAAAATTTCACAGCCTTCACATACGAAGAGGAAAACCAATCCAGCGGCCCTGTCCAGAGCCACAACACCATACAGCACGAACCAGCACTATCAGATACGCAGCAGCAGAGTTCTCCAAGCCAGCGCAGGACCACATCCAAGAATCAATAGAAATAGCAAGAAACAAGTTTATAATATGGATTACTTCAGTTCTAACCATCTCAGCACCTATACACAATCATCAGAAGATAATGGACACCATACAAGCAACCACCAAGAAGATCTTTGGAACGCTCTCACAACAACAAGCGGGATACTTCACACAAGCGGGAAACTTCACACAAGGCCAACATATGCCCAGAAAATAAAGCAACCAGCAAACTCAAAACCAGCCACAACCACTGACGGAAACAACCAGAGAAGAACGGAAGTCAGGCTTCAAATCACATGCAGTAGTAGCAGCGGAGGAGAATACATGTTGAAGAAGTAGCTGCAGCCTGCAGACCGATGATGACCAAAAGCACAGATGACGGACCACGCAAAGGGCCAAATTGCATGCTCAAAAAATAACAAGCCCCACTAACAAAACACCTCCCAACTACAGACTACACATATTAAAAAACACTACTACAGATAAGTAATTTAACTTAATTTATTACTACAGACTTGTTTACATGGATTTTTGCCACCCTTCTGCTGTGGTTTTGCCATGTAAATTCTATTGCATGCAATATGACCGATACCGTTTTTTTTTCATGGTTTCCAGGTTTTTTATCCCTCTATCAAGACAATAAAATCTTCTTTCGCGCTTTCCTATCTTCTATTTTACCCTTTTTTCTTTCTATTTACAGATCTACAGATATTTCTTTATCTACAGATACGCGAGTAAGTGTCTATCGAAAAAGATAGAAACCGCGAGACACACCCACCGACAGCAGCTTTAGTTTACTAACTGCATGGGGGAGAGGCATGTACAATGTTGGTTGATGCCTTACCCACTATCCAGGGCGCGGGCTTTCCCGAGGGGCGTCCTTATTTTTAACTTTTCTGTTTTCTGTTTCCTGGAATCAATTCGCGTCTGCATTGGAGAGATTGACAAGATTTAGTAACGAATACTCACACGAAACAGACAAAAAGACACGTTGGAAGCATATGGCTATTATAGTGCGCATGCGTTAAGAAAAAAAAAAAAACATTTTCATTGCTTGATTCTTCTGCCTTTTGAGTGCTCTCTCCTCTTCGCCCTTATGCACGCTTCGTAAACAGGACGACGCGCTAAACTGTTTCCCTCCGCTTTCTCACAGCATGGCAACTTTTAACATCCAGCAGTCAGAATCCACGGCTTTAGCCATACAAGCGAACAAACAACAAAGTAATAAAAAAACAAGTGTGGTGCAGTCTATTCTCTGGCTATATAGAAATTATTTTTAAATGTATTTACAACTATTTAGACTGGCAGTCTTCCTTATATAGGCCTATTTGCATATAAAAGCAGAATTTGGGAGACTTTGGAAGATTGCAACCACCTGCGTGCAGTTTGCACCCCCCTTACAAAAAAATTAAAATTATTTTTATGTCAATCGTGTGGTCAGGTATGCTCAACAATTTTTTTGATTTGATCAGATTTACGAACATAAATATAAGCTAAATTTAGTAGGGGGGACTAACTACATGCTAGTCCCCCTTCACATCTGAGTCTGAATTTTTCGATGCCAATTCAGTAGCGTTATTTCAGATTTGGCTTGGGGGGCAAGACCCCTTGATATATGTAAAATTTCGCGTTTTTCACTGACTTACTACTATTCTATTGGTAAAATCTAAATAAATCTCAAACTCAGGGGGGGCAAATGCCCCTCCCTGCCCCCCTATATGACGCCCCTGTGCCAATTGTTTGATCAGGTTTGATCAACGATTTTCAACGTTTGATCAACTTTACTAACATAGAAATAATGGTTAGAAAATGAGGAGGCCAGTCCTTCTACACCGCGATTCGACTTTTTCTTGTCAATAATTTGATCAACAATTTTTAACGTTTGATCAGCTTTAGTAACATAAATTTAGTATATTTAGTATATTTAGTAGGGGGCTAACTACACGCTAGCCCCCTCTCCGACTGTGGCTTAAGGAACCAGATAGTTCACAGCAGCAGAAACAAAATGTCTCCATCTGTTGCCATTTTGAGCAGCTCCAATTCAATTTGAATCCTTACACGGCTGTGTTCTAATTGTCTCGTACTTTTATTACATTTGTAATAAGCGAAATCGTTTTGAAATACAATTATTAGAATTAAGTAGATGTAATATTTAAAAATACCGCAAAGATAACACAATTTCTCATTTAATGTCGTTAAATTCATTTTTCTAGTCGCTTTCTTCACATAGATTTTTTGAACCTTAATTTGTGGTAACACTGCAAATGTCTACAGATATCAACGCTAATGGTTGCTTTTATGTATCTTTTCTGGTGTATAACACCATTATCTATGATTATGGTTATTTACATTCCAGTATTTGCTTTCATTCTTGACAAACTAACAGACAAAAGAAAAAAAAACGTTAAAATGTCATCAGAGTCGACGTATTACCTGCTCTCAAAGATTCTATTTCATCCGTAGGATTATAAGAATAGGAATTAGGTTTCTGGGCTTTCAGCATGGGGGATGGCTACGTTAGCCCGTCGCGTATGAGGGATGACGTCCTCGGCTATCCGGGGGAAGGGGAAGGAATTAAGTGGCCTAGGATCTATATATTAGCTACCATCCCGGCATTTGTCTGCTGTGAATGAGGAAAAACAGGAAATTCAATCAGGATGGCTGGCCTCAGATAATTTTACATTTTTTCGACCGAGTGTACCGACCGAGTGTACCCGGGACCGCTCGCACCAAAGGCGACAGAGTGTTAGCGGCTACGCTATGCGAGGCCATTCTTACAATTCTTGCGCAGAAAGTACCGGTACCTTAAATTTTTGAACCTTGTCGAATTTGTCACTTGTAGTCATTATGCTAATTAATTTATTTACGTAGGACAGAACCCAAGTTTTATTTAGTTACGGAAGATTTCAATTTTTCCGGGGGAGGAATTGCCCGGTATTCTTCAAGCAGTCCGCACACTGCTTGTAGCTGTTGTTTGTAAAGGCTTGATTTGTAATGGAGGCCAGAAAGTTTTGCGTTCTATATTTTTTAAATCTCAAATTTCATTCTATTTTCCCGATATTTTCTTACTTTCGAAGGATATTATGTTAATTCACTTCAAATTCATGTAAATAACCAACACTATTTAAAAAAAAGTATTTTAAAATACAGTGAAACACAGCCTTTCATTCTTTGTCTTATTTAGCCGCCCCACAGTTATTCACAATAATTCACAATAGCAAACATATGGCAGTTCTACGTTGGGTGTTCATTACGGAAGGAAGAATGAAAATAACTCTTTTCCACCGCTCGCTGGTGTCACTCCCTCTAAAGAGGATAAAGCGGGAGGTGCTATTTTCTTTTAGTCAGTTGCCTAGAAATATTCTTTCCTTTTCTCCCTTTCACTCACCCGAAGCAGAATTCTACTTGATTGCTTTATGAAAGTATGCTGCCGAAGATATACGAACCTCTACGAAGCCAAACTGAATACATTGACGAAAACGAGGAATCAAGCCTTTGCAAACGTGTTTGAGTACGGGTAATCAGAACTGAGGGAAAGAAACCCAAAAGGCAACTGAGTACAGGGATTCAGAGGGACATATGAGTCCTTGTAATCAAAGTAACGAAAGTAGTCGTTACTTTTTATGATTCCTTGAACTCAACGAATCCAAAGGAATCGAATACCAGAAAGGAATCAGGATTCCCATCACTAATTTGTAAGGGAGTTCCATCCCTCTACTATTCGATAACTTTTTCGACTACGGCTAACATAATAACTATTAAAAAAAAGTTTATTTCGAATTTCGAACTATGAAGCAAGGGCGTAAATTACCCACAATTTGCTTCTCAAAAAAGAAACCTATAATGGCGTGAAATAGTATTCTTACAACCCTACCGTTTTTTTTTTTTTTTTTTTTTTTTGGAAAGGAGAATAGGAATATTGACTTTTATCAATGCAATATGTTACTGGAAAAATTATAGACTTCTCCTGCCTCTCAGAGGGTTACGCCCTCTCTGTGGCATGTGATTTTCTATACAAATGTAGTTATGAAAAGAATGGGATGGGCTAAGTGAAGTTAGTTATTAACATCGGTATTTGGGCATCAGGTTTGAAAAGGGTTATAGCATCATTTTTTTTAAGCACTTTATTTATTTTCATTTATATTTTTATGATAAGGTACACAAAAGAAGTTAGTACAATGAAAATACCACATGTGAATATACAATGAAGGATAAAGAAATTAAATAAGGTAAGAAAATGATAAGTACAGGTTATCACGTGAATAGCGAAATATAATTGAGAAGAAAATAGTTGCAAATGTGCAAGAATACCAATATAATGTGAGATAGTGCTTGTGTGAAAATGTACGATAATGAAAATGAAAGATGAGATGAAGTGCTGTCACATCACAAACAGATAGAAATTAGTCAGACAGATGCAGGTTAAATCTTCTGTCCCGGGGCGACTCGGGACTAATGATCACAGGGGGAAGCCCTTGTTAGTTGTGAGGATCTCTGTGTTAAGATGGAAAAACATGAGGAATATGAGCATGAATGACATAAATCGCATAAGTGTCGCGTTCTGCTACTGTGAGGTTTGAATTGCGGACATATAAGGAAATGAGTATATTCAATGGAGTATGCTTGTAACGAAATGCGCCATCAGTGAGAGCATCAGTGCGAAGAATATCCAGGAAAAGTGGATGGCCCGTTTCGATTCGAGATGTAATGTACCGATTTCGAAGTTGTGCAATATGGTCTGTGATCTTCGGAAAGTCGATATATTCATACGTGAGCCACGTAGGATACGGAAGTTTAATTCGATGAGCGAGTCGAATAGCATGACGCTCCAATATGCAAAGTTTTTCGTAGAAGGAACTAGAAGCATTGCACCAGGCCGTATGTCCGAAAGTGAGAATAGGTCTGAGAAACATCTTATAAGTATGGAGTAGGACATCGGGTTTGAGGCCCCAAGATGTGCCTGTAAGACGACGTAAAAGATTTAATCTAATAGTAGCCTTAGCTCGCAGTTTTTGCAAGTGTGCATTCCAAGTCAGTTTTGAATCGAAGACGACACCCAAGTACGTAGCAGTGTCGGTAGGACGTACAAGATACCCATCGACAGTTACTCGCAAGAGTGTCGGATTTCGGTAGACTCTGGAACGTCTGGTAGGTGGTAGGAAGACCAGTGCTTGCGTTTTCTCATTGTTGATAGTTAAATGCCATCTCTGGCACCACTTGATGAAGTTATCGAGAGTTGTTTGTAGAGCACGGCTAATATTCTGGACAGTGCTGCCAAGTGCAAGAAAAGCTGTATCGTCTGCATATTGGAAAGTGAAAACATTACGTGGTACTGAAGGAATGTCAGAAGCGTATAGAATATATAATAATGGGCTGAGTGCAGATCCTTGTGGAACTCCAGTAAGTGGAAATATAGGCCAAGAGAGTGTATTACCAACTGCGACATACGCAATCCGATTTGTAATGAAAGAGTAGATTAACCTTAAATAGCAGATAGGAAGTTTGAATGACTGCAACTTTTTAATTAGACCATAGTGCCAAACTTTATCAAAAGCCTTCTCCAATTCCATTAGTATGAGGCAGGAAGGAAAGCCTTTGTTAAACTGATTTGTAATTAAGGTGCTGAGACGTAGGAGTTGATCATGGATGGAGAATCTAGGCCGAAATCCTGCTTGATGAATAGGTAGGAGACTAGTAGTTTCAAGGTATTTATGAAGTCGGCAGACGAGAATTTTTTCCAAGAGCTTGCTGAATACAGAGATGAGTTGAATTGGTCTGTATGAAGAAACAGAATGTACAGGCTTATTTGGTTTATGAAACATGCAAACTTTTGATACTTTCCAGTCAGGGGGATAGTAACCAGTTTGAAGAATGAAAGTATATATTGTTGCCAGGATGAGCAGAAATAAGTATGGAGCTTCTTTTATGTGTCGATAAGAGATATTGTCAATCCCATGCGCTGTGTTCTTCTTCCTCTTTAATGCTGTATGGAGTTCATCTATAGTAATGGGTGCAGTGAGTGGATGCTCAGGATCAATGACATGATTTGCTGAAGGTTGTAAAGCGGGAATGCAAGAGAGATCGTTTCGTTCGGAGCGTTTAGAGGCCGCTGTTGGTGTAAAAACAGTCTGAAGCTGTGAAGCAAAGGCATTTGCTTTTTCTTCGTCGGAGAACAGAGGAATGCCATCTGCAACTAACGGATAGGTTATTGTGGTGTTTTTGCCAGTCAGTTGATTAAATCGCTTCCAGTAGCGAGATGGATGCGCTTCCTCGGATAAGGTCTTACATGTTTTGATCCAATTGCGGCGTTTATATGCAACAAGGTAGCTATGAACAGCTCGTTGCCATTGGCGATGCTGCCGAAGACATGCCTCATTCCCGGTTCGATAATATTCCCGAAGGTGTTGACGGGCTTTCTGGATGAGCGTAAGATATGATGGTGGTAGGGCCGGTTTATGAGGCTGTACTTGCTGCGTCGGAATGTGATGATTGGCACTGGTTTGAATTGCTGTAGTAATAGTAGAAAGACAGGAAGCAAGTTCAGTTTCAGTAGTTGGAGACTTTATACTAGAAATAGAGTGTTCTAGATCTTCCCGGAAATGAGGCCAATTTGCTTTATCATACCTCGGAACTAGGCCAGGTGCATGTACAGGGCGTGGGGGTTGTCCCCGAGTGAATGTTAATTTAACTGGATGATGATCACTGCCAATAGAATCGAGTACTGCAAGTGGACAATCGTCAAGGAGATTCATAGAAGTAATGACGACATCCGGTGTAGTTTGACTGATAGGTCTGGTGTGTGCAGGCAAAACATGAAGATGGAGCTGATGATCGTTACTTAAGTACTCCTGAAAGTCTGATTTTTCGCGATTAGTTCGACTATGGATATTAATGTCCGCCATGATTATAATATTTCGAAAATTGTTGGCTATGTATCGGAAATATTCTAATGGTATAGGTTGACGTGGTCTGACATAGATTGTACTAAAATTGATAATGATTGATGGAAAGTATATGCTGAATAGTAGGTACTCCGGGAGATTAGCCAAAGCATGTGGAGTATATGCTCGAACTGGATACTTAGGAAAATATCCTAATGCTACTCCTCCTTGAGCCCGTAGAGCTTCATCTTGGAAGTAGCAGCGCTTTAGTTCATATCCAGGAATACGAGCAAACATACTCGGTTTTAAGGCGGTTTCGTTTAAAGCAAAAGCATTAATTTGTTCTTCTAGTAATAAAGCTTCTAGTAATAGTTAATGTTGACAAAAAAATCGAATATTAACAAAAAGAAAAGAAATCCCCATTATGAAGAAGACTTTGCAGATGGTTTTAAACAGCGGTTTCCAGGGTTCCAATGTGAAAATGCACATAATTATTAGAGTAAGTTGCATGAAGATTAATGTTAAAAATTGATTTAGCAGCAGAAATGATGTGCTGAATAATAAGAGATCGCTGGAAAGGAAAGATGTTTTGTA
Organism: Thermobia domestica; assembly: GCF_964235325.1. Classification (NCBI taxonomy): domain Eukaryota; kingdom Metazoa; phylum Arthropoda; class Insecta; order Zygentoma; family Lepismatidae; genus Thermobia; species Thermobia domestica. The sequence goes on from NC_137467.1 coordinate 36,972,400, forward strand.
GCACCAGGCTAACGTAACGTATGAGGTCTTCGACAGTTAGCGGAGGTAATATTGATTGTGTAGGTGGTGTGGTTTTGTCGGCTGTTTTTAATGGGACAGTTAGTTCCGGATGCTCAGGTGTGGGTGCTGGTTTACCCTTACACCGATAACTATATGTAGGGTGAAGCCCACTGCCACATGTATTGCATTTTGGTGGTCCTTTTAAGTTGGGGCAGGTTTTAGTGTCATGAAGCCCAGAGCAGTAACCACATTTAGGTTGATAACGACAGTTGGCCATAGTGTGGTCATTATATAACTGACACTTTTCGCAACGAATTGGTAGTGGACCCTGCGTTCTAGATGGTTCGACGCGATGAATTTTCTTATATATCGGTGCACCAAATCTCAGAAGATAGTCAATAGAATCTTGCCGTTGCGATAGAATTCGTACCATATATGTTGGTCCATTATTATTGCGAATACGAATACACTTATCAACTGAAATCCCCTCTTGTGCTAATTCCTAATGACAACCGACAGGTAAGGTGGCTTTCTAGGAGGTGGCTGCTGTTTCGGTCGCTTATCGGTGAGTTTGGTAAGCTTAGCGTTCTTGCCAAAAATTTCGTAAGAAGCTTTATTTCGGACCGTGATACCAAAATTCGGATCTTTAGACTTCAAGATATAGCCATTTTTGGTTTTGACGATTTGAACTAGGGTGTCACGTACCCGAGGAACATACTTTACGATTTGCAGAAAAATCATTTTAGGGTTTGTGTACTTAGCATCAAAATCTGTAAGAATTTAATGAAAGAGAGTGGCGTGAGATGAAATAGTAGGAGATACAGCAGACGATGCACCTGTATGTTGTCGTTGATCGACTTCGATGTCCATTGATGCTACTGGTGATCGAGACCTGATGCGTTTCGGAGATTGCATAGATTCGTTAGATGGATGCCTATCTCGCGATACAGTAATTGGTTCATGCCCCCAAGAAAAGTGTCGGGTACGGGTGCGACTGGATTGACCGATGTGTGCAGGTTGTGATAATGAAGTACTGGGAATAGGAGATATCGCTAGTAAGCCCGAGTGTTTGCCGAGATTCGTTTGGCCAGTGATATTGCCAGAGTCTGCCATCGTGATGATACAGCCTAGGGCCGTAGCCCAAATGAAGGTGAAAATGAAAAAGATGATGAAATGAGGTTCAAAAGACAAGGTGCCCTCCGAAAGTGAAAACTTCCGTCAACCCTCTGAGTGCCGTATGCGTGCTGTGCTCACAAATGCGTATTTCAACACTTGGTCCTCGCTAGCACATTAACTGACACAGGAAAGGTTAAGACTCCTTGATTCAGTATGAATGAAGTCATACATAGAATGTTTTTTTTACATTGCTAGCTAAGGCTAGCTACCTCTGAGAGGGTTACGCCCTCTTTTAGGGAAGTGATTTGAAAGGATTGTTGGTTGTTAGGTCGGTGGTTGGTCTAAGTGCTTTATTTATTTATTGCATAGTAGTAATGGTCATAAGGAACTTTGCGTTCCTTAACATTAGGTGGTGAGATAAACATAAATACATATATTCAACATAAAACATACATACATAGCTGTTAGGAATGTAGATGAACAATGATCTACAAAATATTAAATGAGGAACACTAAACAATATACAATAAACACGATCAGGAGAATAGAAGATAAGTGAGAGGAATGTAGTAGTACAGTTACATAATTGATGAGGATGAAGTATGAGATGAGGTGCAATCACAGGACAACACATAGGAAAATGTTAGCGGACGAATGCAGTTATCTTCTTGCCTAGGGGGACTCTAGGCTATAATGAGAGACATGATGAACCCAGGTTAGTATGAGAGTATTACTGTGCATGAAATGATGGAAAAATGAGAGGTAAATGAGCATGAGTGACGTAATCGTTCAGAAGCAAGAGTGAAGGATCATCAGGAGGAAGAGTGTAATGGTATAAGGTAAACAAGAGAGATAATGGAGTGTGAAGATAACGGGTTGGTGTAGGATTTAGTGCTAAATAGTGCATTGTATCGAAAAGTAGTGGATGTTGGATTTGAAATCGGCGGCGTATGTATGAGAGTCGGAGGGATTCAAGATGGTACTGTAGGGCGGGAAAAGTAATGCGCTGATATAATTCTCGTGTGGGGCTAGGTAATTTCATGCGATAAGCAATTCGGAAGGCATGGCGTTCGAGAATGAGAAGTTTGAGGTAGAATTTTTCTGATGCGGCAATCCAAGCTGTGAAACCATAGGTGAGAGTAGGGCGAAGAAAAACTTTGTAGGTGTTCAAGACTGTGTGTGATTTGAGACCCCAGGTCGTTCCTGCGAGACGTTTAAGCAGGTTGAGACGATTGTAAGCTTTACTTGAAATTGTTTTAAGGTGTTGCATCCAGGTGAGGTGTGTGTCAAACGTGATGCCTAAGTATGTGACTGCTTTTGTAGCTTGCAGAGGAACCTGGTCTACGTGGAGAGATAGGCAAGATCGATTTCTGCGGACTTTGGTTGTTTTCTTTGGTGGAATGAAAATGATAGCCTGCGTTTTTGTAGCATTGATGGTGAGTTTCCAGTGGCGGCACCAAAGGCAGAAGTCAGAGATGGCGGTTTGTAAGATCTTATTTATATGCTGAATGGATGTTCCTAGAGCGAGAAAAGCAGTATCATCTTCATACTGGAAAGAATAAATGTTGTCGGGAAGGCGTGGCATGTCAGCAACAAACAGAATGTATAACAAAGGTGAAAGGGCAGAACCCTGTGGAACTCCTGACAGTAAGAAGATGGGATGAGATAAATGTTCGTTAATGGCAACATAGGTGATACGACCTGAGAGGAAGTTAAAGATAAGTCGTATGTATGCTGGAGGAAGTTGGAGCCTAATCAGTTTATAAATAAGACCGAGATGCCACACTTTATCGAAAGCTTTCTCGAGATCAAATAAGACTAAACAGGATGGTTTCACTCTATTATAATGCGTAGTGATAAGGCTTGTGAGACGTAAGAGTTGATCGTTTATGGAGAAACAAGGACGGAAGCCTGCTTGACTGAGAGGAATGATATTTCTGGTGTTGAGGTAAGTATGAAGCCGTTTAACGAGAATGCGTTCGAGAATTTTGCTAAATGTGCTTGTGAGCTGTATTGGCCTGTAAGAAGAGATCTCATGGGGAGGCTTATGTGGTTTTGGAAACATAAGAGTTTTAGATGTTTTCCATGGTAGAGGAAAGTAACCTGTACGCAGTACGAAGGTGAAGAGATTGGCGATAAGAACAAGTAATGTAGGTGGACACTCTCTGATCTGGCGATAGGTAATATTATCAAAGCCAGGCGCTGTGTTTCGTTTACGTTTGACAGTATCTGTTACCTCTTCAACAGTGATAGGTGAAGTAATAGCCTGGTTTACACCGAGTTCATGCATGGTGTTTGGTTGCAAGAATGGAGAGGTGTCAGCACTGTCTGCAACATGGGGTGTAGTTTCAGGTGGCGGTGGGGTGAAGATGTTCTGCAGATGGTCTGCGAAAGCATTTGCCTTCTCCCTATCTGTTTGAGCAGCAGAATTGCCGATCAGAATTGGATACGGTGTTTTTGTGTACTTGCCGCACAAAGCGTTAAACTTTTTCCAGAATTTGGTAGGATGACTGGTTGTGGACAGGTTATTGCAGGTTTTAACCCAACAACGAAGTTTATATGCTTGGATGTAGTTGCGCACAGTTCTTTGCAATTGGTGATGATGGAGTAGGGCTTCAGGATTTCTGGTGTGAATGTAATCTCGATAGAGTTGACGAGAGCGTGAGATCATAGTCAGATAATGTGGGGGCAGTCGAGGTTGATATGGGATATTTTTGCTAGTGGGAATGAAGAGAGTGCTAGCTTCCTGTATGGTTTGAGTAAGTGTATCAACTGTGGTGTATAGATCGTCTTCTGTAGTGGGGGATGACAGGTGTTCGGTGCGATGAGCGAGGTAAGAGCGATAGCTGATCCAGTTGGCTTTATCAAATCGAAAACAGGTACGGGAAGGCAGTTGCGAGCGAGATGTTGCAGAAGAATGAAAGTTTATGGTGAGTTTAACAGAAGCGTGATCACTACCTAGTGTATCAAGTACTGCAATGCTGCTATGGGTTAGGAGATTGCTAGATGTTATAACGATGTCAGGTGTGGTATTTGACTCTGGGCGAGTAGGTTTGGGCAACTGATGAATAGTTCCAGTAGTGTGTGTGGTAATAAAAGCTGCAAAATTGGTACGATCGAGATCGGAGCGACTATGCATATTGAAATCTGCCATGATGATGTAATGGCGATAGGAGTTTGAAATGTGCTGTACAAATTGTAGTGGAAGAGGATGCCCAGGCCGGATGTAGATAGTAGCAACAGTAATGATAATAGATTTGAAATACACAGTGGTAATGATGTATTCGGGTAACGGAGTAAGAGCACAGTAGAACTGGCGATAAGGCAAATGAGGAGAAAATCCAATCGCTACACCCCCATTAGCTCGCTGTGCAGGCAGAAGATTGTCAGCGCGTAGAATTGTATATCCCGGTAGGCGACATGAAGTTGATTTGGTTAGAAATGTTTCATTGAGGAGAAAAACTGTGATATGTTCCTCTAGTAACAGAGTTTCAAACAGTAGTTTGTTCTTTGAAAAGGATCTGATGTTCAAATATAGAAAGTTAAGTGCCATGATGAAAATTTAACTGGTTGGAGTAGTTGGAGATGCATGAAAATGTACTGAAGTCCCAGAATATGTTGCGGTGAAGTGAATGTGAAATGTTGCCTTGGCTGCAAGTGTGATTTGCTGTAAAATGTGTGGACGGATGAAAGGGTGGATATTCTGTAATGCAAGAGTGAGAAAGGTGAGAAGTTGATTTACGGTAACTGGAGTATCTACTGTAGGCGTGGTGGGGGGAGTAATGGACGTTACACGTAATGGGACAACCAATTCAGGATGTTGTGGCGTTGGTTCCGGTTTCGCTTTACATTTGTAACTATATGTAGGGTGGTTGTCTGGACATGTAGCGCATTTCGCCGGCTGATGCAAATTAGTACATAGGCGTGTAGAATGTGGTCCTGCACAGTAGCCACATTTGAAATCATTCTTACATTCAGCTGTACTATGGGTGTTATATGCCTGACAACGTTCGCAACGTACTGGTAATGGTTCGACGGTTCGACTCTATGTTTCCGATTGTATATGTAAGCTCCATGAGCAAGCAGGTCGTCTATTGTCTCCTGATGGGGGGTAAGAATGCGAACCATGAAAGTTGGCCCACGGTCATTGCGGATTCTAAGAACTTTGGAAATGGTGAAACCATCCAGTTTGAGTTCATCGTGAACTTCCTCGTCCGTGTAAGACGGGTCGACTCCGCGGATGACAACGGAAAGTTGGGACGGCCTCCGAGGTGGAGGGGGCTGCTTTCGAGTCGAAGTGTTAAGATGAGTGAGTTCGGCTTGTGCCCCGAAGGTATCGATAGGAACTTTGTTCCGGATCGTGTTGTATAAATCAGGATCAGTTGTTTTAAGGATGTAGCCGTTTCTGGTGTGCACGATTTCCTTGATGGAAGCACGTGGAAGGTATTTCCTGAGCTGAAGAGCAACAAATTTCTCATTTGAGAACTTGGGATCATAATTACGAAGAAGGATGGAAAAAGTTGTTGGAACAGCTGGAAGAGTAGAAGCTGCTGGTGCGTTTCCTGTATCCATGGTGTCATTATCAGAGTATTCCGTGTGATGCTTTTTCTTTGGAGGAGAGTCTTGGACTCGGGCGGCATAACTACTCTTGGATTGAGGTGACCTGGATCGAACTGAAGCAGAAGATGCAACGGATGTGCCGGAAGTTTGAGAGTCTCTCCGTTGGCGAGAGCCTGAAGTGCTTTGTTGTGATTTTGACGGCCCCTTCCGTGGCCCCACCTTCGTGGGACAAACGGATGGTCCATCAACAACAGAAGGTAAATTTTGATGTCGACCGTTTGTTCGTTTGCCAGGTTTCGTGAAAGAGTCCGCCATAGTGAGATCTATCCAGTGGGCTAATGCCCAGAAAACAAAGACAATACGATAGTGTGAATATGATGAGATGTAATGGAATGTAATGTAATGATCTGATAGCAAGGTCGGACTACCCGTTTGGATAGTAGTCCAGGTAAGACAGTTCTCCTATTAATGCAGTGACACTGTACACCCTTGGCTGAGATAAGTCTGATGAACAGTGTCCTGAAAAAACGCGGAGAAAAGCCCAGGAATAGGAGTAGGAAGGTTTTTTTCAAAAAACTCGTCACCGTTCTAAGTAGGTGGCGCTTCAGAGGCAAACCTCTGGAAAAGTATGTACACTTATGTCCAAAATTGTTGTCGCATGTCTTTAGAAATTACATAAATAGAAATAACTCTCTTTTTTGTGAAAGAGAATGCCACATTTCTTCTTGAAAATAAGCAGAAAAACAAAACACATATTTCCAAAAAATATTTCAATAAAAAATTAAGAAATAAGCAAGTTATAATTAAAAAAAAGAAATCTCCGAAACTTTCATCGAAAAATTCTAAGTTCCATTTTCGTAAACGTGGCAAACGCGCAGCGAAATTTACAAAGAGGGAGGGAATTTTATGCTTTGTTAAAAATACAACGTAAATTTGTCATAAGGTTAGTTACTATACATGTGGCACAGCTCTAACAATCATTGCTATTAAGCATTTTACATTTAAACAAACGACTAAATAGAAATAAGCTACAAAATGTGCGAAGCGATCAGGCATTTTGTGTTAGTGGTTTCGTCACATGCGTCTGCCAAGCTGCAGTCTTTATCATGCCTTTGTAGAGTAGTCGGTTAAAGCTTCTTCTTTATATACTTTATTTTTCCACGATCATCACTTCGAATCCCATACCCTATAGTAACTTTTTTTTTTTTTTAAGAAAAGCTTGATTCTGTGAATTCCTTAAGGAACAATGTTTTGTTCTAATAATGCTCCTTAGTATTATTCTCTTCATTCTAGTTTATTTGAATATTTCCAAATAATTTAGAATTATGTCTTTAAAAACATTAAAATTCAAGAATGTTATAAAAAGCGGAAGCTTCATTTATAATCATTTTCATAACCGAAATGAGAAACTTACAAATAGTGGAATTTTAATTAACATATGGCTAAACTTTCATAAAACAGTAACGAATAAAAAAAAAAATTTACTCCGCATAGTTTCTGCAAGTAATATGCAGGTAATAGGCAGAAAAATGAACGTAAACTATTAGATGTCGATTAAAAATTAGTAGGGATAGTTCTAAAGCCAAGTAGAAAATTATCTCTGCTTCATGAAAATAATGAACATTTTACAAAAATAATGGTATTTTTGCTATATCGGAAATTTGTTTAGTGAATAAATAAATAAAATATAATTACATAATTCAATCACTCTTACTCGATAGCTTGAAGAGAAACTGTTCGGCCGGGATCCTTCGGTTTTCTTCGTAGCATACGAAGGGACACGAAGTTGATCCGAACCAAGGGAAAGGGTGTAGAAAGAAATAGTGTCATGCCACAGAACGGCATGATATGTAACAATGGCCACGGCAGTGACACGGACGGATCATGGCAGGGGAATGACATGGGCATGATACACTATGTGTGAATTGATATTTAACTGAAAACTGGCACATTCAGTGCACGAGGGAGTCAAGTTCACTTTTGAAATTTTAGACATGTTTTATCTTTAAGATCTCTACTTGAATCTCCTTTCAGAGCGCATAAGGTTCAAAGATTCATGTTCAGAAATTGTTAAAAATGCAAAGTATATCTGTCATAATGTTAGTTACTATACATATGGAATAGCTCTAATAATGATATTAAGCATTTTACACGTAAACAAAGGAATAAATAGAAATAAGCTAGAAAATATGTTAAACGATCATGCATTTTGTGTTAGTGGTTTCCTTATATGCGTCTGCAAGCAGTTCGCTCTCAACTTACCTTTGTAGAGTAGTTACTTAGCACTTGCTCTTTATACTTTATTTTTCCATAACCATGAGCACAAATCACATACCCGATAGTCTTTTTTTCTTTTTTTTTAAGAAACGCTTGTTCTCTCTATTCGTTATAGTGTTTTCCAACAAGTAGTAGGGTGATTTGTTAAAGCATGATTTAGTGCCTCCCATTTTTTCGATGATCATTAGTTCCAGCTCCGTACCTACAGTATTTTTAAAATTTTGTTCGCGAGATTTCGTTATACAGCACTCTTCTGTTAATAAAAGGTATTCGATATTATTCTTTTTATGTTAGTAATTTAAATATGGCAAACAATTCAAATTTTTGCCTTTAGACGTGTTAAAATTATCAAGAGTTTTATCAAAAGTTGCAGCTTCATTGTCATAAAGTTTCATTGCGAAAATGAAACTTTAATAAAACTTAATCAACATATCATTAATTTTAATAAAACAATACTTCCGTTTTTATCACGAAGGGGCTAAACCATGGCTATACAAAGGATCGCCAAGAATTTCGCATGTGGGTCATACTCTTTATTGGGACAAGTGTCATCTTACTTTTCAAAAGGAGTTTATAAACAAAATTTAATCTGCCTATTTTAAGAGTTTCGGAAGATACTATATTTTTATCACAAATTTGGAGCCGATTTCTTCCTTAGGATACCGATTCTAATGAAAGCAATATAATAAAAAAGAAAACTGATTCGACTATCTTCGAAGTTTAATTCCAAACGATTCAGTCGTTATCCGTGATGAAAGTGATGAGTACAAACTATTTCTCCCGGGGGAGAATTTCAATATACAGGGTTAAAGTAGCACTGCAAAAGTACTGGTTTCTTCGGAAGTTTGGACGGGAGTGCTAAGAATTTCATTGGTCCCAGGAGAAAATGTGCCCCTCTGCTACCCCCTGAAATCATCAGTATGGTGATGAGGCAATCAACATCAACTTAATTTTTACAAATTGCCCTTTCTCTTTTTAGAAGCCAAGCTATCCTAAACGCTGGAATAAGTCTTCACTTACTTCATTGACGAATTTATATAAGTAGATTCAAGTCCCTAATGACGGACTTGCAGGATACACTATTTTATCATGTATTTTGAATCTCCTTCTGCTTTAGGATATATATTTTGGCGACAGTGAGGTGGTGAAATCACGACTTTAGCCAAATGATTTGGCGTGGTAGACCTGGGTTCGATTCCCGAAGGGAGCTCATGTGGTTCGGATTCCACATTAATCAGTAGGTCGCGTCTCATATAGCCTCGCTGTTGAAAGGGACTTTAAACTCAAAATCAACTCAACTCTAGCCAAGTGACTCTGATTTTCAAAAATTCGTTTTACATAGTTCAGCGTTTACCTGTGATGAGGAGACAGAAAACTTCGATTCATATGTTGAGAAAGTATTATATAAATTACCTTTATACCTTTTCCTGTAGATGCTGAATATTCGAAAACTCGATTACACCGAACCATTTATTTTAGTGAGGAGTTTATATATCAAACTTCATCTATATAACATGAGGGACTTTTGAGATCCTTTATTTATAGGTTAAATTTTAAAATTCCATTTCCCCCTTAGGATGCAAATTTTAACAAAACATTGACAAGACGACAGTGCTAATTATGTTCAGAAAACCATTTAACTAAACTAAAAAATGAAGCAACCACCCCTTTTCGTATAATTTGTTTATATGTGTTATCGAGATGTATTTAATAAGCTAGCAATCGTGGAGCAATTAGTTAGTGTGCATTTACTAAATGTTCACGTTTGGTAATGATCAGCAGTTCAAATCCTGCATACTAGTTTTTTTTTATTTATTATTATGTTCACATTTTGTTAGTGATATTTTTTAAACAACTCTCTTTTAATCCAGCGTGGGAGGCCCGGGTTCGATTCCCTTTGGGAGCTCATGTGGTTCGGATTTCACGTTAATCAGTAGGTCCACGTCTTATATAGTCTCGCTGCTGAACGGGACGTTAAACTCAACTCAACAATCTCTTTTAATCTAAAAAATATTTCTCAATATTACTAATTTAATGCTATTCAATTTGAATGTGTGCATAAAGTATAATTCAAACTCTTATATTTATCAAATATTACAATTAGCAAGATTTCAATAAAAAGAAAGAACTTAATTGTCACAACCTGAAAATGAAACTTTAATAAAAGTTTAGTCAACATGCCCGCAACTTTAATAAAACATTACTTTCCTGTTTATTATGCATCATTTAGTGCTAACTATATTTGTTGTATAATTTTGCAAAACATATTAATTTAAATATTCTAGAAAAAGTAACTACATTTGTTAATTCCTTTTGTATACAATGCTGTGATAAATCGTTACATTACTACATAAACAAGTATGAAAGTATCAAAATTATTTTATCGAAAATTTCTTCTAATTGAATGCAGAATATTTTAAAATCATCATTCAATGTTTTGTTGCATAAAAATGAACATAATAGGATTGCTTTTTTGTTTACTCTACATATGCACTGCAAGTTATACGTAAATGTAGTTGAAATAATTAATATAATATAAAAAAATATATATCAATTGGCGATTTAAAAAAAGTGTTGGTCAATATGAAGATCTACAAGTATGATTTTATGCGAAGTTGTCTAATATATATGTGAAATTAAAATTAAATATTTTTAAAGACAGCACTCCAAGTTAATTTGTTTGATTGTAAATGTAATATTTAAATAAAAAGCGCTTAATACTCCTTGATGAGGGTGAAAAGGCGACGTAAATAAGTTTTCGGTTTGATGGCTGATCTTGAGTTTGTCGTCTCTTTGAGCACTGAGGCTACATGAGACGTAGATCTACAGCTTAATGTGGGTTCCGATACACATGCGCTCTACCGGGAATCCGAACTGGATCGTTTGCGTCGAAAAGGCGTACGTGAACCTTATAATCACGAAGGAACAGTTTTCACTTCAAGGAGAAATCCCAATCGGAGGTGACATGAAAGAGTTTATTTCGGAAGAAAGATTAAATATTTGCATGAACTTCAGAATGGTTAACTTTTTCAGGTCTAAAAAACCTATTTAGTTGCGTCTGAACTTTTGGAAATGTCATTTTGAAGGTAGATAGAGTCTTGAGTGTGTCTGTTTTATAATGTATTTTACAGTGACCTTATTGTTTCTCATAGTCATTCTCTGAAATGAAGTTTTTAAAGTGGCAATTTTAGTTGAAATCTTTTATTTTAAGGTATATGTATGAAATTAAGTTAGAAATCCCCCTTCAGTAGTGTTTGAAGGATTGATATTAAACGCTTCATACTTAACACGTTATCTTTCACCCAGTGCTTCTTCCGGACAAGCTCTGACAGTGCCCCCCGTAATACTGACAAGGAGAAGGCAGAGTTTGGTAAGTGAACTTCGGAGCCATTTTTTTGGGGGGGAGGTTGTAGTGCACATTTAAAGAGTTAATATTACAAACTGAAGGGCGCCATGGCCAAAAATAACGAAGAAAAACCGTCTTAAAGTTTTCTACTCGCGAGTTGACGGTGTGGCAGAGTGAGTAAAATCTGTAACTCATGTGTAAAGTGTTCGATTCCTGTTCGAGTCACATATCTCTTTTTTTTTTTCAACCAATAAAGTAGGCATTTGTAACTATAAATAAAATATTAATTCATCGTATGTTTATAATGAATAAAACAATAGAAATTTTCAAATCACTTGTAAAATCTTTCAATGTTCCATGTTAACTAGCAAACAAAATTTAATCTATTCCGTAAACATGCTGATATCATGAGTTATATTATGGTTACGACCAGTGGTGTATTTGCGATTTTATTTCAGGGGGGGCTTTGCCAACTTTAGTCCTGGAAATGTGAAAATTCTCGAAGATATTTCATTTACTTTAATATAGTAAATAATATTTCGGGGGGGCTTAAGCCCAGAAGCGCCCCCAATAAATACACCACTGGTTACGACAGTCGTTGTGTATTAAATGTTGTTGACGCTTCGTGTCTAGATCTGTTGACAATGTATGAATTACAAAGGAGTTGAGAGGGAAATCCTCTTTGCTAATACTGGATGTTGCTATAACCAAAGGAGATTTCCTCGTCATTCCCCTTGTAATTTGCACACTGTCTACAGATGTAAACACGAAGCGTCAAGAACGTTTTTTACACAACGACTGCGGTAACAATAATATTTACGGAATATATTCAATTTTGTTTCTACCGTAGTTAAAATGGAACATTGAAAGATTTTACAAGTGATTTGAAAATTTCTATTGTTTTATTTATTATAAACATATAATGAATTAATATTTTACTTATAATTACAAATGGCTACTTTATTGGTTGAAGCAAAAAAAAAGTGTATGGCTCGAACAGGAATTAAATCCGGAACCCTTTACGCATGAGTCAAAGATTTTTTTGGACTTTGCCACGCCGACACTTGGTAAATGTGTGTGTCGTACAATTCATGCAGCGAGTAAAAAACTTGAAGACGGTTTTTGTCCGTTATTTTTGGCCATTGCGCTCTTCCAGTTCGCAATATTAATTCTTTAAATGTGCACTAACAACTCGCAAAAAGTAGCCCCGAAGTTTACTTACCAAAGTCTGCCTTCTCCTTGTGAGTGTGCCCCCCCTCGGAACATTAATTCTGAAAGAAACAGTGCTTTCACCGAATACTGATTTTTGTTTCTAATCTTGTAGACATATCTGCTGAGGTGGTAGTCATAATTTACGTTTTAGCGAAATATTTCTGAATAGAATTTCGTTCAGACAAAGGATGACTTCAAATCTATACTTCGTACACATTATGGATTACAGGGGATACCTAGTACTTTGCCGTACTATGTAAGGTATGCCGAACAAATTGTTCGTAAGGAGAGTGCACAAGAAAGTAAAAAAGCAGTGTCATCTTTAGATTTTTATTCAAAACTTTCAATTGAAAAATAATTCGTTGAGCATTGAGACAATTTTAAACAAATTCAAAATACTTTGATGGATTCCTAATTGCAATTCTTAATTCAGAAATCTGAGGACGTCTATATTCTAAGTGACGAAAATACCAAAGTTTCTTGTCTAACGAGTTAATTGGCTTCCTAGCGTAATTCTTTATTTCTTTTCTGTACACGAAAATACATAGATTAATACCTATGATATTAATCAAAGAAACTTTTTTCTGACGTAACAAGCAATTATTATAACCACACTTATTTCTAATTTAATATGATGTATAACTCTTGTTATAGATGTTATATCAGCTTGAGAGTTTATACTGTAAAAGTTATAGGAAGAGAGTCCTTAGCTATCTAATGATTAGGCTGCTCTAAAGTGTATTAACTGCTAAGGGGTGTGGGATTAAGCATTGTTCTATTGTTAAATTACAGTATTATTTATTATTTAACACTATTTTGAAGAGGGAACATAATTAAATTAACTTTCGCAGAAAATAATAAATATTTTACAAAAACAATTGTTTCAAAAACTTTATCACATGAATGGTAACTAATGAATGTAGGTGTGCAGTTAGCACTGGCGCTTCAAAATCAGGAGTCTCCGTGTTTCAATTACATATATGCCTTCTTGGCTAGAGATTCTCCATCCCATTACGCGGAGGCAGGGATACATATATTTTAAATATATAGCCATGGCTGAATTGATAAATATTCTGTTCATTTTTTGTTAATGTTTCAGCGCACCTGGATCTTTTGGGTTATCAACTTTATCTAAAATATTTTAAATAAATAAAATACATAACGCAATCACCATAATTTGATCCCACATTGAATACAAGAGTGAAGTCAAAACATACTCTTACAAAACATTATACAGCTCAAAGAAGACAGTAAATATAAATTATTTATTCTAAATGAACGTTTAAAATAAATGTGAATACCATATTGTATGTATACTGATAATTAAATAATTTTCCTAATTTCAGAGATTCAGTTATTCAGGTAAGATTGAATATTAGCATGTGCAATCCTTCTAGTTAGTGGTTTTATACAGGGTGTTTCAAAGCAACACCGACAAAATATTTGAAATGTGATTAATGACACCAAGATAGGACAAAAAGTATAGACCAGTCTGGGTGTACAAATGCTTCCTTTCGGAGTTATAGTATGCCAAAAATATGAAAAATGAACTTCAAAGGTCCATAGGTCCAAACCTATGGCACTCACCGTGGTCGGGTCAAGACTTCACTTAGGAACTATATGTGCTCTCTCCAAATATCCAACTTTCACAATTCTGCGGTACTTCCGCAACAATTTTTAGAGAGGTAGTTGGTGAGTACTTCAAATCATATGCCTTTAGCCAAACTCCCTCTATAGAAATTGTTGCGTGAGTACCTTAAGATTCTGAAACATGCATTTTTGGATAACTCACGTATTAGTTTCTAAGTGAAATCTTGACCCGACTACGGTAGGTCCCATAGTTTTGGACCTATGGACCTTTAAAATTCATTTTTTTTTGTCATGTTTAAGGCAGCCTATAACTCCGAAAGGAAACATTTGTAAATCCAGGTTGGTCCATATTTTTTGTCTTGTTTTGGTGCAGGAATCACCTCCCAAACGTTATCGGTGTTGTTTTGAAACATTCTGTATATTTGATACCAAATAATATGTATGGTTCAGAAGTATAAAAAAGATAATAATCAAAATTCAGTAAGGTTTATCAAATTTGCTTTGGAAACACGCGAAAATCTAGTTAAGAATTTCAAGAAATTTATCCTAATTTAGAGATATGAATCCACTTTATTTTAATGGCGTAGATACTCGGATTCGATTCCCGGTGGGAGCTCATGTGGTTCGGATTCCACGTGAGTTAGTAGGTCCACGTCTAATATAGCCTCGCTGCTGAACGGGACGTTAAACTCAAAGTCAACTCAACCCAACTTCATTTCAAGTTTGGTTATGAATACGAATTTGTTTAAATTACTTGCAAAGAAAATACAATTTTCGACTATTGCATTTTCCTTTTCATCAGTCAATAATGAAGCCCTACGTTTTCAATGCAAGAGACGTCTTAATAATGTCAAACAATGGTAGTAATTAGGTATCTCTCTTGTATATGATTTTTAATTACGAAGGAATGTTATGTATGACATTTTGGCGGCTTGGTACCAATTGTGCAAGGAATTGGTAGGCGTAACAGCTAGTGAGAGGCTAGAGTAGAGGTAGCGTTTCGGCTTTAGGTAGTGAGGGTTGCGAGATCGAATCCCACTCACAGCACATTTTATTTTTTAAAAATATATTTCGATGATTGCATCACAATTTTTTCTGCATGCTTAATCACATACTCACATAACATTTTATGGATGAAATGTAGCCCTTAAAAGGGCTGTTTGAAACTAAACACGTTCTTAATATGATGTCCAGTGACCACCTGCTTCAACAACCGCTAACATTCGACGAGGCATTCTTTCTATCATTCGACGGACATAGCCCGTGCCATTCGTAGCAAGATCTTCCCAAGCATTAACGATCGAATCCCAGAGCTCATTGGAAGTTCTAGGAACTTCATTAGCCCATTTCTCCCTCAAACATCTCTTTACCTCTGCCCAGACATTTTTTATTCGGTTAAGATCTGCTCCGCGTGGAGGCCAATTGATTACCTCTACATCATTTTGCTCTGCCAGCCACTCTTGGACAACTCGTGACATATGGACAGGTGACCGGTCGTGTTGAAAGTGGATTGCTCCCTCAGGATAACGTTCGCGAACAGATGGCAGCATAATATTCTCCAAGATGAACTTATACTGCGCACCTGTAAGACGCCCATCAATCCTGTGAAGATACCCAAATCCATCTGCAGAGATCCAGCCCCAGACAGCCACTGATATGCGTCCGCTGGAACGCTTGTGCCATATGTATCGAGGATCGAACCTGGAACCTCTCTCACGAAAGACACAGACTGGTCCATCATTTGCAGAAGAAAATATACATTCATCGCTGAAAATGACATTTGTCCAGTTCCGATGCATATTTTCCTCTGCAAATTGACGTCGTCGTCTGATGTGTTCCGCAGAAAGAAATTCCTTAATGGCTGCACGCCGAGCGAATAGATTAGCCTCCCTGAGTCGCCTAATAGCTGTTTGACGTGATCCAGGAAAGTCAGCGGCTTGTCGCAGTTGACGAGAATTTGAATGGGGAGTTTCCTTGGCTTGTTCAACCAGACGACGGTCTCGCTCGTTTGTGGTAACTCGGCGTCTCCCATTACCACGACGACGAATTGTTTCCCCGGTAACACGATATCTATGTGCCCACCGCTGACCAGTTCTAGGGTGAATGTCTACATGCTCCGCGGCTTGCTTAGCGCTGTAACCCTCGTCAAGAAGCGTTATGAAACGAATTTTGCTTCCTCCATGACGTCTACCACTCAAATGTAAGTGAATGTCTAGCTAAAAGAAATCCCATGTATTACGTGGCATTTACTAGACACGAACTCCCTTTTATCGAATTTTGATTGGTTGTCACATCAGATATTTGGTAATGTGAATTGAGTCCTTACTTAATAGCCCTACAGTATCACACGAAATACAGCCAGAGGCGTTTTCTTTCAGCTTTACCTTTGAATGTGCATAATGTAACTTGTATTCTCCAGGCGTTTCAATAACCCAACACACTTAGCTTCAGAACTAGTAACAGTATATATGTATATACCTCAGTTTCATTCAATGACATCTAGAATACTTCTTCCAGCACCGAGGTTATATAAGACGTAGACTTACAGACTAGCGTTTAATTTGAACAAATGCACATTCACCGATAATCGAATCAGGCCCGTATCCAGGGGGTCTAGGGGGGCCGGCTTCCCTAAATTTTAGCTGCCCCCTAAAAGTTTCACGGTAGGCTTGCAAATGAACTATAATATGGTGATGAACTATAATATGGTTGGATCGGACCTTCCCTAACTTCAGCCGGACCCCCTTTACATTTTTGGGCTGGCTACCGGCCGCAAGTGAACGCAACACTCCTTTAAATTATATATACCTGAACCACTTTAAATCACATATAGACCCGATTTCATTCATTTTTAATTTTCTTCGTAACAATAAATCCTATTTAATGTATGTATACAATTTACCGGTAAAATAAGTACAACTGAAATAGGAAATAGCGATGGCCAATTCCAGAATTTTTACTTCCCGGAATCCGAAAATTAAAATCGGAAACATTCTAGATTTCGGAAAATTCCGATTTTGGAAAAATTCGGAATTCGGAAAAAATCCGGATTTCAGTAAAATTCCGGATTTCAGTAAAATTCCGATGTCGGAAAAATTTCGTATTTTTTTCCGAAGTCCGGAATATTTCTAAATTTCGGAATTGTTCCGACATCGAAATTTTTCCGAAATCCGGAAATTAAACTTACCGATTTCGGAAAATAAATTTTCTGGATTCCGGATCGCGAAAAATTTTGGCCATCGCTAGGAAATAGTAGGCTGTAATCTATATATCAAGGGTGCATTTCGTGCTTGTGTTTTAACCTGCATCTGATTGCTTCAGAGAAAAACGTAAAATTTCTACATTTATTTCTTTAATAGCAAAGATGTCCGTTCATTGTACGGGAAGAGTAGTTTTATTTGAAAAATATTTTGAAGGTTGTTTGGACCTTCTTTCTCCTCTCAGAATGCGTATTTGAATTGAAGTGAACTGATGAAAACTAAGCTCGACTCAAGTGCTTACTATGTGCACAAATTCATTTCAAATGGCTGAGTCGTTTTTCGTGGTGAAACAGAAAATATCGATGCAATTTTATATTGTTTATTGAGAAAACATAGAGGAATAGTTTCGCTTCATCCTAAAAGCGAAATGTTCGGAAACTTTGGATCTTGTGTCCATCGAGTTTTAATAAGGAGTTTATTTACCAGATTCCATATTCCAAATCAGTCCATATTCGTGATATACTATATATATATTGCATAATTTTTAAACCGACTATCCCCCCAGAGCATTTTAATGAAATTGACATGACAAAAGCAATGTCGAGTTAACTGTTTATAACTTCAATTTAAATAAACACTTAAGAAATTTTCCTATCATGATGAGACTGTATTGTATTCGAATGCGAAAAAAGTCATGGTAGAAATTGCTCCTTCCTTACGTGAAAACGGAATTGTTCAAAATACTAGAACGAGTGCCTATATATTTTAAATTAGGAATATATACGGTGACTTTCATATTCTTAACTTAAAGATCTCGTAAGATACTCTATTTTTATGTATACTTTGGATCATGTTTCCCTCCTTAGTATATGTGTCCGTCCTTATTAAAGTAAAATAAATAAATAAATGAATAAAACATTGAAGTGGAAGACAGTGCTAACTAAAAAAATGAATCAAAAGATTGCGATCTTGGCCAATAATTAGTTTCTTAATCAAGGGCACAAAATTTTTGAATGGTCCCTAAATCAAGTGTTCGTATTTTCGACGGAATAAGCACATTACACTGAGTTACGTGATAGTTTGGGTTTGGCTACACTATATGTAGAGCTCCAGATATAAGGTGTAGAAGAAAAATTTTGATTGAATGAAATATATTAGATTTTTTATTCAGGGGTCACAACATTTATGAGCGGCCCCTAAATCGAGTTTTCGTTTTTTTTTTTTTTTTTTTTTTTTTTTGCGAAATAAGCAAATGATACTGAGTTAAATGATAGTATGAGTTTGGCTACACTATATGTAGTTCTCCAGGTATAAGGCGTACAAGAAAATTTTGCCTAAAATATATTGAATCTTTTGATACAATAAAACTAAAATATTAAGATAGGTAATTTTTAACAATGTTCTGTATTTTTTTACTTTAATTAACGCGCGTATATTAAAGGTGATAAAGGATTAAAAAATTATGCCAATAATAAAATACCTCAGAGCCTCTGAAGTTACGGCTGTGAAACTCGATACAAATGTCTTATTATAAATAAATAGACATATATCCTAACATTTTCAAAAATTCCAACTTTAAGAAGTAGTAGAGGGGATTTCTTCAATTGTTTTATTCATATTATTTTGTTATCTATTGCATCATCACAAAAAAATTCCAACCGTTTCAAATTAGTTTTTAAACATAATTATCAACCTTTTCGAACGAAGGCTTTATTATGTTACTTTCGTCTTAAGTCCATAGAGAAAGAGAGTGGAAAAATTTATGCTTAAAAACAGTATCTCACAAGACTAATAAGGGGAAAGCAGACTTTGGTAAATGAACTTCGGGTTCATCCTTCGCGAGGTAGTAGTGCATATTTAAGTGTATATATTACAAACTGGGAGAGCACATTAGCCAGAAATAGTGGAGAAAACGCGTACGCGAGATTCCGACTCTCGCATATGATACCACGCGTAAAGTTATCAAGTGACGACGTGGCACAGTTAGGAGCATCTACGACCCCGTGCAAATGGTTCCGGGTTGCATCCTCGCTCGATTCAACTTTTTTGTTTTTTGCTTTAACCAATAAAGTAGCCA
The DNA here is from genome assembly GCF_964235325.1 of Thermobia domestica. NCBI lineage: Eukaryota > Metazoa > Arthropoda > Insecta > Zygentoma > Lepismatidae > Thermobia > Thermobia domestica. Next base: position 36,991,778 of record NC_137467.1, read on the forward strand.
TAAAATATTAGTTCACCATATGCTTATAATGCATAAAACAATAGAAATATTCAAATCAGTTGTAAAATCTTTCAATGTTCTGTGTTAACTAGCAATTAATTGTACCCTATTCCGCGTTGTATATTGATAACACGCATTATATTATGGTTAGCACAGTCGTTGTGCAAAAAATGTTCTTGTCGCTTCGTGTCTATATTTGTGAACATTGTGCGAATTCAAGAGTTAAGTTTCACTTACTTTTTAACTCCTTCCTTCCCCTCCCCTAATTTTTATCGTCAAAGTAAGTAGATACCGGTAAATACCATCCCAGGCGCAAATCGCATCTATGTTGAAAATTTGATCGATATTGGTTGGGTGGTTCAAGAGTAATAAAGTCACAAAGACAGCCAGTTTTATTTTTATTTTTTTACATATCTCCTCCTCCCCACCTTGCACCGTCAAAATTAGATTATAAAAATTATCGAAGGACCGAACGTCATCTATCTTGAAAATTTGATAGAGATCAGTTGGGTGGTTCAAGAGTTGTTTTATTCATTTTCATACATCTCTCCCCTCCCCTCCCCCTAACTCTTTGTTCTACCGTCAAATTGATATGATAAAACTACCCCAGGTCTGAACCTCATCTATGTTGAAAATTTGATTAAAATCGGTAGGGTGTTTAAGCGTGAAGAAGTCACAAAGACAGTCACTTTTATTTTCATTTTTTAACATATATCTACCCCTGCCCATCCCTTACGTTGCATCGTAAACGTGAAATGGCAATAACATCCCAGGCCCGAACCTAATCTATGTTGAAAGTTTGATCGAGATCTCTCGGGTAGTTCAAGAGTTACTAAGTTTTATTCATTTCCATATATTTCCCCTCCTGCTCTCCCCCTTCCCTAAAATCTACCGTCAAAGCAAAATGATAAAAAAAAAAACTACAGGGTGGAATTCTCAGATATGCTCTCAATAGAGTTTTCAGATATACGCTGATTTCAAGGAGGGTCCAAAGTAGGCAAAATATAAGCCTTAACAATAATGGACATCCACTGCTTCGGAGGGAAGTCGGAAGTGTAAAGAACCGGCAGCTCCATGTTTTTTGTGTTCGCAATAATGTGTGATTCGATGGATTTCCTCACTGTATATTTCACGTTCTCTTCACTTATAAGCGTGAAAGAAAACATTACAACATGCGTTTTCCCGATACGAGAAACCGTGTTGCTGACGATCCTTAACACTTTCGACATCACGCTAAAGGTTTCTCTGTTCACTACTATCAGGGCTTATCTTTGCCTACGTTGGACTAATCATAAAGTCAGTCAAATCTCAAAATTCGGTTGATTGTATGTCTGGGAATTTTGCCCTGTATGGAATACTTTGTACACCCACTGAAAATTAATGAAATATGCATTTCTGGATTGCGTATGTGTGACTTCTTTTACCTGATAAGGATCACCATCCACAATTTCTGGAATTCGAAATAGGACATATTGAAGTTTTGCTTTTTCGCGATTTTGGACAGCCCTAGCTCTGAAACTATGCACTTTTCCCCACAGGTCCATATGAACTTTTTCTCTTATTTTGATGTAAGGAATCACCTCTTAGAGTTTGTCGGTATAGTTCATTAACACCCTGTATAAAACTCTAATACTACAAGTAATGGCTGTTCCTTTGACGAAAAGAAAAAAAGTAAATATTACAAGTAATGGCTGTTCCTTCGGCGAGAAAAAACAAAACACACTTGACCACTGGCGTCTCTGGCATGTAAAATTTGGGGGGGGGGGACATCAAGGAAAGTGATTTAAATGGTACTACCAAGCCCAACCTGTTTATTATCTTCGATTCCATTTGTTAGCTTTCTGATTACCTTCACGGACCCCTGAGGTATGTCAAGTCTGTTATAATCCTTTCATAGCCAGAATATTATATTCCAAATAGTGTAATTATTATTTATATGTTATTCTGTCGTTAGTAAATAAATTAGAATAAAATATTGAATATTTTGTACTTCAAAATATTGAGGTGGACGCGTCCCCCTCAACCCCCCCGCCAAAGACGCCCATGCACTTGAACACTCGAACATGGATCAACTGATTGGTAGATTAGAACGTTATTCTAATACGCCACATACTCAGGTGCTTTTTTTTTTTTTTTTGCTATACATTTTAAATATCCAGTTTCTGATTTTTGTTTCTGTTCTCTTACCATATAACAGTTTCTCTGCTTTCCCTGCTTCTCACACTATTCGTGTTATTTGTTGTGTAAATTGCATCTGCAAACGTAATATATTTTGCTAATTTACCAGCATCCACAGCTTTTAAAAGTTTTAATGGTCAATTACATTAACTGAACCGATTTTCCCGTATTTTCCATCGCGTCAAGAAGCAACAGATAATATCCTGCAGAGAACATGCACTTTCTTATGTGACAGGCAATACCTATCCCGCCCTGAGTGCCATTACTTCTTTCTACACCCTTTCCCTTGGTTCGGATCAACTTCGTGTCCCTTCGTATGCTACGAAGAAAACCGAAGGGTCGCGGCCGACAGTTTCTCTTCAAGCTATCGAGTAAGAGTGATTGAATTATATAATTGTTTCCGATATAGCAAAAATACCATTATTTTTATAATATGTTTATTATTTTCATGAAGCAGAGATAATTTTCTACTTGGCTTTAAAACTATCCCTACTAATTTTTAAATCGACATCTAATATTTTACGTTCATTATTTCTGTCTATTACCTGAATATTACTTGCAGAAACTATGTTTTATTTAATTACTGTTTTATGAAAGTTTAGTCATATGTTAATTAAAATTCCACTATTTGTAAGTTTCTCATTTCGGTTATGAAAATGATTATAAATGAAGCTTCCGCTTTTTATAAAGTTCTTGACAGTTTTAATGTTTTAAAGACATAATTCTAACTTATTTGGAAATATTCAAATAAACTAGAATGAAGAGAATAATACTAAGGAGCATTATTAGAACAAAACATTGTTCCTTAAGGAATTCACAGAATCAAGCTTTTCTTAAAAAAAAAAAAAAAGTTACTATAGGGTATGGGATTCGAAGTGACGATCGTGGAAAAATAAAGTATATAAAGAAGAAGCTTTAACCGACTACTCTACAACGGCATGGTAAAGACTGCAGCTTGGCAGACGCATGTGACGAAACTACTAACACAAAATGCCTGATCGCTTCGCACATTTTGTAGCTTATTTCTATTTAGTCGTTTGTTTAAATGTAAAATCCTTAATAGCAGTGATTGTTAGAGCTGTGCCACATGTATAATAGCTAACCTTATGACAGATTTACGTTGTATTTCTAACAAAGCATAAAATTCCCTCCCTCTTTGTAAATTTCGCTGCGCGTTTGCCACGTTTACGAAAATGGAACTTAGAATTTTTCGATGAAAGTTTCGGAGATTTCTTTTTTTAATTATAACTTGCTTATTTCTTAATTTTTTATTGAAATATTTTTTGGAAATATGTGTTTTGTTTTTCTGCTTATTTCAAAGAATAAATGTGACATTTTCTATCACAAAAAAGAGAGTTATTTCTATTTATGTAATTTCTAAAGACATGCGACAACAATTTTGGACACAAGTGTACATAGAATGACCATGTTTGAACCCCAATCCAAGTACTTTTTTTCTCTTCATAATGAAAATTTGAAATTTCAGACTTAGCTGATATAAGTGTTTTCATACATGTTTAGTTTGACTAAGTTTTTTAATTACGTCTTTTACAAGAAACTTACTGCTAAAGAATTATGATAAATTTCGTATAATTTTAATGAGATCCAACCATAGACTGTAGTATGAATGTGTGCTGCCATCTATTACCCTCATTTAAACTATAGGTCTACAAATATTTAAATATCGACCATGCACTCTAGCTACTAAGGCATTCTAAATATTATTTTAGATTTTCTTCTATTAACTACACCCATATACAAAGAGGAAGTTCTCTACGTGAACTGTAGAAGATTTTTATTTTCAACATTGCTAACCATAACATTGTTCTTATTTATTCTATGAAATTGTTATCATCACGAATTCCAACAGTCTGTTCTGGAGAACAGAATACGTCAATGAAAACATTTTCGAGAACATAGTATTTTCATTGAAATTGACCGATCAAACTGGTGAAGTTTGTTTGTCTCGGTTTTCGTTCTTCAGTTCAGAAAAAAAGAATCAACCTGCAAGGACTATTATGTTTCACCTAAAAACGTAAGGCGTTCGGAAGATTTGTATAGCTAATTAATTTGACGAAACAAACAAGGAGTTTGAAAATCATATCCACTCTTCGTCTTATGATTTTTTTTAATTTCCAGAGGGAAAAAAAGACTTTAAAAAATATTCAAAAGGGACGTATGTTTAAGCAATAATATCTTAAATATCACTTTCAATGGAGAAGGAAGTCTTTTCCCCGGTGATTGGCTTTAGCTACTAGTTATTTTATACTTCAATCGGCAGCGCAGAACTGCTTCATTGTTTGAACTTTAATCAACAACAGCGATACAGCTCTCAGTCGCTGCACTTTAACCACATTTAAAATATTTCGCCTTGTATGCTGAATTCTAATGAATTATGCAATCAAGTGTTTTATCCAGTGTATACATATCTTTGCAAGTGAAATGAAATGAATTTCTTTCTCGGTGTAGAGTGAAACTTATTTTCAGTAATTTTCAGGTTAAAGTTCCTTAACAACTTACTCTAGCACAATAAATGGCAGTAAAACACATAAAGGTATGTAACTTGTTTAATATTAATGCCGGATTTATTACTGCCGAACTTTTGGAGAGCCTCTGTATAACTTTAAATACATTCACTTTTTGTTTATCGTTCTGAATTTAGCGTAAATGTATCTTCTTTGTTACTAAATATTAAATTTGTATTTCTTGTAAGATAGTGTTAGTGACTCAGGCGATGACGCAACCGAAAAAAAAAGTATCTCTTGATGCAGGTTCTTATGAAAGTTTATAAAGAACCGCTTGGATACGATGTTTAGTGGTGTATTCTCAGAAGGACTAGATGCAAAAGCAAACATGTGATTTTTTTTCAACTAAACAAAAATAACAAATTTTATTTAAATATTTCAGAAACAGAAAAACAATAAATTCTAACCAAATAATTTCTTTTAGTTTTTGATAACAGAATATCTTTTTTAAAGGAGGATATGAAAATTGACTTTTATGTATGCAATATGTTTCTGGAAAATTATATACTTCTCCTGCCTCTCAGAGGGTTACGCCCTCTCTGTGGCATGTGATTTTCTGTACAAATGTAATTTTCAAAAGAAAGGGATGGGCTAAGTTAAGTTTCTTATTAACATCGGTATTTGTGCATCAGTTTTGGAATGGGGTGTAGGATCATTTTTTTATTTTTTTATTTTTTACATTTTATTTTCCTTTATATCTTTATGATAACGTACACAAAAGGAGTTAGTAAAATGAAAATACCACATGTGAATATACAATGAAGGATAAATAAAATAAATAAGAAAAGAAAATAATAAATACAGGTTATCATGTGAAGAGCGAAATGTAATTGAGGGCAAAATGGGCGCAAATGTGCAAGAATACCATATATATATATATATATATATATATATATATATATATATATATATATATATATATATATATATATATATATATATTGTGAGATAATGCTTAAGTGAAAATGTACGATAATGAAAATGAAAGATGAGATGAAGTTCCGTCACATAACAAACAGATAGAAATTAGTCAGACAAATGCTGGTTAAATCTTCTGTCCCGGGGCGACTCGGGACTAATGATCACAAGGGGAAGCCTTTGTTAGTAGTGAGGATCTCTTTGTTAAGATGGAAAAACATGAGGAATATGAGCATGAATGATATAAATGGCATAAGTGTCGCGTTCTGCTACTGTGAGGTTTGCATGGAGGACATATAAGGAAATGAGTATATTCAATGGGGTATGCTTGTAACTATATGCGGCATCAGTGAGAGCATCAGTTCGAAGAATATTCAAGAATAGTGGATGGCCCGTTTCAATGCGAGATGTAATGTACCGATTACGAAGTTGTGTAATATGGTCTGTGATCTTAAGAAAGTCGATATATTCATACGTGAGCCACGTAGAATACGAAAGTTTAATTGGAAGAGCTAGTCGAATAGCATGACGCTCCAATATGTAAAGTCTTTCGTAGAAGGAAGTAGAAGCATTGCACCAGGCCGTATGTCCGAAAGTGAGAATAGGTCGGAGAAACATCTTATAAGTATGGAGTAAGACAGGGTCGGGTTTGAGGCCCCAAGATGTGCCTGTAAGACGACGTAAAAGATTTAATCGAATAGTATTCTTTGATCTCAGTTTTTGCAAATGTGCATTGCAAATCAGTTGTGAATCGAAGGCGACGCCCCAGTACGTAGCAGTGTTGGTAGGGCGTACAAGATGCGCATCGACAGTTACTCGCAAGGGTGTCGGATTCCGGTAGACTCTGGAACGTCTGTTAGGTGGTAAAAAGACCAGTGCTTGCGTTTTGTCGTTTTTCATAGTTAAATGCCACCTCTGACACCACTTGATGAAGTTATCGAGAGTTGTTCGTAGAGTACAGCTAACATGCTGGACAGTGTTGCCAAGTGCAATAAAAGCTGTATCTCTGCATATTGGAAAGTGAAAACGTTACATGGTACTGAAGGAATGTCAGAAGTGTAAAGAATATATAATAATGGGCTGAGTGCAGATCCCTGTGGAACTCCAGTAAGTGGAAATACAGGAAAAGAGAGTGTATTACCAACTGCGACATACACAATCCGATTTGTAATGAAAGAGTAGATTATCCTTAAATACCAGATGGGAAGTTTAAATGGCTGCAGTTTTTGAATTAGACCGTAGTGACAAACTTTATCAAAAGCCTTCTCCAAGTCCATTAGAATGAGGCAAGAAGAAGAGCCTTTGTTAAACTGATTTGTAATTATGGTGCTGAGACGTAGGAGGTGATCATGGATGGAGAATCTAGGCCGAAATCCTGCTTGACTAATAGGTAGGAGACTAGTAGTTTCAAGGTATTTATAAAGTCGGCAGGCAAGAATTTTTTCCAAGAGCTTGCTGAATACAGAAGTGAGTTGGATTGGTCTACATGAAAAAACATAATGTAAAGGTTTATTTGGTTTATGAAACATATAAACTTTTGAAACTTTCCAGTCAGGGAGGTAGAGATCAGTTTGAAATATGAAAGTATATATTGTTGCCAGGATGAGCAGAAATGAGTATGGAGCTTCTTTTATGTGCCAGTAAGAGATATTGTCAATCCCAGGCGCTGTGTTCTTCTTCCTCTTCAATGCAGTATGGAGTTCATTTGTAGTAATGGGTGCAGTGAGTGGATGCTCCGGATCAATGGCATGACTTGTTGAAGGTTTTAAAGCGGGGATGCAAGAGAGGCCTTTTCGTTCATAGCGTTTAGAGGTTGATGCTGGTGTAAAAACAATCTGGAGCTGTAACGGAAAGGCGTTTGCTTTTCTTCGTCGGAGAACAGAGGAATGCCATCTGCAACTAACGGGTAGGTTATTGTGGTGTTCTTGTCAGTCAGTTGATTAAATCGCTTCCAGTAGCGAGATGGATGCGCTTCCTCGGATAAGGTGTTACATGTTTTGATACAATTGCGGCGTTTATATGCAACAAGGTAGCTATGAACAGCTCGTTGCCATTGGAGATGCTGCTGAAGGCATGCCTCATTCCTGGCCTCATCCGATAATAATCCCGAAGATGATGTCGGGCTTTCTGGATGAGCGTAAGATATGATGGTGGTAGGGACGGTTTGTAAGGCTGTACTTGCTGCGTCGGAATGTGTTGATGGACACTGGTTTGAATTGCTGTAGTAATAGTAGAAAGACAGGAAACAAATTCAGTTTCAGTAGTTGGAGGCTTTATGCTAGAAATAGAATGTTCTATGTCTTCCCGGAAATGAGGCCTATTCGCTGCATCATACCTTGGAACTAGACGAGGTGCATGTACAGGGCGTGGGGGTTGTCCTCGAGTGAATGTTAATTTAACGAAAACAGAATAAATTATAGATTGAGTTTCACTTTCAAACAAATTCGACTATCCGCGAGAATATAGTAATAATGGGTAATTTTAAAGTCTCTAGAGCATATTCTCATTTGTGGAAAATTTTTCCCCAATTATAAAATCAGTGTTCTTTTCCATGCAAAGAAAAACGAAAAACATACATACCAAAGTTCAACTAACTTAACAAATAGGTAGTCCAATTCAAATATACGCCTTTCTGGTCAAACTGGATTGATAGAACTTTTCCGCCACAAAATTTATGTTGTTCTTCATTACACCAATTCCATTCAATTTTCATTTCACTTCAATTTCACACTATACAAACTTTGTATCGAGGTACAAAATAATATCTAATAATAACTTGCTCTATATGATAATGTGACTACTAAGAAATATAAAGGTAGTCATTTGCTCCTTACATGGTTCTTCCAAGTAAAGAGGGAAGTTTGCTACACAACCACGAAAGATCGCAGAGGGCAGCACCATCAAGTACTTCAATCAACAAACAAGGTAGCCAGCTAGTAAACACTTATGACAGCATCACTTGTATAAAATACATACTGTACGTAGGCTGACCTCTGAACAAATAAATTCTATCACACAACACTTCAATCATAAATGGAAGGGTGCGCCGTAATTGGCCCAATATTTAGGACCTGTTAAACACAATAATTTGGAATTTGAAATAAAGGACGCCAAGCAGCTCTTCTTATGTTACCTTTATACATTTTTATACATCCATTGTTTGGCTTCATTTGTGTTAACTGTGTATAGAATGAAGTAGAAAATTGTGAGTAACCTGAAAACCACAGGTAATTAATTGATTCTGACCAAATGAGTAGGAACTCTGACCTTATATATAGCCTGAGATTGGTGTCCCGGTTTTTCGTTTACAAAACCTGGCAATCCTAGTGAAGGGTAAATTTGGAGGAGAAAAGAACATTTAGAGAGCAGTGCTTAAAGTGAGTCGGTATGTGCCGGTTATACATCCGAAAGTTAGAAAATCTTCCGGTATGGCATACCGGTAAAAAGAACTGATTTATATTGTAATATGCATGTAGCAAAAAAAAAAAAAAAAAAAAAAAAACAGAAATGAGTACGACGTTAGCATTGAGTCAAAAATATGTTTGTAATATATTTAGTTGCTGCTCCTTCGAAAGAAATAACAGTTTCCTATCACCCTATTATATTGCAGAATTTGTGCTCTTGGTTTTTCCAAAATTTGTGAGAGCAATTCCAACCACTCCCCCCACTCAAAACATTCTAACTACCATACCGACCGCCTAAAATTTTTAACCAGGATGTGCCTTTGGGATTGACATGACTGTTTTTTTTTAAATGTAAAATTTTAACATTGTCTGTGTTTTCAATTATAAGAAAATTAATGTTTGACTACGAGACCAGAAGAACCTTTTGAGAATAGAAATTAAATTGGGAAGCTAATAGATACTAGAGACGAGACATGAGTGCTTACAAAGCCTTGAAAAGGAGACGAAAAAGCATATGGGCATATACGTATGTGTTTTCTTGTTTTAATCCACTCAAAGGCCGCGTTGGATCACTGTTACTGTAAATGCGATGTTTAAATAAACGTACCATCCGTGTTCTTACACCGCCGACATGCTCAAGCAAAATCATTTTATAAATATTTATTTCTGATAGGCTGATGATAGTGAATATTAGTTCTCTCTCTCTCTTTCTATAGATTTTTCATGTCAAAAATGGTGCAGAAATGTCAGGAGTAGCCATACTCTTCAGCGTTCTGTGAAAATTACTGCTCTAAGTGGTTATATTTGTTCCATAACGTCACCTCATCTGATGTCACTTTAAGCACTGTTAGAGAGGGGACAAAGTTATAAATTTGGAGAACAGAATTCCAATTGGAGCGGAGAGTAATACATTTCGAAGGTGAATGTGAAATTTGAGCTTGAATAATAGGTTGTTCTCTAGCCTTTGGAGAAATAGTCGTCCCTATACTGACTTCTAGGTTAGTTGGAGAATACCTTCACAGCTGAACTAGCACAGGTTAGTTTTTAATTGATTTGTATAACACGATTAGATCGTGTGTGGTTCGGTTCCTGTTCGGGCTAGCCATTCTTATAACACGATTAAATCGTGTTTGGTTCGATTCCTGTTCGAGCTAACCATTTTTATGACACGAGTGGATCGTGTTTCTGTTCGGGCAAGTTGTTATATGACTGTATATTGGTTCGATCCTTGGCTGTCCTTATTTGCGAGACGTTTCGTAACACCAAGTATCCAATTTTCATTCGGTTCTTACCTGTTCTCCTTATAGGATAAGTAATTGTTATAACTCTACTGGATACAACCCTTATTCGGTACGCCTTGCCTATGGTGGATTTTAGTAGTTGGTGGGAGAAGGACATTCGCTACACAAATGACAATACAAAAATGAAGAGTGCGCAAACCTCCAAATTAGATCTCGAACCAAAATGACATTCAGTTGAGGTTGCGACTGCGAGTACCCACCATCCTTGCCACGCCTGCTGGCATTAGCAGAACAAACACAAGTAATGAAACATGACATCCACCATTTCGGTAGTAATTGTGTAGAAAATACTGTAAAGGTAATAGCACGCAAAATATATTCAATATATAAATTTTATTCAATCAACACAGCTTATGTAAGGTACTTACGTTTACAACATTACAACATTTTATTAAGAAATTTATTCAACATGTATTACCACTCTGTGAGCCCATATTCGTATTAATTTGGAATTTACACGAAGAAATTATTATATATGATTAATTACTTTCTTTCTTTAAAGAGGATGATGTACCGTAGATGCCGGCTATAATTTACATTTCACGATGCACTATCATTTAACACACGCTATTTATTCGGATCACACTTTACTGCACTGTGAATTGATGGATTGGGGGGGGGGGTCATGTAGTTATTCTTGGCAATAAGATTTCGCCTTACTTCTTGTTTTTCGTCGAATAGTCATGGTTTATGCTCCGTTGCAGTTATTGCTTTTCTGCTGTAAATACAATCAACCTTTTTACCTTCATGGATTCCTTACTTATGTATCGTGGAGTTCCATCAATTTGCATATTAGGCGCTGTTTTAACACACGCACATAGATATTGTGAAACTTTTACGATTAAGCACTTTTGTAACTTTTACTTGGTCTTCCCATAATCTAATTCACAACATATTTAACGATGCTAAAGGAAATCTTGGATATTTTTGATGGACACCAGACATGTAGAACGGCTTATACCGCCATCATCAGCAAGCACACCTTCGCGCCTTTCAGACTAAGCGTCAGTAAGTTTGCGCTGATCACGCCAGAAAAATATTTTAAAAATATCCATAAAAAAGCATTCTTTCCAGGGGATATATATATTGAACGGCTTTAGACGTGTTTTCTATTATAATAAAATGATTAAAATATTGTAAATAATAAAAATGTGCTTCGATTGATTTAGATTCAAGTGTACTATTTCTTTGTAACATCAAGACCACATCACATCCCTTTTGTTCGGTGAACAGGAAGCACAAATCACCACTCACAGAACTGCCAACTCATAGAAAAAGATAAAACTAAAACACAGTTTGCGTCGACGTACAGCACATGGAGCCTTATTCCAATTCAGCCAAGAAAAACTGGGAAAATTAAAATGGAATAGGAGTGAGGGGGATTACACGCTCACAAATGGCGTGCGAAAGGGACGATAATCTTCTTCGAAGATTATCAGAATCTTGGAACTTTGAAATTATCCTCTTCCCCAAAAGTTTATTTCTCCGGTTATTATTCCTCTTCTTTCTTCTACTAGTAATATTTGATTTATTATAGCTCACTAACACTTTCCACAAACGTAGATGGGCTATTTTATCTTTATGGGCTATATACATTAAATGGGCTTTCTTTTTTTGTATGTGTAAATATACGATTACATTTATCTTCATAATACAATATTTGAATATAAGTTGAATAATATATTGATTGTATTTATGTTTTCATTTTATATCATATATAGGTTTCATATTCTTTTAACTAATATATTTCTTACACCATTACATAAATCATAAAATTTCAATCTTTTTTTCTTTCTTTCTTTGTAAGTATCTGACTCGTATTATTACATCTTACACTAAATATTCTTATCGTACTAAACATATGAAATTTTCAATATTTTGAAAAAAATGACACACGAAATGCAAAAATAACCTTTTTATGAATATATACTTCCTTATAACTTATTTTCAAAATAACTCTTAATAATGTACAATTTTTATCATTCAAACATTTAAAATACAACATTTAAACAGCACTATTAATTGATTAGTTAACTTTAAACACAATGCAATAATACAGTAACACGAATATATGAAATGAATTCTTTCATTAGTAAACAAATTTCTAAAACATATTAAGAACTTTATTTTCACACAATATTAACTAACATACGTTTTTGTAGAGATTTAATAAAATTTTTCGCGCCTTTAAGGTTCACAGCTAAATTTTTACAACGTAATAATTCAGTTATGACTCTCTCTGATCACTCGACAAGATCTGCCTGGCTAAATTTTGAAGATACATACCCACAATGAGTTATTTGTTTTACCACCCCGAGATGAGGTCGAATTATAGACTACAAAGTTAAAAATTCAAAATAATAAAGAATGGGATTTACCAAAATAGCTTACTCTGAGCATTAAAGAAAAGTACTACATTACCCGACATATAAAGGGGGGAGACCTCATCTCCATGACTTCGGATGTATCTTTGCTAGTTTTTCCATTACTTTGGAAAAGAAACATCAATGGCCATCTGGAAGTCGCATAGCTGATCACAGATGCCTCTATATATCATATGAAACAACTTTTTTCTTTTTTTTCTACACTTCTTGTACTCTTTCATTCAATAACACATAAGGGTTTTGTAAGTTTACCAACGCAAGTTCCAACACATCAGATGAACACAGATTTTCACAGTACAGAAAATTCAAATATTTGTCAACATCTAGCAATTTCTCTAGAATTTTATGTATTCGTTGGTTATTACTTCTTGATTGAACACTCTGAGACAAACATACTGGTATAGTAGTGAATGCGTTGCAAAGAACAGCTTCAACACTACTTTCTAAATCTGAATTTTTAAATTCGCTCGAGATTCTATCTACAGAATGTGAACTAATTGATTTACCAGTTAAAGGATCTAACAATTTGCCAATCTTCTCAATTTCTAATTTTTATACGTTTCAAAAAGGAAATTTTCAATTTTGCATTCATCATTTTTTTTTTTGTAATATTCAAGAATCTTAAACATCGCTAAGAACATATGAAATTTTCAAAATGTACACAGTCCAGTTTTCTCGCAAACATACTTTTATCCAATTCCTACTCTTGGTTTCTCGAGTACAACAAGAATTTTGAATTTTATTCCAAAACGTTTAATAAACACATCTTTGTAATTGCCTGTGTGTTTTTTGCAACAAATATTTACTTTAGTAAACACTAGCTTTCCATACGCGTATGATTTTTCACTGTCAGCAGCAACAACAAATTGTATATTAGCAGAAATTTTAACTTTCGACTTACCACATTGCTTCACTAATTTACGATTTCCACATATTTCGTAATTATGTTTACTGCACTTATTTTCTTTCAAAATTTTGTTGCGGAAAATTTTCTGCCTAATTTTGTATGAAACATTGAATTTACTTTTATGATCAACCTGGTTTTTCGTTTTCCCTGTGCGATTACGCGTAGGTGCTGTTACTGAATGCTCGGGCCACCTAACACAAGTTCGTTTGACTAACCTAACTTTTGCCTTTTTCTCGCGTTCGTTTTGAATTTTCGTCGCTTGGCTACAACACGGTTTTTTCACCTGATTTCTAGATTTTTCGCGGACACCATCATGATTTTTAACGACTAATTTCTGCGTATTGTTTCCTTTCGCATTGACTTTTGACTTTTTGAACAACTTACAAGATTTACTAGGTTTCAACTTTTTATTTTGCTTTTCACTTACATTTTCTGATTGTGCTTTCTCTGGAGTGACTACCTTGCTTTTTTCATTACTACTTACCACCATATAATTGCCTTTCTGCTTACAGTGGGTTTTCTTAAAATTCCTACGGACAAATTTTGACATTTTTTCAAAAGATCGCAATATCCTGTGCATGCCTTTTATTTTTCGTTTCAATTTACACAACTTTCGTTTCTTATCGAACGTATGCTTACCACGCTGTGACCAATATTTATACTTTCTAACTGATTTACTCAAAATGTACTGAAGCTTACTAAAATCATTTTGACAACTTTCAACTTGTTTGTGCCATGATATTCCACTAACATTATTCTCATTGGTGCTATTAGTGCCTGAACTGATTTCATCATTCATTACACATACTTGGGTGCATAGAAAACAATAAGAACTTATGCGCTTGAAGTTTGTAAGATACACATTTATCACAACCAAGTGAGAACTGTTACCACTGTTTTCCTTCTTGTCAATCTGAACCCTAACTATGTTCACGAAGAACTAACATATGTCGTTACTCGGAATACATGCTAACTTATCTGTTTGTGACGTGCTTTGGACGCATCCTAGCTCCATTAAGTTCAACATATGACTAATGAGTAAAGAGCGCATTCTCTTGCCTCCATTTATTAATATTACTACATTAGTACAATTACACGCACAAAACAATCAGTGCACTTTCCTCCGTAACATGACAAATATTTTATGTTCAACACATCTACTTGCTGTTTAGACTTCGAACGAACATTAGGCCTACTTGACGTAACAGTTTGGCTAACTAAACCTTTACATTTGTATGACACTGGCTGACTACTTATTTCCTTAACATTGCAAGCGCTAACAACAACTGACTCATTTACAACATTTGGCACTCTTGTTCTACATCTGCACTAAACTTTTCAATTGGAGCTTCGATTGATTCAATTTTTTCAAGTGCTTGGTCCCCCTTTTCTTCACATTTACCCCAAATTTCTTTCTTTACAACTTCTACTTGTGCCTGGAGTTTATCGTTAATGTGCTTGTTTGTTATTTCATTAACTTCCACAATTTTATTTTCTAAAAATTCATTACTTCTTTCTATTTTGTTCTCTAAGGACTCCCGTACACTATTAGTTTGCTCGCTGACACTTTCGATTTTGTTTTCTAAAGATTCGATAAATTTTGCATTTCTTTATTAGAAGCAGCACTTTTATCTTATAATGACTCGTGCAAAATTTGCATTTCAGCTTTAATTGCGTCTAACAATGACTTAACGTTACTTGCATCCATTTTTCACAATAATATAAAAATTCTAAATACGAGTCAGAAACTTACCTTGTACCTTTACGTTTCTACACATGAATCACTACCTTTTGCTTGTACGGTGAAGGAGTTCTGTCCCTATCCGAGCGCCATTCTTATAACACGATTAGATCGTGTGTGGTTGGGTTCCTGTTCGGGCTAGCCATTCTTATAACACGATTAGATCGTGTTTGGTTCGATTCCTGTTCGAGCTAACCATTTTTATGACACGAGTGGATCGTGTTTCTGTTCGGGCAAGTTGTTTTATGACTGTATATTGGTTCGATCCTTGACTGTCCTTATTTGCGAGACGTTTCGTAACACCAAGTATCCAATTTTCATTCGGTTCTTACCTGTTCTCCTTATAGGATAAGTAATTGTTATAACTCTACTGGATACAACCCTTATTCGGTACGCCTTGCCTATGGTGGATTTTAGTAGTTGGTGGGAGAAGGACATTCGCTACACAAATGACAATACAAAAATGAAGAGTGCGCAAACCTCCAAATTAGATCTCGAACCAAAATGACATTCAGTTGAGGTTGCGACTGCGAGTACCCACCATCCTTGCCACGCCTGCTGGCATTAGCAGAACAAATACAAGTAATGAAACATGACATCCACCATTTCGGTAGCAATTGTGTAGAAAATACTGTAAAGGTAATAGCACGCAAAATATATTCAATATATAAATTTTATTCAATCAACACAGCTTATGGAAGGTACTTACGTTTACAACATTACATTTTATTAAGAAATTTATTCAACATGTATTACCACTCTGTGAGCCCATATTCGTATTAATTTGGAATTTACACGAAGAAATTATTATACTGTATATGATTAATTACTTTCTTTCTTTAAAGAAGATGATGTACCGTAGATGCCGGCTATGATTTACATTTCACGATGCACTATCATTTAACACACGCTATTTATTCGGATCACACTTTACTGCATTGTGAATTGATGGATTGGGGGGGGTTATGTAGTTATTCTTGGCAATAAGATTTCTCCTTACTTCTTGTTTTTCGTCGAATAGTCATAGTTTAGGCTCCGTTGCAGTTATTGCTTTTCTGCTGTAAATACAATCAACCTTTTTACCTTCATGGATTCCTTACTTATGTATCGTGGAGTTCCATCAATTTGCATATTAGGCGCTGTTTTAACACACGCACATAGATATTGTGAAACTTTTACGATTAAGCACTTTTGTAACTTTTACTTGGTCTTCCCATAATCTTATTCACAACATATTTAACGATGCTAAAGGAAATCTTGGATATTTTTGATGGACACCAGACATGTAGAACGGCTTATACCGCCATCATCAGCAAGCACACCTTCGCGCCTTTCAGACTAAGCGTCAGTAAGTTTGCGCTGATCACGCCAGAAAAATATTTTAAAAATATCCATAAAAAAGCATTCTTTCCAGGGGATATATATATTGAACGGCTTTAGACGTGTTTTCTATTATAATAAAATGATTAAAATATTGTAAATAATAAAAATGTGCTTCGATTGATTTAGATTCAAGTGTACTATTTCTTTGTAACATCAAGACCACATCACATCCCTTTTGTTCGGTGAACAGGAAGCACAAATCACCACTCACAGAACTGCCAACTCATAGAAAAAGATAAAACTAAAACACAGTTTGCGTCGACGTACAGTACATGGAGCCTTATTCCAATTCAGCCAAGAAAAACTGGGAAAATTAAAATGGAATGGGAGTAAGGGGAACCAAACGCTCACATTTGTTCGTAGGTTTACGTCATCTTCCGCACCGAAGTTATACCAGGTGTGTCCCTAATGTCATTTGCACACGAAGACACTGAGTGGCACGTCGCCGTGGAGCACCACGAAGCAACTTCAGTTGCCGTCACTGACCGCTCTCGCGCAACTATCTTGAGCAACTCTGTGTCCCTCACTCGAGGAAAAGCTTTACTTTAAACTGTGGCTTTCGAATGGGGACACTGCAGTGATTGTCAATGTTTGTTAAAAAAAAAAATGTCAGACGGAACGTGTACGCTTCATTTACTCGCGGGTTTTTCATCGCTCCCCAACAGCGGAAATTCTTAAATCAGTAGACAATAATAAGGATAAGAAAGGCTTATTTTATGCATGCCTTTATTTCGTTATTTGTATAAATTTTAATGAATTTTAATTTTGCATATGCTGTGAAGGAAGACTTGAATTGCTACAGATTCTTGATATTTTTGGTTGTTTTAAATAAAGTTACAGAGAATGATGAGTTTGAGTTTTACAATATGCGTTGGTGCAATAATGAAAGGAATTCGTTTTGAATTTTCATCCGGAATGCTTTGAAAATACTAAAAACTTCACTAAAATGACTAAAATAATCGGATTGTTGAAATTTATCTAGATTGATATTATGACGATGTGTTTAATTTGACTTCAGTTATTATTGTTATTATTATTCAACTTTTGCACTTTTCTTCGTCTTGCTTATTAAATTTTCGTTCAATGTGCGCCACAATTCCGGATCTAGTGGTAACATTGCGTAGACGTTTATTATATTTTGTTATTTTGATATTAGTCACTTATATTGATCATCAGGTTTTCAGCCAGACTTCTAATGCCAAAAGAATCATTTCCGGATCTATTATTATTAGTAGTAGTAGTATTAATAATAATAATAATATCACGTACCGGAACTTATAATATTGTACTATTAGTACGTCCGTCCGTTACTCGCACGATAAATCTTGAACAAATTCCAATTTTTTATATTCTGTTTTTGCAACAGATATGTTGAGCTATTATGGTATCTGGTCCAAGCTAGTTAATGGAGGCAATTGATGAACGGAACGTGGTAGAAATCAACCATTTCCGGTTTTAACGTAGCCATTATAGAGTGAAAGCCGTAATAGATAGCGAGAAGGTGTTTCTTCAATCGATTAAGCGTTCCAAGAGTAATTTCCATGTCCATCCTTAATACTGTATTAAAACCGGAAGTGGTAAAATTTCAGCACGACTTCCGGTTTGAATATTAATCTACACAGAGGAAAATCGATAAAAAAACGAGAAGCGATTTCCTTAGATTCGACTTAGCGCTCTAAGAATAGTTCACTTATTCTCTCTTAACACTTTGTTCAAACCAGAAGTGGCATAAATCAATTACTTCTGGTTTAAACCTTGATCACTATCAGGTAAAAACGGTAAGAGATAGGGACAAGCGATTTTCTGTAATCAATTGTGTTCCAAGAATAATATTCCATCTCGACTCTAACCTCTTTACTAAAACCATACGTGCTATAAATCTTCTGAAATTTTTGGTTTCCATATTAATTTGAAAAAAAATGCTGGCGCGCTCCTCTTTATAGTCTTTACAGGAATTATTATTATTATTATTAAATAATTAAACAAAGAAATAAAGGATGGAAATATGTTGTTGACAAAATCAAACATATATTGATGGGACTCTTTGTGGCTAGGTGCTTAGAACTTTGCTGTTCTTGCAGGAGCCGGGTTCGATTTCCGATGGCAGGTACTGTTGTTTGTAGATCTACTTCCATATAGCCTAGTAGCGTAGGTGATGAAATGAAGTTGAACTGTAATAAAAATATATCTACAAACATATTGGTAAATAATTAGAAAGTATGATACAGCCCAGTTTTCAATCTCGTTGATAACATAGGATAAGGATGCACAGTACACACATTCTGTTTTGCCTCTACGTTTATTCTTTTGAGCACCAAAAGAAGAAGAACGTGCTTACTACTAACAGCCATTTCTCAAAGTGGAATAACTTGAGACGGTGGCAATAGTCCTACGAACTACATAAAGGGAACAGTCACCAATTGGACACTGAAATTTCGAACCAGGAAATGCTATATGTGTGTTTCTGCGTGTTCCATGTATTTCCACGTGTCCTGGGAACACCATCCATATTTTGGGCAATAATAATTTAAAAAAAAAACAGAAACGAACAAGAAACCTTGGTGTCTGCTGCCGGTTACCTGGTTCATATTTCTTATCACAAGCAGTGACGCAATTCCGTGACGTGATACGGCTTGGAAAGTACCACTGTTTGCTGTTTGTATGTAGTCTAGGTTTATTTTCTTCCAGTTGCGTGACATTTTTCTGAAACACTGATGTGAAAAATACTAAATAAATATAGCGTTAGCCTAGTGGAAACACAGGAATTATAATAAAGCTACCTAATGTTTTCACAATTGTGAGTAGAAAGGAGTAGGGCAGTGTCCCAATCCTCCTCAATTCATCATGTCGTAATCCTCCGTGTATACCCACTTTTACTACTGTCACTATAAAGCTACGAACTCTGGTATTAGAATCATAATAAAAATGTTCTAAATATACTTTGAATACCTAACTCTCTACTCTTATATTAAATCCTCTACTACCTCTTCATATTGTCAAATATTTTTATAATATAAATCTCACATGATAGTTATCAGCGATGAAGGAAAATTTGACTTTACTTCTTAAAACTTGTGCACATTCAGAACCTGGTAGCAATGCTTTTTAAGTGTTGCCACCACATCTGCTAGCAACCACTATGGCTTAACACAAATCACAATAGAGATATATCACTGTCCCACATCTCCAACTGTCCCAAACCTAACACTTTTCCCCTATATTTGTGTGTGCTCCCTGATACGGAACTTTATTAAAAAATCATTATCTGAAAGTGCCAATGGGGTACATATTTGGGCAAAAGTTTACTTTCGGTCTCACAGTGCCTTCGTCTTTTGATAAAGTTATAAAACAAAGATCTCTACGCTGCTTCAAGACATAAATTACCTATAAAACACCCTTTAGAAATAACATTATAAGTGAAATTATAACGTAAAGGTATGGCGCATGTTAGTTTTAGCTAACCACCCGCTCGAGGGTTATGCCCTCCATTTGGGAAAGAGAAGTCAAGGGTAGTGCGAGAAAGGAGTTAGACATGGTCTAAAGGATTTCCAACATTTGATAATAACTTTATGTCCTAAATAACGTAAGCAAATAGGACATTACGGTCTTTACAATCGTAATCATAATGACAGTGGAGAAAAGAAATTGTACAATGAATTATAGTCATCATGATTAAAGTATTTGGATTTACATTTCATGATAATGCATTGACGAGTGATATATCTATGAGATGAGGTGCATTTGGACGAGACAAATGGAATATTGTATTGTGACGTATATAAGCTATTCTTCTCCCTTGGGTTAGCGTACGCGTCTTTGGCGCGGGAGAACCGGGTTCGATTCCCGGCGGGAGCTCATGTGGTTCGGATTCCACGTTAATCAGTAGGTCTACGTCTCATATAGCCTCGCTGCTGAAAAGGGACGTTAAACTCAAAATCAACTCAACTCAACTCTTCTCCCTTGGGGACTGCTTCAAGCATTATTCAAAGGGATGGGAAGCTCTGTTAGTGACAAAGGAATTATTGTGTAGAACATGTATGATATTGTGTGGAGAGTGAGAGAGAAGAAACTTTCTGATGAGCGGAAGATCTTGATGATTCGGTGGTAAGGAATAATGATACATTGAAAAGAGGAGGAAGAGGTAGAATGACTGATGCTGTGAACGATATAAAAGTAGATATGGGCGTTGATGGAATCGAAGAGGAGTGGATGATGGGGATTGAGCGTTCCGGAAGTATTTGCGGCAAAATTCTTCTACATGGAACCAAATGTACGGAAAAGTCACGCCAGCATAGAGCTTTGGAGCAGAGCTCAGGGGTTTGATATGGTATGGAATTCTGAGTGTGTAATGTTCGAGAACCTTAAGTTTTTGATCAAAGGGGGTAGCTGCCAAGTCCTAGCGGTATGGCCATAACTAAGCACAGGTCGAAGGAAGACTATATAAGTGTTTAAGAGTAGCTTTGCATAAATACTCTTGGTTATGCCACTAAATCGTTTTAATAGATTGAGTCGATTGTATGCCTTTTTGTTGATGTCCTGGACATTATTAGTCTTCTATCTTAGGTGTCTATCTATGGCGAGTCCTAACTATTAACGGTTTTGGGGATTCTAAGACGGTTGTATTTAACAGTGATGCAAGTAAGTGTGTATTACTGTGAAATCTGGAGCGTTTCTTAGGAGGCAGAAATACTGTAGTTTTGGGTTTTGGCAGCATTGGATTTCAATCGCCGTTTATTGTACTGCAGAACAAAAGTGTGTATTGTTGGTTGTAAGGCATTGTTTACTTAGTGTGTAATACGGCAAATTGCAAGGAAAGCTGTATCATCAGCGTATGGAAATAACTGAACATTTTGTGGGGGAAGAGGCATGTCAACAACATAAAGTAGATATAATAAGGGTGATGGTAAAGAGCCATAGATACGCCTGTGTGCATAAATATAGTTTGATATAACTGTTGATTAATGTATTCGTAAGTACGGTGACCAAACAAGAAATTGTAAAGAAAACGGATATATGCGATATGAAGGCGAAAATGTAGGAGTTTTAGAAGCAAACCCTAACACTACACCACATTAAATGCCTTCTCTAAATCAAAGAGTACCAGACAGGATAGCTAGGTGGTATTATGCTGCTTACGGATGCAGTTGAGGAGACGCAGAAGCTGATCGTTGATGCTGATTTGTGGGCGGGAGCCTGCTTGATGGTGTGGTAAAGATGGTAATGAGAAAGATGAGCATGAAGTCATTTGACGATATTTTTTCCTAGGATTTTGGTGAAGATTCTGTTGAGCTGTATCGGACTGTGTTCTTGATTTTAAGGAACAAGAGAAATTTGGATTATTTCTAATGAGCTGGTACATAATTGTTCCGTGGAATAAATATGACCAAGATGATTGAGCAGTATTGGTGGGTTGTCTTACATGTCGATAGATGTTATTGATTCCAGGGGCATTATAACGTTTATGATAGATGACATTAGTGATTTGTGTGGTAGAGATGGAGGCAGTGAGTGCTTTGTGAGTAGATATGTTGTGCGCCATGTTGGGTTGAAGATGAATATGTGGTGAATTGAAGTTGAAATGGTCTACAGGAAGATAAATAAAATGCTAAGTGAATGATAGGGGTGTGAAAATCTCTTATAATTAGGAAGCAAAGGTTTTAGCTTTTTCTTGGTCTCTGTGCAATGTGTGATCGTGGTGTAAGAGCTAATGCGTTGAGACGCATCTAATATTGCGAAGGGTGTGATATGTCAGAAATTGTGTTTCAGGTTTTAATCCACTGTTGTAATTTGTATACTCTAAGATAATTACACACTGTTCGGTGGAGGGCTCTACGATGCTCAAGAGCTTCGCGCTTACCTGAGCAACATATTCTGTATAGTTTCGAGGTGAGTGTTTAACTAGACGAAATTAGCGCGGAGGAATTTTAGGATGATGAGGTGATATATATGCAGTTTGAGGGATGAACTGCTCGGTTTCGAGTTGAATGATTGCTGGTAGAGATTAGCGTTGATTAACTCTTAGAGTACCAAGCCTACAATGTTAGGTAAAGTACTAAGCGTGGGTAATTTTGACCCATTCCTGCTTCTTGTTAAAAAAAATGTCAAGTTTCATTCAGGGAGATAAAATTTCTAACGTACAATGAAAAGGGCAATGTACCTGATCGTTCTTTATATTCCAGTAAATTACATACGCTGTATGCACTGTCAGTGGCGGCTCGTGATTTTTCAAACAATACCTGAATTATAGTACTGTAACATTAGAAAGGTATACACAAAAATACACTGTCTTTATTAGGAATAAATTCTGTCGCACATTGTATTTTAATTACATCTGACAGTCCGTGCAAGCGGTTTGCTGGTGCAATGCGCTTTGCAAACAAGCTTGTGACATTTTACATGCTTTTGAAGTGTGAAGAATCACATGTCTTGCTAAAAATAAAACCAGATATTTTAGTGAACTGAACAAAAATATAACAATTGCTGAGAAAGAAATGTGTAGTGCGGATGGGATGGGGGGAAAGAGTGGAAAAAAGTATTTGATAAAACTTTATACTAATCTCACCCCAATCAAAGCTCGGTAGAACGAGGAAGTGATTGTTGCAGGTAAAAGAAAAAATACCGTTTCAATAAGCATAATAATAATAATAATAATAATAATAATAATAATAATAATAATAATAATAATAATAAAATATATTATTTTTGTGTGCCGTACCACAGGGTACCAAGGCTAGGTCAAAATGACCTAGCTACCTTTTCTGTCATTTTTTGGGTATTTTGTGTTTATATGATTTTCGATTTCTAAAAGTAAAAATGGTTCTTAATGGAGGAATACCTAAAATATTAGCCCACTACCTCTCTTTGATATTATAGCATTTCTTTATAAAAGAGCATCTGGGCCAAATTGACCCAGTCTTGGTATTCAAAGGGTTAAATTCATTTTCAGTAAAAGAGGGATAGGATGCTGAGAGTGTATGAGTTTAGTAAGTTTAGTAGCGAAGTATGAGAAAAGGGGGTTGTGAGACAGAGGAGGAAGTAGTGAAAACTTCTAGAGTGAGTGTAATGGGCAAGTTCACTACCCAGGAGATCTAGGATGTAGATGAAAATACTGTGGGCGAGAAATGAAGTGATCATTATGTCAGGAGTAGTGTTAGATCAGGAACGGATTTGTTTTGGTAATGGGTGAATGAAGCCTGTAGTGGAGGCAAATAAAATTGTTAAAAGTTGTTTCTCTCGGTCTGAGCGGCTATGGATGTTAATAACAGAAGATATCAGCAATGTCGGAAATTATTAGACATATATTGGAATGGGAGACGAATAGGATGACCTGGTCGAACATAGATGACTGTCATTGTGACACATAAAGATTTGTAATAAATAGTTATGATTAGATGTTCTGAAATAGTAGGTGGGGAGTCAATACTATAGCATGTGTAAGGATAAAATACTATGCCACGCCGCTGGTGGCGCGTCAAGCCGGAAGCTTCTTATCGTGTCGAATGAGTTGATAGCAGGTAAATTTTTAACTAAGTTTAGGAGTGAGATGCGTTTTACTGATAAGTAATGTGTGAAATTGTTCCTCGTGTAATAGTTGTTCAAATATGAGTATATGAGGTAAGTACAAGAGAATGTTGAGAAATAGAAATAAAAGTCATAGTAAAATACCTAGGTATATGATCAGAATGAGGTAAAATAATTGTTTCGAGTGAAGATACATGAAAGTGCACGTACGAACCATTGTAAGTGGCATGAAGATCAAGGTGAAGAATGTTGCGAGCTGTGTGTTGAACGTGTTGTAATATTAATGGTTGTACAAAAGATGAACGTTTGAGGAGTGTCGGTGACAAATGTTAATAGTTTATGAATAAAGAAATGTATTAGTCTCTCGTGAAGTCTTACCTTTTCGATTTTAACATAATGAGTCAATAGTGGTACTACAAGTTTCGGCTTCAATTCTTCTGGAGCAAGCCAAGACTTACACTTCTAGCTGTATGTCGGAGGCGGGAATTGATACCAAGTGTTGTAGGTTGGAGATTCGGACAGCTTTTGATAGGAAGAGAAAAAGTGTGTACTTCTTAGTAGGATAACAAGTTCATAGGATACACCTGTTAATAGGATGTTCTTTGTATTCTTGACAGCGTTTACCTCGGAGAGGAAGTGGTCGTAATGAGCAGGATGGTTCAAATCGGCGTCTCTTCTTGAAAACGAAGATTTGTTTATGCAAACGGTCGTTGATAGTATTCTGTGATGTTCTCAGAATTCGAACTATGTTCGTTGGTCCCTGATTGTTCCGAATACGGATGCATTTTTAAAGCTACATCTCACTTCAGGTAGTTCAGCTTATATATCGTCATGTGTTATAGATGGAGGGACCCCTTGTACTAGTATTGACATAGTATGTGGCTGAGGTTGCTAGCGTCGGATGTTGTTAAGAGAAGTTAAAATTACAGTTTTTCTGAACATTTCAAAACTGTATTGTCACGAATTATTTTGCGAAGTTAGCCGACTGTGATTTAATGATTAATCCATTTTTTTTTCGTTTCTACCATTTGCGAAATATCTTTGCGTTGCCGATACTGGAGAAGTTACAGAAGTAAAAACTTCGAACTCAAGTACTTTGGATTGTAGTTTTGCAGTAGGAAGCTGTAGACATGGTGTAGAGAACGATAAGCCGGTCGGAGTGAGCGTCAGAGCTCGAGATGCTATGTGCATTTGTATGCTTCTTAAATAATGGTGAACTCGTTGATGATGCTTTGTAGTTGCCACTGATTGGAAAATCAGAACTCTGATAACTTGGTTCAGTGTATGCTCTGTCTCGTCGATTTCTCCGCTTCTTGTTTATCTTCAAAGGATGCGTAAAAGACTGTCCATCGTCAATTATCATATGGGATAAAATAACCGAACTGAAGCAATATCCAAAACTATGAGATGAGATCAGTATAAGAATGAAAATGGTCATAATGATGATCAAAAATCATACTACTTGTATACTCCAGCTAGCTTCCGCTCGTGAAAGCTCTCAATTTCTTGCAACCTCTCGCCTGTTAATGTGTCAGCATCACTGTGCGCCCACACGAGTGCAATAAACACAGTCTAGACTTGGCAACTACGCCTCACTACATGTAATCCAGCTGGGAAAGTTTGCGAATGCACTACTTTCTACCGGCCAGTCAAAATGGCTAGCAACCTATGAGAAGGTTACGCCCTCTGTAACGTGAGTGCTGAAAAGGAATTTACGTGCAAAGTGTAAGTGCTGGTCTGTGTTCTATCGAAATTTTACAATTATACGGTATAACATCTAACAAAAATCAAAAAGAAAAACAAAAAATTGGGCATAAGGAACTTTGATCCTTATCATTATAAAGGAAGTAAACATGTATAACACACAACTTAATATAGACAGATCAATTCAATATAAATACAATACAACTAGGGAAAATGAAAAATTTGTAAAGTGATAGCGAGGATGGAGAATGAGGGGAGGTGCGAAGCACAAGACAACACATGGGTATTTTAATCAGACAAGTGAATGTGTCTTCTGCGTAGGGTCATCTCTATGTGACTATGGGAACCGGGTAAGCCAAACTGAGTAGAAAGTGATTACTGTGCAGGATACGATGGATCAAAGAGTGGAAGATGCTAATGAATAAAATAATCAGATATAACCTTCAGCCCCAGATTAGCCCCAATTCGTGACTTTTCTTTTAATTATTTTTGAACAACTGCAACAACAGTTTTCTTAATTAGTATCTTAGCAACTTTGGATGAGACACTTGTCTGATTCCGGGGAAGATGTGGATTTCGTATTATATAACCAAAAGACTTGCAAAATATGGAATTAAAATGTTTAGTCTTGTTGGGGAAACATTATACTACACAACAAATATGGAAGCGTATGTGGGAACAGAACCAGAAGGTTCGTTCCAGATAGATAACAAACCTGAGGAAGTAGTGAAGAGATTGTGACAACCGATTTATGGTTCATCTCGCAACGTGACCTTTGACAATTATTGGTTTACAAGCTACAATTTAGTTAAATCAATGGAATGGGACAATAAGTTAACAATTATAGGGACAAATCCTAAAAACAAGGAAGAGTTGCCCCCATGTTTGTGAATGCCAAAAAAAAAAGGAAAGAATACAGGAGTGTGTTTGGTTTTCATTAGAACTGCACCATTGTCTCCTACGCACCTAAGAAAAATCGGTGTGTAGTGCTCATCTCAAGTATGCATAATCACAGCAAATTAGATGAGAGTACCGGAGATAAGGGAAAGCCAGAGATCGTCACACTTTACAATGAAACTAAAGGTGAGGTGGACACAATATACCAGATACGTACTGAATATGACGAAGACAGAAACATTAGACGATGCCCAATGGCGTTATTTTATCACTTCTTAAATGTAGAAGCGATCAATGGTAAAGTTATACATTCAGCGAAAAGAGCGAATATACCTAAGAGCGAAAATACCTAAAGGAACTGGGAAAAGTTTGATGAAACAGAGAGCACTGAATAAATGAAATCCCACAGAGCTTCGAAAATCGGAGGCAAAGTTTTCTGGATTGATTCTAGAAGAAGATGCTCCTGTACCTCCTCAACTAGGAAAACGACGACGATGTTACATGTGTAAACACAGAAAGAGGACATACTTTTGCCAAAAGTTTTGTAAGTGGATTTGCCTAAGGCACGCAAAAATGATGTGTGGAGACTGCTGTAGAATTGAAACGTGAATTTCCCTATGTGTAATACACCGCTATTAGGAGAAATACTGGTTTACTTCTTTCTAGTTAATAAATATTTTATTTCGAGTGCCGGTATTTAAGCAATAAAATAGTCACATAGTTATCGAGCTTATTATAACAAGAAAGATATTGCTTCAATGAAATGAATGTACAGTTTCGCTTAAAGTGTATCCACTGTCTGGTGTATTTTGTATTTAATATTGTAAATATAATAAAAATTTAAATCCTAGTTCACATCTTATCAGGCAAAACTGTTTCTCGGTCCAGGAGGCAAAATGTTATCATTCATGATTTTTTTTTTCACATTACCACTGTAGGGTTAAGAACGATGAATCTCAGGAGGGTAAAGTGTACAGACAGAGCGTAAACATTAGGGAAAAGGGATATGCTGATAGCGATTTGGTGTGGGGTCTAAAGTGAGATACTAGATACTGCATGAATAAAGGATGCTGAGCTTGAAAGCGTTTGTTGATATAGGTTAGATTGTTTTTCGATATGGTACTGTAATATGGGGAAAGTTATGCGTTGGTATAACTCCAGAGTGGGGCTAGGTAATCGGACAAGGAAACCTATGTGGAAAACTTATGATTAGAGGATCAAAAGTTTTTGATAGATTTTGGATGATGCGGCTATCCACACCGGAAATCTGTGTTCGGCACTAAGAAAACTTTGAATGTACTTAGGATCGTCTATGAATAAAGTTCAAAAAGATGGCATCAAACTGTAGAAAATAGAGGTTCGTGCTCCTGTTTCGGAAAAAATATTTGTGTTTTCTCTGTGCTTTATCATTTCCATTGTGAATCCAGTAGTAAGCTTACGGCTAGAGTCTGCGTTTGACAGTATCTCCAGCTGGAAATGCAGTGAAATACCGTTAACTCTTATTGCTACATAACACTCAATTAATATAATTTACAATGTTCAACACAGATGCCAAGAAAAGAGTGAGAGTGACTTGGACAACGTGATCGCACGCTAGAGAAGTGTGCCAAATCAGGTGCTCCATATTCTCTGTTTAATGGGGTGATGTACAGAAGAATCTTATCAAAAGTGCAGTGAACAGAAAACCACGTTTAAAGTATAATACCAAAATACACAAAGCGTTAAAAACAATTTTACGGACTGTGCTATGAATATTAGTTTGTTGCCGGAATATGGATGTTTAGTGGTGAGTGAAACATGTTAGAAAGAATCGGTAAGGAACAGTGGAATGCCGTTTCTCAACCAATTCTCTAAATAGATAAACGACCACAAAACCATAGGGGCGGAGTGTTCGTAGTATAAATGGGGCAGCAGAGCACAGAATCATCTCGTACGTAAGTGTGAAATTATTTGAGCTGAGGTAAGTCTGTCCAAAAACACAAACTTCGTCGGGTGTTTCTGCAGACCATATGGAAACAGTCCTCAAAGTTTACTTGAAACATGCTACGAATCACTTCCAGTTGCCATCATAGGGTGACACAGTTGCTCATTTTGGTGACTATAACTTGGGCTTAGATATCGATCGACAGTAAACATGGGATAACATCAGACACAAATGACATCTTTTTGTCGACAATTCTATTGAAGGACTCGATTTGGGTTATACAATGTTCATAACGCGCGTAAAAATAACAGCTTAGGTTATGTCGTCTCTATTTTTCCGACAGAATGTGTCATTTCATATAAAGAGTTGCTTCTCCCAGACCGCGATTTCCCCGTTCCATGTCTTACTCCCAATCCCAGAAGCCAGCAATCCAACTCAAAAAGAAAGTTTGTGCCTGCCTGAAGTAGGCGCCTTTGGATGAAATTTCTAAAGTACTATGGTGTTACAGTGGATACTTTTACTAGATGGAACAATAGACGAGACAGTGGGTTCTTTCGCCGACGTTTTTAATGCAACAATAAATACTTTGTACTGTTCAAGAAAGTAAAAACAATGAAATTTCCAACAAGGCACGACGAACCGAGTCGCCACACATTCCGAAATAAGAAAAAGCTTTAGGAACTATGGTATGCATTTCCAAATGAACACATATCTTTAAAAGAATTTCTGATATAGGGCTTCATATAAAAAAGATATTGAGATGCAGCAAATACCTAGACTATATTTTTAAAAAAAATCAGACACCAGCATCAACATTAAACAATTTTGGTCTTAGGTCTAAACCTTGTAGGATAACTCTTGTAATGTACAATGATGCAACAGGTGCAGAGGTTGAGGGAGGAACAGAAAATTTTAATGAATTATTTTGTAATAAATTCTAAACTGCATAGTCAACATACTTCCCTGTTCAATCCGCTCGCTCGTCCACTTTATCTCATTTATCTATCACTCCTCCAGAGGATGAGTTGCTTTTATTTTCTCTCCGGCCTGAGAACCTCTGGCCAGGACAATATAAGCTAAACCCTTCTGCGTTCGACGTCATCTGTTATTTCTTTTCCACTTTCGCTCATTTTTATAGATGTTTCAGGGAAACCTATTTTTTCCTGTTCTTGGAAAGCAACACGTTTCTCCCATTTATAAATCTGAATTAGAAAGTTATGTGTCATCCTAAAGCAATATCTCGCTACTCTGAAACATATCACTCCTGTACGAGAAAATTATCAAAGACATTACTTCCGGTCAGTACAATCTTAAAGTTGGTATTGGAGGGTGGATGGCCCATCTGCCGTCAGAAAGAGCCAAAACGTGATTTTTTTTTGTTTCCCATTTACATAAAGTGTAAGTAAAACTTTCATTATTTCTCAGTCGCTGTTTCATTTTTAACATCCCTAACATAAAAAATAATAAAAGAATACCATATCTGTATGAGTTAGCATTAGAACTAATAAATGAAAACCTGAAAGCTCGTTCTGAAATCTCAATTAAAAAAAAAAAAAAAAAAAAAAAAAAAAGCTCCTGTTCTTGGCACTATACGGAAATCAAACTACAGATGATGAACCGGTCTAACCAATCCGAAGAGATATTTGCTACATCTCCGGATCAAGAGAAAACAGAACTTGCCTTAAATGTAATGATTCTGGGAAAAACGTGTTCAGAAGGCAGCCAACAATTACTACTACTTGCAATACATGCCAGCAAACTCAGAAAGAGGGCAGTGACGTGGATGTTGATTAACTTTGAACCCGCCTTGAATCTACATATTGTGGAAACACATGTGCAAGAAGCACCTAATGATTACTGCTCCCTGCAATAAATATCAACATTATCACAGCTAGCTCAGTGACATGGATGTTGATTAGGTTGTATTCTGTTCTTTTGTGTTTTGTTCAGTGTGTTCACTCATATTAGGAGTGTTGTAATTTAATTTAAATGAAAAGTATACTTTTGGTCAACAATGATTTGTCTTAATTTAAGAAAGCTAAATGCGCCAAAACATACACTTTGCATCATGCACAATGCTGAAAAATGTGATTAATCGATGACGGCCGTATTGACGTCGTCGCGAACGGAAACGTGAATTGGCAGTACGTGAGCGGATCAAGGTAAGGAACGAGATATTTAACGAATTTTATCGCGAACTTTTTACAACTAAGATGTTTCGCATTTGTATATTTTATCACGCGTGTAACTTGACAATACCATCTTATGTACAAAAATTATTTTTCAGTAAATCGTTTCACATATCTTACAATATCTTTTTACTAACAAAATGTGGACTTCATGTAAGCCGTTTTCACAATTATGCATAGCCATCTTTTACCTGTATGAGATAGCATGTTTCCCCCAAAATTGAACTTCGATTACACCATTCTTCATAGTCTTCACACGAGCAGATCCTCCCCATCTGTATTAATATATCTGTTGCAAAATATAAACTTTAATTAAGTCATTTCTACACACTTAGAACACTTTTCTTTTTAATAAAGTTTTCTCCTGTGTGTTTTAACATATGTATTGCAAAATGTGAGCTCCATATATATATATATATATATATATATATATATATATATATATATCTTCTTTTCAACTGTGTGTTGTCATGCGTGTGAGATTTTCATCTCTGTATTAAAATGTCCTGCCAAACTTGAACATACATGAAATACTTTTCTAAACTCATCGTATGTGTAGTTTTCTACTTGTGTATATTAAAATTTGTCTTGCCAAGCTTGAACGCGAATCAAATGACGCACTAGAATCAGAAGTTACTAACTCATTATTGCTAGATTTTTACAGGATCACGCTTTAAATTTTATAGAAATATGTTGTAATAGCGATATATCAATTCAATGATCTAAAATTGTGTGCTGGTTCGTTTTGACAGGTATGCGATGTCTTACAGTACCAGTTAATTATAAGGTAAACAACGTTTTTGAACAAAGTTCAAAACCTGATTTAACAACTTTTCTTATAAAACGAGTGAGAAGTTGGTAAGTCAGTATACCCAACAACTTCTGAGTACACAATAAATAATGGGTAAGGAATACGAAACATAGCTACGAACTTTATTTTCAACAACCCACATGCACATTCACTTTACATCATCTCGCGCTTCAGAAACGACAGTGAGCGAAAAAGAGTGGAAGATACTGTGTACCGAAGTTTTGGTACACAAACTCTTTCCGAACATACACCACGAATTCCGTTAACGTCACTAACACTTTAGATATGAATGCCGTTAAAGTCGCTTTAAAATCAAAGACGTTAACAACTGGAGTGAAATCATGTTCACTATTATTAGTGAGTCTTCTTTGACACATACAACCTTAATACGATTTTTGCGTGAAGTTCGTCTGATCAATTTAACTGATGTGGAAGGGAGGAGGACTTGACTTTTGACCGCTACTTTTCTTCAATTTGCCCAGTTTCCGTCAATGAGCATGAAAAAATATCTTGTGAAATATAAATATATGCGGTGAAAACAAACTTGCGCAACTATGTATCGGCCAGCAAGATGCGGCCAAATCGCAGATGGTCCAGAAGGCCCTAGTGTTGGAATAGACATGGAACATGTTTATCCGCTGGATCTACACTTGTAGCTGATGAGGAAGGTGCTCCTCATTATCGATGTCGCTTAAATTTGTTACCCTTAACTCCATTACATATATGAAGACTCAAGAAGGGGTATATTTGGAGTCATTATTTTCAGATAAACATTCACTTGAGGAATCGTCACTCGAATCTTCCTCGGCGTCAGCCACTTTTTCACTATGCTGCAATTCCTGTGAGGGGAAGGCAGAAGCGCAGCTCGTAGAGTAGATGCGGAACCAATTTGCCGTAATATCTGCGCCCAAATTACGAACTTAAAACTTGTCTTTCAAAACACATTCCTTTACAAAGGGGAGGTATATCATTTGAAGGACTTATTGTTTTCTTTAATATTTAGTATTATTGCAGACCTATTTTATACGATATTTATCGTGAATTTAATTTTTTTTTCAAAACTTGACTTAACATCTTGTGGGTGCGTCAAATCTCTCTCTATATTCTATGTCTAGTTACGTGGGTGCGTCAAATCTAGTTACGTGGGTGCGTCAAATCTCTTTCTATATTCTATGTCTAGTTACATGTCTTGCCAAAGCTGATTCCAAACTAAATCCTATTCACCACCATTTGCATGTGTTTGGTTATTGAAATGTTTTAATATTGCCATTTGCCAAATGTGAACTGCCAGTAAATGCTTTCCTACACTCTCCGCACTTGTGATTATTGTCCTGTGTGGATTAACATGTGTCTAACCAAATATGAACGTCGATTAAATGCCTAACTACACTCTTGGCAAGTGTGATGTTTTTCTCCTGTGTGGATTAGCATGTGTCTAGCCAAATGTGAACGTAGACTAAATGCCTTAGAACACTCTTGGCATGTGTAAGGTTTTTCTCCTGTGTGGATTAAAATGTGTCTAGCCAAATGTGAACGTCGATTAAATGCCTTACCACAATCTTGGCAAGTGTAATGTTTTTCTCCTGTGTGGATTAGCATGTGTGTAGCCAAATTTGAACGTCGACTAAATGGAATACCAATGAGAAGTCTCCATATCTCTCTACTTTCAAAATAAGAGGCTGTAGTTTTTTTTCATTATATCAAATTGAACAATCATTTATATCGTGGCGGTCATAAGTCTTTGACCATGTAATGGCGACTCCTTTGAAACAAATGGAGAGTATTAGAATTAAATCTGTCATATCTGTAGTTTCGTGTGAAGAAAAAACAAAGTTGTGAACCACAGGTTTAAGAAAAACTCAACTTATTATTATAAACTGTACCGAAGATTATTCACTTATATCATCATATGTGGAAAACGAAAGACGTTTCGAAACGAAGAAAAAAGTAACATACAACTTTACAAGCTGAGACAGAGAGACTTAATGTAACCAGACTAAAGACGAATCGTTTACAGCGTAGTGTTCGTGGTTCAGTGGTCTAGACGCTTGACCAGTAATCTGGAGGTTCTACCACCAAATACACGTCCAGCAACTTTTTTTTTCTGTTCTTTACGGAGTTTTATTGCGATATATCGGCAATGACAGAGGTTTTATACATTCAAATATTTGAATACCCGTTTGTTTCAATACTTGAACTATCAAATTTTCAGGAATAATACTAGTAATAATAATAATTATCTCGTGAAATATTTAAACAATAAAAACTTATTATCGCACAGGTGATACCATTACAAGCAGAACGTGACATAAAAAAATATTTCGGTTTTGTGTAATGTTGCCCATTAAAAGGGGAATTTCTCATCTCGATCCTAAAACATACCGAATAAAATCGGGATGAGGCTTAACATTTTAATTCGAGACGGGACAAGGCTAACTCGCAATATCGTCACGCTTTGGAGATGAGAATCTAGACGAGACGAAAAGTATCGTAAACATTGCTCGTCTCATCTCGATTCTCGAAAGAGTATATGCTACTCTTTAGGTAACAATTGCTCTGTAGACTGAATCTTATATATTATTTTGTTACCTTGTATTTCAGTGCACACTAACTTATGGTCGGTGTATATATTTTTGTAGCAAAGCTTATAGAATTACATCTGCAAACTGCACATGTTAGTTTATTATAACCCTTAGTGTTCAATGATATTCAGTTCTTTTTATTACAGTTATTTTCCTCACAACGTACAATAGAATATTTTCTACAGGAAACTTTAGCGGAAAATTTGCGATTAAATTTGAGTAGCTGGAGAAATGTCTCACGAAGGTACGGAACCCCTTCCCCGAAACCTCTACGTTTAAGTAAGTTTTGCCAAATTTTAGAGCAACTTTAAAACATTTAATACCATTATTATTATTATTATTATTATTGCTGAAGTGTTCTAAATTTAATGGTTCAACCTGTTTCACCCAACTCCCGCCTAGTGCTGAACAAACACAGTGTGTTTCGGTTTTTTCCGTGTTCCGCTTCCTCCCACTTTCTTTATTCGAATATTTCTTTCGTTCTCATGATCGACGTCTTCTGTAGCTTAGCCGGCCTAACCATTACTTAAAAACAAATTTTCTTACGGGTCTTGTGAATTCAGAATCCCTACTTTCTACACGAAATTTGTCTCGAAACTTTCCGTTGTAACATTTAGCTAGTTGTAGGGACGTATGGAGAGGGTATGTCCTGATAGTCCTAACACTTCTCTTTAATCCCGACTACATTGTAACTTCTGGCTAACGCTACGGGCAATTGTACAGGCTTAATACAATGTGTCCTCGTACGGAATTTCTTAT
The DNA here is from genome assembly GCF_964235325.1 of Thermobia domestica. NCBI lineage: Eukaryota > Metazoa > Arthropoda > Insecta > Zygentoma > Lepismatidae > Thermobia > Thermobia domestica. Next base: position 37,026,906 of record NC_137467.1, read on the forward strand.
CTATATTTTTATTATTATTATTACTGAATATTTGATACCTCAATATTGCGTCCTACTGCGATGCAAATAACAATATTGAAATTACGAAAATGAAAATAAATTCTTTGCACACTATAAGGAGGAATTGAGTTATAAGAGATACTTTGCAAAGAGAGGTAAAAGGTGTCAGCTACTGGACAATATGAAATAAGAAACTTCGGATGCCTTAACAGAAGCAGGATTTGTCTTCATCACGATACCCTTTCGAAGTAACACCCTTTATTTGGTTAAAAGACGTTGGATTATGGTTGCGTTATATTGAAATATCATCAAAACATACCAAAAACAATAGTTACTATTTATCAATTTTTCTTGAACGAATATATATAACGTGTTGAAAATGGAGAAGGAAAACATTATTATTGTTTCTAGCGAGAGTAGAAGAACAGTTAATAACAATTCAGGCAATTTTGTGACTCATAGACCTGAAGGATGACCCATTTGTATTCATGAATTGTTTTCGAAACAAGCGAAGTTTTCAGACAGTAGGAATCGAGATTGTGACGTCATGTAATTAGTTTTCCCTGTGAAAGAAGTCGTTTCAACTCTAACTTGTAAGAACAAGAGAAATTGACAATTCTTCATTTTATTATACATCAGAAATACTAACATTCTAAATTATATTTTTTTCTGAATATCTTCGAAGAGAATCGAACAGCGGACCTCTAACACACAAAGCGAATGATCAAGCCACTACCCTAAGACCGCTCTTTTAAGTAAGAGTTGCGAATTGCTCTTTTATGTAAGAGTTGCTATGTAGCGAATTGCAAACGTTTAAGATTCAATTTTTTATTAACCATTAATCACTGATTTTGCTCAAGATAACATAGTGTAGTACAGTGAATTCAAGATTAAATTTAAAAAAGACCCAAAGTATCTCCGTAATTTATCTCTATTGTATTTGGTTATTCTTGTTTCCCAGGTGTTTCCAATAACCTTGAACGACCTGGACACGAACACAGATACATCGAGAACATTTAATATTTAAAAGGCTTTCCCATCGGGAATCGCAAGTGAGACCGTCTAATAAACAATCTGATGTGTGGGTGCGTGGTTCGTTCCCAAGGCAAGCAAGGTTGAGACTGACATCGTGCTCGTGGGTTTTCTCGGGCTACTCCCACTTTCTCATTTCACCAATTTGTCTATCATAATTCACTTGGTTTAATCATAGTCTTCCTTAACCTAACAGGCATAATCGTTGGACATTAAAGGATTTTATTTTCAAGCTGTTAACCCAAACCGATCCGAATCGAAAAAGTTGTATTTTCTATTGCTCATTAACGTTTTCTCACGAAAAAATATGTAGAAAAAAGCCACGGCGAATCGCAATTCTATTCAAAGATAAAACAGTAGACTAGCAATATCTTAACCTAAAATGTAACCATTACATATTGTCTGGAACTTTTCCAGAATCTGTACGGATATTCCGGGAAGTGCCACAGTTGGAGTTGTTTATTGAATCGGTTGGTCAGTCGGTCGTGGGTCAACAGCATATCACCCATTGCGACCCACCACCATCATGACACACTACGACCCCACTCACCATGAACCACTGCGGTCATGACCCAGAAGTATGTTTCTTGTGCACATGAAAATACAGATATAAAAGACCTAATTTTCATAAGCGGCATTTGTTTCAAAGCAGTCGCCATTACCTGGTCCGTCACGATATATACGATATCAGAGTTAACCTGGTACATACCAAAATACTTATTTTGTGCTATGTGGAATAAACATTTCATTATTGTAAGTGAAAATAGAGACCCGTTATCACTAACATTAATTATATATCATTACTTTTTGTGTCAGAAAATTTAAAAATCGGAAGAACTTGTTGCAATTGCAGCTACAAAAAACTGTCGCTATGATTACAAAGAAACAAAGGGACGATATAACAACTTTTAAAAATTTGCACAAGATACGTGATTTCTCTTAACTATACAAATTTCTAGTTGCGATTTTATATAGTCTGATACCTTGAGATAGTAAAATTTTGCGTATATTGATATGTAGCTACGTAGTTACATCTCATACATTCTTATTAAATAAAAACTTTTGAGAACCATAGAGTTTTCAATTTCTTGTAATTTTTATCTATATATTTGAAACACATGATATAACGATTCCAGAATTCCACGTTAAGATAATGTGGACAACCATTAAAACCTTCGTTACTCCTAGATTATTAATAGTGCTTTTATCTTTGTGGTGTAAAGATAGAATTTAAATTTATCATAACCTGGTGTAATGTTATTCGCACAAATCGAAATATATATTGGGTTTGGAATCTTGCTATTACAGGGTTTTTGCAAACAATGCCTCTCGAGTGTTATTAGCATCGTGAAACACTCTAGTCGTTATTGTTTATTACTTTAAAAGTAAATAGGGCGTACGAAGATAAATGCTACACTCTGAATACCGAAAAATATAAGAAATTTGTTATGCATCACATTATAAAATACAGGCTGCTGAACGGTTTGAAATAAATAATTTAATATGTTGAGCGTCTACATTTAAGTGGCATTTTAATACGTTACGTTCATTCAAATGGGAATCATAAAGACGGGAAGAGGATTAAATTCGTACGTCAACTCTTATAATCTAACTGGTCTCTCCTGTTAGAGAAAGGACAGTTGGCACAATAGCTTTCTTACTTTTAAAAAATTGTAGCGAGCAGCAGTGTTCTCGGAATTACAACATTCAAGAGTGAGAAGACGAACAATCTGCATATTATACCTCAGTACAAAAAAATTGACATCAACCTAATCTGGTATTACCAACAAAAATGGCTGAATCGATTAAAATTAAATTTTACATGTCTGGAATTAGCCAGACATGTATGATGTATCTCATTTAGAAAACTTTTTATCTTTTCTTACGTTACTGACTCTAGAATGAATATCCTACGAATAAAAGAAAAGCTATAAATCTTACGCTAAAAGCAGAGTATCTGATGAGTGGATTATACTTGGGAGGTGAAATTTATCATGAAAAATCTTTACTCTATACCAGTGAGCATGTTATCTACGACTTACGAGATGAAAACGGAAAATTTTGCGCAGATCTCATAATACATAAATTTACCATATGATATAAAATGAATATGCAATTTACAGAACTTCATCACGCTTTATCTGATGCACTCAAGTGATCACAATTTTGCTAGCATAAAAAATGTAGAGAAACTACAATTTCAAGGGGATGTTGTGAAATTAAGCTGTGAACTTCAAATCAACTTTTAGACTTCTTTAGATGTTTTAACAAGAGCAACGCCAAAAACAGCAAAAAGGCTTGTTGTATACCACTTTAAAAAATTACTCCGAAACAAAGTATTTTCATCATTTCTCATTCAAACAACGCCTTTATCATTTCCGAACGTTTTTCTTTACTTATATGGAGCAATTTACTTATATGGAGAAGTATATCTACCTACTTGGGAAAAAATATCGAAGAACCACAATTTTTTTATCGATAATTCACAATAATATTTCCTGTTTCATTTCCGCGCTACTACAATACAATACCCAGGGAAGAACACTTAAGGACACTCTTTACTAAGTATATCTACGTACCTTTAACGGCATCTTACATAATATAACTTCTTTAAACATACACTTGGTGGAATAGAATTACGTAATACTATATGACTAATGTTGTAACGAACACTGGACATTTATAAACACAACGTAAAAACAACAAAATAATAATAATAATAAACATATGAAATAAATTTTCAAGAAAATCTTTTCCCGACTTTACCATCGCATTTCGAAGAAAGTATACATTTTGTTTATACTATTTCAGTCAAAATATGTTTTACGTGTTGAAACTAGTTTGCATATCAATAAAGTACGAATTAAAATCAAGTTTCTGCACAAACCCTGAACCAGGGACAATAAGCATAAGCTTGGTTCTGGTTGTATTTACTGTACTATCTGTGAAATTTCAAAGTTGATGTTAAGCATTGGTTTTCTGCACACTTTGTTGCAGAGGTAGCACCCTCGTGATCAGGTGTTTGTTTCGCTGGTTACAAAAAAGTACAACATACTGAACATACATTCGCGAAATTGTGAATGAAGGCCGAAAGAGTAACTCAATTGCAAGAAACGTGACCTTCATTTGAAGTTTTCATAGTAATTTTCAATGTGTACTTGTAGCAGTAATAGCTTAAAAAGTAAAATATATATTTCACTTTAAATTTTAGTATAAACTCAAGAATATGCGAAACTCATTCACCCAGTGATTAACCAAACCCGAAGTCCCACACCTCATAAATTTAACTTCTCGACTGGGTATCATCCTACACTAAACCATGCCAACTCCCATCATCATAGCCCATTCTTAGAGTATCGTATCCTATAGTATTATCTTTTCCTTTTTGACACACCAAAATTTCACAAAAGTTTTACAGTTCACAAGCATATTGGTGACGCAAGCGACGTGACCCGCCTATCGTAGACATATCGATTTCATTATTTGTGTAAAAATGTGATGTTTTTTATTGTAATTGTTAACTAAATATATAGCACGTAAAATTTCTTTTCGTTCATCTCACGCTACGTAAGTTATTCAAAATTTAACGTCTTTTTCCTGATTGTTAATAACCATCTTTAACTCTTTCAGCACTGACCTACACAATTGTGCAGGTAGGTAGAATCACCAACATATACAATGCCGGCTGAACATTATGTTTACACTAAGGTAACTATAATGAAGTTCAAAAAGTTACAAAATTCGTAAAATATCTGTGTTTATGAACAACTGATACGGTGTTAGCGGAACGTGTGAATTTACCAACGCAAATGTCGGAATGGTAAAATCTTGTACTGGTTAAAACATACAATATTGGCTCGAAAACGAACAAATAACAGCAGTGCCTAGTACTAAAATAATATTTCAAATCAGAGTAAAGGTTAAAATTCATGCCAGTAAAAAAGAAAGTGTGAAGGTGTCACATTTTTTTTATTAATCATTCACGTAACTTCTGCCAAATATCTGTTACGTAGCTACAACTTTTTTATGCATGGTTAAAAGTATCAACCTGGTGGGGTTTATTAAACATTTTATACAATACCCAAATTAAACAAGTGAATATCGTTTCACAATCGACTTCCAAATTATGCGAATTCAATATTCAAACATGAGGTAGTACATCTGTAACAATATGTTCCCATGTATTAACAAGATCGAAGAAGAAATCTGTTCCTTGGACGCTAGATCTATCTCAAATATCTATGACTAGTTATCCGTTATTCTTTCATTTCTATAGAGATAAATGTTGAAAAAACTTGTTAATTTGAAGCACTTCTAATCTGAATAGAAAGCTAAGGAAGAAGACAGAACATATCGTTGGGACGCTGACCCGATCGCAGAAGAGCTGCTCGACAGCTTAAACAGTTTTTCTCTATGAAAATCCAATAACAGGATTACTAATCACTTACAAAACAACAGCTGCTACATACCTGTTATTATTTTCGTTTTATAGCGATAAATGTTGAAACCGGAGACGGATAATTTTAACCATGTCCAGTTGGAATTGAATTTCAACGGAAAAAATGAACATACTATTTGAATGCAGAATCGATTACAAGCAACTGCAAGGTGGTAGATTTTAGAACTCTTCCTCTAATAAAATAAGTAATGAAATTGGATGTAATAGTAAATTTGAACTACTTCCGTATTTGAGATGTATACAGTTAAAAAAAAAATAGTCGTGATATTACGCCAGATTCGACACCAGTTTTGGAATATGTTAATTTTAAACTTTATTAACGAAGTCTCGTATATGGAGGAGGACACTGATCACGTGAGTGCTGCCTTTCTGGTGACTGTTTTTTTATATCTGACTTTCGGGACAATCACTCTCCATCTACGCACTGCTATAACTAAAAGCTAATAAGACGATAATTCCGGTCCCGATGCTAGGAGTGAAAATCGGGATTTTCCCGGCTGACCATATACAAGCTTTGGTTTGCTAAAAGAACCTTGAGTGCTTTGCACGAACGCCTGGTCGTCGCTGGGAAGGGCACACACGAAGGCGAGTGGGGTGCATTGTTCTAAAGTAAACACACGTTATACTCTTATGAGTTCTCCCCTTGTACGGATTGAGCTTCGCAAGCTAAATTGTCGTTTGCATACGTGAGAGCCGATTATTTTTTAGTTTATCATCAGTGATTGTACGATATTTGCATACTCATTCGTGTAAAATATTTTTTCTAATATTGTGCAGAAATCAGTAGTGAAGTGACTAGTACATAAGTGTTAGCACCTTAACATTCGTTTCTAATTTCAGTTTTGTGAGACAAACTGTGGCTCCAAATCATTGAAAAGGAAGGAATAATTGTGCCGGCTTGGACGATCGCTTATTACTATCAGCAGAGGACTCCAGCGGATCCTTGGGATTATCCGACGTGGAACGTCTGAGATTGTTATAACTGCAACGCCCCTGAAGGAGTTGACCGCTCGAAGATTATTGTGAGTACGTGAAATCTTAATTTATCAGTTGTGCCATACGGCCATCTGTATTAAAAGAAAAAATAAGATAAAGGTGGAAATAAAGAAGTTTGTTTGCATTAATTTTCATCTCTTAGAACTCAACGTGAATGTAATTTATCCTATCTATCTAGTGCTTCTCTAAGTGATGCCGAAATATTACTTCTTTCTTGCTCCAATTGGAGAAATGCCCTTGCGTGTCATGGTCGGTGTCCAGCTATAAGACATACACTGAAACAATTCACCTGGATTAAGGAGCTACTATTTCTTAGAGCGCCAACCTCCTTAAATGTTAATGGTTAGCTGACTAGGACGAGTAATAAAAAATTGGATTAAAAAGAAATAGGTGAACATTTAAGAATTAATTCTAAAAGTTCCGATTAGTAATGTAGCTAAAAAGAATTATCAAAAGAAAATGCAGAACATGGTGAAAATTAACCATAAAAGGAAAAATTGAAATAATACATTCCGACTATTAAAATTAAGAAAGGTAAAAGAGAATTAAACAAAGAAACGATGGAAATTGTTACAGATCATGGATCCTGTAATTTTTATACTAGAAGATTAAACATCAAATTTGACTAACATGTTACTGCATGGTAGACCAAACGCCGAACTAACCTATCGGCCATGGGTTTACGCTCCCTACAATCAACGGCTTCTGGGTCAAATATAATGAAATGCCACATGATCGTTTTTCTGAAGTTTGATTCCACAGATATAAAATAATCAATCTATGTGACTACTCTATCTTTAAATTATATTATATTCAACTTTTCAATTTGGAATTCATGCTAAAGTTTGTACATGTTTAAATATTTGGTTCTGTAGCTATATTTTGCACATTTCAAGTTGGTAGCATTGTTATCCTAGATGTATATATAAAATTGCCGTCTGCCAATTTTGATGACTCACTATGGTACCTGTGTTTCGAGCAGGTGTGTTTCCAAACCTAGTAAATTATTGTGAAATAGCTATCATTTCGCTGCGTTTTTTTTTTTTGAAAGAAGAAGGTAAGATGTATATTGTGTAGAAGCTGTACCGTATACTGTATGAATAGTGTATAGAAGCTGTACCGTATAAGAAATGTAAAGAGTAGCTACCAACCTTATCTCTCAAGATTTGTGTGTTTCTAAGACTCTTGGAGGCAATGGTTATATGGTAAATTCAAGGTCTAAACATAATAGTTTCTGGAAGAAGGTAAGATCATTATGTCGTTTCATTAAGTTTCTGGTTTCAAGTTTGTTAAAGTTTAGTTCTGCGCTTAAATACAATTACTATTGATGCGAATACAGTATATACTGGACATTTCTGACTGAGTATATACAATTCATTTCACTCCGTTTGCTTGTTTGGAAATAGTTTCGCAGCTGTGCTAATGATGACACTACGAAAGTAGTACCCAAATCATGTGCTATCCTATCATGATATTATTGCTACCTTGCATACAGTTTTTATATTTCGTGACTTTTCACGTCACACTCAGTTAAAATATAAATTAGTTGATTAACAAATTGTTCATTACCATAAACAAGTTATAAAAATATCATTTAAATTACTTTGACGATTCTCATACTACTTGCATACAAAATAGAAAATATCTATATCTATGTTGCTACTTGCTAGTATCCTATGAGCTTTGAGCTCTCTGCAAGTGCTAATCAAACAAATGTCAAGCATGGAATATTTTGCTGGTAAATTATCAGTATCTTTAATTTCAAAACTGACTTCGAAAAAATCTCAGCCTTCCAGTTTTTTTCGCCAACTGGTAATACTACTTGAAATGTAAAATTTAACTCTAAATTTTGAAGCTTCACTCGTAAACTGCCTGATTTTATATGAAATAGCTCAGCGTTTACATCTTTAAGTGAAAAAATATGGAAGTGTCCAAAAAGGCAATATGAAGTATGATAACAGCTATCAATACACGCAAGTACTGACAAAATGGTAGAAAACTCACTTCTTGGTGGAATTGAATCGAAAATAGTGTGAAAAAAAACTTTTAAAAATTGAGAAAAGGTTAAATTAAAAAAAAGGGAAATATACGTGGAAACACAAAATACATAGAAAAACAGATACACAAGTAAACTATAAACCATTAGCACCATAACCTTCTCGTCAGTCTTGGCTCCTTGTACTCTCACGTTCCTGCACTTTCGATTGGATCATGGAATATATTCCCCCGTGTAAGAAATATAATAAAAGTGGACAATAGTTTTTCTTAAAGCAGTTTATATATTTCTCTCATAAAACCTTGGATTCATAGGCATGATCGTGCTTTCCTAATGTAAACCTGCAATCCAGAATGAAATTCAGCTTAGACAGTATATTTTTCTATGCTACTAAAATATTTTGTTCGAAAGGCGGGATGTACTTAATAATTTCGTATTTACAATTATATTCCTAATCTGGACTGTACAGGGCTAATTTATAAATAAATAAATAAATAACGCTTCGCTGGCATTTTATGAGTACATCTCATTAATCCAAAACGAAATCTGACTTAACATCGTTCTGAAATGAATTTAAATAATAATGATGATGTCAGGCTACAGGAGTTCTATATATAAGAACGAAAAGTCCATTATAAAATACAGTTCTCAAAAGTACTGCGAGAACATTAGCTGATAAAATGCTGCTGCCCCTTAACAAAAACTGAAACTAACGTTACTCAGAAAACGATTAGCAGTCATAATCACCACTTCCCTTTAGAGGAAAACTAAAAAGAAGAAGCCGACGTTGGGCACATTGTTAAAGGTACTAAGATTCTATTTTGTCAAAAAACACACTTTGCATAGTTATTTTGTAATAATAAATCTATTCTTAATCTTCTATTCCAAAGCTTTTCTTAAATAAAAAATACAAAATCCTTCAGGACTTGTATCTTGGGCCATTCTCACTTGCCTAAAATCTAAAAGAAGAGTAACAAAATTTATTTCAATCAAATAATAAGAAATATCTTGATCTTGAATCACATTCTCTGCAATTAGAAGCAAAATAACTGGCAATAGCTGATAAATTTCGCAATATGTTTCAAATAGAATGGTTGGGAAATTTTTCAAAGTTCGTTCCTGGGTTATTCTTACATTCGGCTATATTCTCGAATAAGATCTCAATTCATTTCACTCGCCTAAAAGAAATGAAACGGTCTCAAATTATACCATCTGCAGAGTAGGACCATACCATCTGTAGGCTCAGAGCAACAAAAAAAAATCGAATTGGAAAGCGCTTGAAATAGAACGAGTTGAAAATTTCTTTGTAGTTTCCAGCTAAAGATATTCTTACAAATTTCTAAATTGTAGAAATCACACTCCTAATTTGTTACAGTTAACTACTAAAAATAAAAATGAAAATAAATAAATTATTTATTCCGTAAAGGTGGTTGTAGAATAGCTGAAAAGTAAAAGGTACAAATCTGAAACAAGGAAATCCGAAGTCAGGAAAATATTTCCAATCCTTTTTCTTGAAATATTATCAAACTTGTGGTTGGTAATAATACTTTTTCCGCCTCTCAACACAAATGACATAATTTGAAATTGTCTTATCCGTAATAACTGAAGGAAACACATTTGTTGCTATATGATACAATATAAAACATACAATTATGTCTGTAGATAACAGAAAATAAAATCATCCATTTCTTCTATTTTTATACCTACTCTAAATTTTGACCTCTCATTTACGCGCTCTGAGGGACTAAGTTGGAGTTCTTTCCCTTCAAATCACATTATCGCTACCCGATGAGTGAAATAATTAGTTATCATTTTCTACAATCTAGGAAGGGATAATAATATCCTAGGTAAGAGCTATACAATTATACCCAATCGTTTTATTTGTAACATGTTTAGAATTTGGATCTATTAATGGCGTGCGTTCTGCTTTTTACCATAGGGGTTATAATTTGAAATCACACCATTTAAAAGACAATGAAATGACTAAAATTTTCGAGGGCCTTACAGAAAGAATGGGCCTAGATATGAATCAAACAATTTCTTACTTTCTTATTTGAGACCCTGAATATTCCAGGGTTATCTTCCTGGCCTATAAAATTCCAGGAAGGTATTTATTTCCATGTCTAACTTTATCTTCCAAATTGTAAGAACAATATGACTAATAACTTTATATTAATATATTATGACTTACTTCTAGTTTTTAAAGAATTAGCTCGTTAAAAAATCTAAAATTATTTGACTGTACTTTATATAACTAATATGATTTTCTTAAGTTCCATTTCCATTTGAACTAAAAAGTAGGGTAATTGTTTAGTATAGGGGCCAAAAACTAGCAAAACGTAGGACAATTTACGGAACAAAAGAGTTGATAGTGATGTTGAAGTACTCAAGAAAGTATCGAACACAATTTTTTAGGGCGGTAGGGAATTTGCACAAACCGTAAGTGTAAGAGGAAATGATTTATGTGAGAAAAGGAAATGAATTGCTGGTAACGAAGATAGAAAACAAAGAGCGCTGCGGGGCTCTATCCCGACTTCACTCGCTACAGCTCGCTCGCCAATGCCGTCTGAATTTAATGTTGGAAACGTAATTTAACATATGAAGCCATAAAACAACCGCATCAGAATAGAATATCGCAAAAAGTAGGCGCATATGATGGTCCACCAAAGATAAACAATAGCCAAAATAGCAAAGTACTAATTTACAAATGATGAAAAGGAAACATTTTGTAAAATAATGTAGAATTACGTAGAAATAGAGATATAGCACTAATAATAAACCCTGAAACAATGTTAGTAATAGACGTCGGTCTGTCTCCTGTCTCTGGCTTGAATTTTTGAAGAGGTATTCGGACTTCACTTACATGTGAATTAAAGCATGACATTTCGAGAAATGGGCAGAAAGAAATGTCGTGCGGCAATATTACATGCAAAATTATAAAGATAAGAATTTCTCTTGCAAATATTGTGAACATACATATTTATGCCTAAATGTTGACAAAATTATGGGACATGTGTCTTGTGGCAGTTACCCAACCTAATTTGTTTATAACATGTAAAATTTAATATGTTTATATCAGTAGTAGAGTCAAGTATAGAATATCCATTTACATGTAAATTTAAACTTTTTAGTGGTTTAAAAGTACGTGGACTTACTATACCTTTTTTGAAACACATTTTCTTTCGTAGAACATATTATAAATGAATATCCATTTATGCGTTCTCTCTAAATTTAATAAAATAACATAACATCCTTCAGAATATGCATTTTAAAGACTCCTCTGGGGACAAATGTAATAATATACTGTGACATAAAAACGATTTTAACTTTGAACTGATATATAGAAATAGAATGCATTTTCATTTGTGATTGTTCATAAATTCAAAGAAAATTCCCATTTTTGGGAATCTTCCCGGGTATTTGTCCATCACTAGTCTTGTCATAGGACAGTTTGTGCATTTGGATAAAGCCTTCGCCGTTGTTCGAATTGCTAGCGTGTGCCATTGGTGCACGTGGTCCCGAGTTCGATTCCCGACGTAAAAGTGCTGAAAATTAATTTTACAATCAGTTACATTAATTAATTACCCGTCATCAGCGCAGAAGTTAGAGGGAAAAAAGAGACAAAATCTATTATGCCAATAGTTTCGAGTAGCATGTTCTTAATTATATCATATTTTAGTTAGATTCTGAATTGCAAAATAAATTAATATCAGTATAACATATGTATTGTAGGAGAGCTGTAAAGTGGTACAATTTTATTTTTATTGGAGACACGGTGGCTCAGTGGTAAAGCTCTGCTAGTTCGTTTAGCTTCCGTCAATCGGGTTTTCTAGTTCAAGAACAAAAACGTGTACCTGGGTTTTCGGGGTATTCTGACGTTTCCTCCCACTTTTTTCACTCTACCGTTCATTCATTGCTGTCATCACCGTCTGCCTTGGTGCATAATTAAGTAACATTAAAGTAAAAGTAATAAAAACTAGAACACCTTCCTCTCAATATATAAAATGATTAGCCCGCTGGCCAGATTCGGGCTTACAAAGCATATATCACATCTGGCCAGAGTAGTAAATTTCTAAATATACAACCAAATTTTTGGGATGAGCTTTGTAAATATGCTTTACAATGATATTTATTGGACAGTTCTTTCTTGAGAACTTTCAAAGCACAACTGCACAATTAAGCCTCCAATTGCTGTAAATAAAAATACAATTTTCAACAATACAATACAATACAATACAAAAAATACAACTTTGTTTGTAGTTTCCAGCTAAAGATATTCTTACAAATTTCTAAATTCTAGAAGCACAAACTCCTAATTTGTTACAGTTAACTACTAAAAATGAAAATAAATAAGTTATTTATTCCGTAAAGTTGGTTGTAGAATAGCTGCAAATAAAAGGTACAAATCCGAAACAAGTCGGGAAAATATTTTAAATCCATATTCTTGAAACATTATCAAACTTGTGGTTCATAATAATAGTTTTTCCGCTTCTCAACACAAAGGACATAATTTGAAATTGTCTTATCCGTAATAACTGAGAGAAACACATTTATTGTTATATGATACAATATAAAACATACAATTATGTCCGTAGATAAAAGAAACTAAAATTATCCAATTCTTCTATTTTTTTACCTACTCTAAATTTTGACTTCTCATTTACGCGCTCTGAGGAACTACGGTGGAGGTGTTTCAATTCAAATCACGTTATCGCTATCCGATGAGTGAAATAATTAGTTATCATTTTCTAAAATCTAGGAAGGGATAATAATATCCTAGGTATGAGCTATACAATTATACCCAATCGTTTAATTTGTAACATGTTTAGAATTTGGAACTTTTAATGGCGTCCGTTCTGCTTTTCATTATAGGGGTTATAATTTGAAATCACACCATTTAAAAGACAAGTGAAATGACTAAAATTTTCGAGGGCCTTACAGAAAGAATGGGCCTAGATATGGATCACAAATAATTTCTTACTTTTTTTATTTATTTGAGACGTGTTTCCAAACTGTAGTGTTTATTGATGTCATTTTCGATTTCGACCGTTGAATGTTTTAAAGATTATTATAAATATTTTTATACATCACTGGAATCATTATGTATTGTCCACGGTTATGATTATTAATACATATTTTTTGGTATATTTTTTTTAATGTTATGTTAAACAAATCATACACATTGCAAATTTTTTCCGCAGTATTAGGTAAAAATTCATATTATAGTACTGTACAAACTTGTATTTTACCATGCGCTAGGCGAAGTAGCACTAGGTTCAGGCAAAAAATGTGCATACAAAAAATTTTGAAATAAGAAACTGATAAGAATAAATTAGAAAGCAACAATCTTGTGATTTTAATGTCTTTTCCGGTACATTTCTAATTCCTTATCATAATCATAATAATAACTATTATTTTAAAAATTAAAATAAATACCAATGAGAAGCACCTACTGCGCTAGAAGACTATGGATTCGATAGTGATAGCGGCCCTATTTGATCATTTTCTCATCTCTACTCTTCCTAATATTTTGGGGTCTTTCACGTCTATAGTACCCTACTCCATAATGTTAGTTATAAGTGTGTAATAACTAGCTCTTATATATTAGTATACGAATCGAGCTTCATCCTCCTTACGTGATGACAGGGAAAGATAAAGAGTAAGTTAATAACATCTTTAACACTTCCTTTTCTCAAGTTAAGGTAAACCAAATAATGATATATAACCTACCGTTTAATCAAAACTATGATGTCTTGCATAATACTACTTTGAAGTACCATAAGACGGGGTTACTTTGCACAAAATTTGAAAAGAGATTCACAGTACTCTGTCGGTAAAACCATGAACAGTAGAGAAAAAGTTTCAATTGCCACCGTAAGATATAACATGTAACTGTATTTCGGCTATAATGTTTGCGGTTAATTCAGTTCAAATTACCGGGAAAGTTTGTTCTAGTAGAGGTAAAGGCTGCAAAGTCACTGAAAAGGATGATAGAATTTAACAGATATCATCTATAAGAATTTCCGTCGAAGCTAAATTTGTTCCGTAGAATACTACCCTGTATAATGGGACTTAGATGCAGTAGTTGAAATTGAAATGCGAAACGTTATAAAGTCATAAAAAACGTAAAACTGGGAGAAGGCATTTAGGCCTTTACTAGGGGTTAATTTGCATCAGTGCAAAATACCGTTTAGACAGGAAATTATTACCACTGGATCCTTCCTGTGTTTTAAATTAAGGTAAATTTCCTATTTAGGTAGAACGGATTGCTTGTTAGAAAACAAATAATGAACAGTGGCACATCCAGAAAAGTACTATGAGAGGCGCTTCATTTAAAAATACTTTTAAAATAATCACTAGACTTTTGGGGATTGGGCTTGCAGCTTATACACGTAGGAATCACTAGGAATAGATTTTTAGGCAAATCTTTACTTTGACTCAAACAGTGACTGCAACGATTTATCTGATCCTGTGTCGGAAGCAGTTTAGGAATGATTCCGAAAACGCTCCAGTTTGCTCCCGGAACCGGATCAGCTGAATCGGTTAGTTACTGTCCGAGTCAAAATAATGTACAATGTTAAGAATTATATTATAAAGACAAGGGCCAAAATGTTACTAAACACCATTTTTAATCAATTCAGGTGCAGTGGTGACTATCAATATTGATATCTATATGGGGACTACCACCCCACCCACACCTTACTCACGCACCATAAAAACATCCAAAAAAAATAATATTTAGTCAAACCACTACTATAAAGCTAACGTAAGAAGGACAAAAATTAAAAAAAAAAACACTCATCACTAATTATAAATCAGTGAAGCATCACAAGGAAAAATAAATTACATTTCACCAAGATAATGGAACAACCAAAGTAAGTACTGATACCGATACCAACATTATAATATCAATGTTAATAAAATGCATGCAGTTTTGTGTAGAGTGTAAAATGTTTGGTAAGAGTGCACTTTATGCCAAACATTTATTGGAACCGATTCACCTGAACCGATTCCTCGGAACACTTCAGAGATCTGTTCCCAAAAATAATTCCATGAATCGAAGCAATCGAAAAGTAAATTCTGCAGAAGTTTTGCAGACCACCTAATAAGCAATCGTAATCTAACTTCACCAGCAAACTAAGATATATCATAACAATGATTATATATTACGATTGCTAACCAAATGATCTACCACACTCATTAAGAATTTACTCTTCAATTACTAAGTACAAGGGCAATATCTTTGAGAACTGACTCTAAAGTCTTCCGAGAAATCAATTCAGGTAAAACGGTGACTATCAATTTTGAGATCTAAATGGGGGGCTACTCGTAAAGAAACTTAAGAACTCGTAAAGAAAACATCGAAAACCACAATAAATAATAAAACCACTACTATAAATCTAACGTAATACGAAAAACTAACAGCAAAAAAATAAAGTAACACTCACCACCAATTATAAATCAATGCAGCATGACGAAAAAAAAAAACACGTACCCATTCCAACAATCAGTAATAATCAGGATTTGTACATGCTTAGAAATAATTTTTAAAAGAGAATCAGCACTGCGAGAGTTCTCACTACACTCACTCAAAAGTATCTCATTAGTTTCACGGCATATATCACCGACTATCCACCTTTGCCTACAGCGCATTTGACCGACAGTAAATTTGCGTCTACCGAACAAACTCTTTTCAATGTTAAATCAATCCACACAATATTCCGAAACGATACGAATTCACTTCAGTATCACAAACATGTTTAAGCAAAAAATAATAATAATATCAGAACAATCAAACTCGCAAAACGGTCTGTTCAAATCCTGGACAATATTACAAGAACGAACCGACATCGAAATTAACTTCAGTTGGCACATTTCACTACCTTCTTTTTCCTTCACCAAAGCAACACATGTTCGACTACCAAATTCATTCATACAGCATGATCGCACATTAGTACATAACTACCAATCAGCGACGTCAACACAACCAACCAATCACAGCACAAGAGACTATATCACTAACACCGATCGCTAAAACACCAAAACAACATTCTCAACAAAAAGAATAAAAACGATTCCGTACCTGTTCCAGTGACTGTGATTTTGTTTCTCCAATACCACTTTCGGTGACAAAATCACTTGTTCGGCATAAACTGCACTCTAACCAAATGGTTAAACACTGAATGAAAACATTGCAAAGTAACGTATGTTCAACATACTTTTTTGTATGTTGTTGAAAGGAACCCCACGTATGAAAAGTTTCACATTTCAGTTTAAAGAATTGCATCAAAGTCCAATCAAACGCACTAGTATCCTACGAAAATCACTTAACTTTGACGGAAATTCTTTTAAATTTAGGCTGTTTTTACAGTAACTGCTTTTCATACCACTACAACAAACCCTCCTGGTAATTAGAACTGATGCTAACCCCAACAAAATAGCCAAAATCTTACAGCGTAGTTGAAACTTCCTGTTTACAGTTCATGGTTGTACCGACAGAGGACTATGAAACTCTTTTCATATTTCGTGCAAACTAACGACCAATGTGCAAATTAACCTTGTGTTACGGTATCTAGTAACCACTGTAAACGAAATGGAGTATCAAAATTCAATGTGTCAAATCATGACACGGGACTAGAAAAATGTTTGGGAATGAAGGAATCCACATAATTAAGAAATTACGTCCCTAATGTATTGTGGTACTTCGGAACACAAATATGCAAGCAAAGAAAGCATTTCAGAATGTTACCTATAAAAAACTTAGGAACGTTCAAGTACACATTCAACACGCAAGACATGTAAGTTTATCCTAAATACAGTATTTTGCGCTATCCTCGTTTACCAACATTCTGCGTAATGCATTAATCTGCATAGCAATCTTCTATTTACTGGCCATCTAGCGCATGCTCGTTATAGTTGTTTGTACAATAATACATACATCATGTACGTTTACTAAGCCCCTAAAGTGATCCTATATTGAGAAATGGAGGTCCATACCCTACAAATGATTGCTGAGAATATAAAAAGTCGACTTCCTTGAAAGAAATTAGTGCAGCTATGAAATGGATTTGTGTATGGACCTCTACAATTAATGAACATCCATTGTGGTAAAATTATTCTTTATTTTGTATTTTGTTAATGTCGTTCTAAGCCCTTCGGAGAAATGAGGCTAGATCCATTTGAGCTAAATCCTGAGTAAAATTACAAACGTTCATAGTTTTTTTTCCAATATAATACATTCCACGTTTAATTTGGAAAATTTTAGGATGAATATCATTCTCGCGATTTCTTATTTTACAAAAGTTTCTATATAAATAAAACAATATCGTCGACCACCTATATTTTAAATATGTGCAACAATTAGTGAGTAATGTGTAATCAATAATAAAAGAATCATTTTTTTTATGAAGATATAAACTACATAAGATTTGTATGAGTAGTAGTTTATATCTTGAAAAAATATATATTCCTTTATATCTTGACAAAAAATCGATTTCTTGTTATTATTTGGTATACAGATAGTGTATGTGTGCCGCGCCATTTCCAAATTGTAGATTTATTAACTTACGTTTGAGATATCTCCCATACCTAAATACTTCTTGCGAAGCATTTCTTTTAACCGATTTTCCAAACCCATGTAACCGTATTATCAATCTGAACCAATTAGTATATGAAGAAATGAACATTACCTTTCTGGCCGAACTGAATTTAAATTTTTTGTGGTTAATTGTTGGGAGTCATTAGAGTACGACCCGCAAGTCTCCTGAACCACTATTTTTCTTAGCGTTTCTAAATTACTTTCTAATGCAGGATCTGATTCTGCAAATTCTGATTTCAGCATATCAACGGTCACTTTCACAACCAAAGCTGTACCCTTGTCCATTGTTTGCTCTCCTTCCGTTGTACATAATATTAACTCTTTTTTGTCAGTCATGAGTTCGTATGTCCACCCTTTCCCTTCGAGTGGATCTTCCTGAGGTAAGTCATAAACAATTTCTTCTTTACACATCAATTCCAACTTAACAGACGCCTCACCAGCCATTGTGAATTCAAAATATATAAGAATTTAACACTGTTCTTATACTTCCCTTATATTGTTTGCCAGTGTTTTAATGAAATGATTTACGAGAACTTTCAGAAAATTAACTTTATTTTTCCAATCTTCTGCGGTTGCGTATTTCTTTCGTAAAGTGATTCAAGGTTAATAGAATGAATAAAGCTGGGTTATATCGGTAAAGGGACGCTGATTGGCTGGTGAAATGACGTCACTGCAGGAGCAGATAGAATGGCGAGAAAGTGTAGAGAAGCAGACACGCGAAGCGCACAGCCACAAGCAAGACAAGACAAGGTTTGCACAGGAAATAAACAATAATAAATAATTTTAAATAATAAACCTACGTGCCTTTTTCTGCTTAGTTGTTTGTTGTAGGCCTAACTGTGGCTGAGGCATGCCTAGTCGAGATTTTATTTTATGGGCATTTTTTGGTTTTAGAATTTTATTTCTATTATTCATGTATTTTATGCGAATGAACGACCTAGTTCTTACATATATCTTAATTAAATGTGCATTCATATCAGGATACTTTTCACTTATTTTCGCGGTTCTCTTTTTACAATGTTTTTTTCACCGGACATAGTGCTGGTACCATTAATGTCATTGAAAATAAGTTCAAAACCTTTCATTTTTGACATCCATTCCTGGAACGAGGAGATAACCACGCGACAGAAACTCGATCCAAACTTCAGATGCTGTTGTTGATTTGAGGTTTAACGTCCCGTTCAGCAGCGAGGCTATATGAGACGTGGACCTACTGATTAACGTGGAATCCGAACCACCTGAGCTCCCGCGGGGAATCGAACCCGACTCTCCCACGCTAACCGCTTAGCCACGGAGGAGCTCCCTTCAGATGTTGTACCGGGTATGGAAGAAAGTACATCTCTAGATAGTGTACCCATTGATGTGTCGTATTTTCTTCCTTGATGAGCGATGTATCCAGCAAGAAATCGAAACCCTTCCACTGAGCAATCTGTCTGTTGTTCAATAGCCGGCGATTCGGTAGGTGTTCTGTCATCTGATACAAAGATATTTTCGATTTCGGTTTCGCCTTCAATCATTGACAAGGGTTGTGTCATATCTGGTACAATTCCTTCTAATAATTTCGATGTCAAGAAATCTCCATCATCTTCTTGCGCGATACCAACTTCATTTGAAAGAGGGATTTCATTTATATTTTTCCCCATAAGCAAAAGCCGCAAACGGTGTTTAAATTCGATTGGTGTCGGATGGTCATAGCCCATGTAACCAAAATGGCTGGGCCAACGTTAAAATATGGTTGCATTGATCTTTGGTGACAAAAGCAACGTTGGTCCAGTGTTCTTTAGGCGGTAACTAGCAACCAACCAAGTCCCAGTGTTGGCCCAACATCATTTTACGTTGGAATAATAGTTGAATTCAACCAACCTTTTTCCAACAGTGGGCCATTGTTGATTTTAGGTATATATATATATATATATATATATATATATATATATATATATATATATATATTTCATTTTCATTTTATTTATCCTCCATTCTGTACAAACTTGGAAATAATTTTCCGATAGTACATGGGATTCGTCATGGTTAGTTGATTCAGTACATATATATTAGGCACATTTGTTAAACATAATTCATACTTTTATACATTACAGTAATTTGAAATATCATTATACAAATACTACAGCATACCTTATACATAAATGAACCTATCTTGTTACTTTGCTACTACAATTTACATTGTGACTATTTAATTGATTATATTCATCTATTGTATAGAAGCAATGTGACAATAGGTATTCTTTTAATTTCCTTTTGAATGTAACATTAGACTTGATTACCTTTAATTAGTTTGCTAACTTATTGTATAGCATAATACCAGCATATTTTACCCCCTTTTCGTACATTGCTGTTCTATGGTTTGGTGGATGAAAATTAGTCTTATTTCTTGTGTTGTATCCATGCATGTCACCGTTTGTTATGTACTCATTTATGTTGGATCTTACAAATTCTATTAAGCAATATATATACAAACATGGTAAAGGTAGTATAGCTAGTTCTTTAAAATATTTCCTACAGGACTCTCGGGGTCCTACACCAGCTAGGATTCGTACAACTCTTTTTTGAAGAACAAAAATATCTCTACTTTTTACAGTATTTCCCCAAAATATTAATCCATATCTTAATATAGATTCAAATGAGCAGTAATATAATATTTTTGCTGTATTTCGGTTTATAGTATTTTTGATGGTTTGTACGGCAAAACACATTTTTCTTAACCTATTCGAAATTTTTTCTATATGATAATCCCATTTTAAATCTGCTGATATATGTACACCTAAAAATTTTACAAAACTAACTTGTTTTATTTCGTTTTCTCCTATTTTTATACTTCCTTTATCTAGATTGTTGTTTGTTAATTTAAAACTTATTGACAAGGTTTTTTTTGAATTTACTATTAACTTATTATGATCAAACTAGTTCGTTAGCTGTTTTACGGTGTTTTCTATGTTAGTATTTAATCGTTGTTGGTTTTCGCCTGTTATTGCTACACTTGTGTCATCCGCGAATAATGTGGCTTTTGCAAAGTTTAAATTATCCGGGAGATCGTTTATATATATCAAAAACAGTAATGGCCCAAGAATTGATCCTTGTGGTACGCCGCATTTTATTTTATTCATTGTAGATG
The DNA here is from genome assembly GCF_964235325.1 of Thermobia domestica. Lineage (NCBI taxonomy): Eukaryota > Metazoa > Arthropoda > Insecta > Zygentoma > Lepismatidae > Thermobia > Thermobia domestica. The sequence goes on from NC_137467.1 coordinate 37,048,117, forward strand.
TGAAAGTAGTTAATTTTGAATTTCTCCCATCTACTCTAGTTATTTCTACCACCTGCATTCTATCTGTCAAATATGAACGAAACCAGTTTCTTATTACTAATTTTATTCCACATTTCTCTATTTTATATAAAAGATCTCTATGAGGCACTAAGTCAAACGCTTTTGTAAGGTCTAAAAACAATCCTATGCACTTATTTATTTTATCTAGTAGTTCGCTTACGTAATTCAGATATTGATAAATAGCGGTGTCCGTTGATTTTCCTTGAATAAATCCATGTTGATATTTTGAAATTGTTCCAGTACTTTGTAAATACAGTGAAACCTGTTTGTTCATTGCTAATTCTAATATTTTCGCAAATGTTGTAATAATAGAAATTGGTCTATAGTTACTGATATCCATTTTATCTCCCTTTTTATAAATTGGTTTGACTTTGGTAACTTTTAATTTATCAGGAAATACTCCTGTTTGGAAAGAAAGGTTTATTAAATAGCATAAAGCTTCAGCTAGAGAACTGTTTACAACTTTTTTGATAAGCGCAGGAGGTACTTCATCAACGCCTGCTGACCATTTATTTTTCATTTGATTGATAATTTTTATTACGTCGGTCACATTTACAGGATATATATATATTGAATTTAGATTATTTCTTATGTTAACTTTCCCAAATTGGTTGCTATTTTTGTGTTTGTCATATATTCTACTTAAATTTGTGTAATAAGAATTGAATGTGTCTGAAATCATTTGTAAGTTATGAATTACTTCATCATTGCGTTTTATTTCAGTAATATTTTCTCTTGTTTCATTTATTTTTAGTTCATATTTACTAATGACCACAACGCTTTGGTCTTATTAGACGAATGCTGTACTATAGTTTCGTTATGCATTTGTTTTGCTGCTATAATTGCACGTTTATATATATATTTATATTTCTTGTAATATTTTTCGAATGCTTCAGTAGTATTTCCTTCCTTCCTTAACAAGTTTAGTGTTTTCATTTTTTGACTGGAAATTTTAATACCCTGAGTACACCATTGTTTGGAAGCTTTTGTTCGTAAAGTAACACTCTTTTTGGGAAAAGCTACATTGAAATAGTAACTAAAGTTATCAAGAAAAACGCTCCAGGCTTCATTTACGTCATTGTGCAAAAATACTTATTCCCAATTTTCATCTTTAATTTGCATTTTAAAGTGCATAATATTATTTGTATTGAAATTCCGCCGATATGCGTGTATTTTTTCTTGTTCCCGTTTTAAAGACGTACTTTTATTTATTGGTACATTAATAGTGAAGAGTTGACCGAGATGGTCAGAAAACCCAGTGTTTACAACCCTAGCATGACTATTTAATATTAAGTTATTTATCAGAAGTTGATCTATTGCTGTTTTGCTATTTTCGGTTATTCTAGTAGGTGTTCGTACGATTGCTTTCAATCCATATGTTTCTAACATAGCATTAAATTTAAAATCAATCTTTTCAGTTTTCAAAAAATCAACATTTACATCCCCTATTACTGCTACGTTTTTCTTCTTTCTTGGTAATATCTAACAATTGTTTCCAGTTTGTTTGTGAATAAGTCTAAGTTACCGTCAGGTGTTCTATATACACATACTATAGCTAAATTTAATTGCAATAATTCTAC